>NC_066584.1:251402368-251731743 GCF_024323335.1 Lathyrus oleraceus
GTCTTCAGAGAAGGTGACCTTGTGCATAAGAAGATTCTATCTTTCAAACCTGATGCTATGGGAAAATGAACTCCTAATTATGAAGGCCCATATGTTGTTAAGAGAGCCTTTTGAGGCAGTGCTTTGATTCTTACAACTATGGATGGTGAAGAGTTCACGCGTCCTATGAACTCCGATGCAATCAAGAAATATGTTGCCTAAAAAGAAAAGAACAACTCGCTAAGACAAAAACCCAAGAGGGAGGCATGGGCAAAGATGAGCGTCTTGGTGTATTGAAAACCCGAAAGGGCGATCCTGGCAAGAGTTAGAGACATAAAACAGAAAATTTATCCCGGTAGATTGAGTACCCCACATTGGGGAAATCTAGGCAAAAATTAAGGATTATGGCAAGTAACTGCGTCCGGCCGGTCCCCTTCCTCGAAGTAGTTTGGAACAGTCATTTGGTTCTGATTTCTTATTCTCAATCAAAGACAAGAGCATAACGGGTTTCAAAGTTGGTAGGGAGAATAGTGATCTTTTTATTTAATTTAGCCCTTTTCCATGTAAATTACCATTTCTCAAACTTTGTAAAGATCCATGGAGTCCCGCCATTCGCGGACTACCATTCTATTTAATAAAGTTGAGCTTTTATCCAATTATTTCTATTCTTATTTACTTCTGCTAAATAAAATTGAATTTTTATGATGATAATTTTGAAATAAATGGATGAATAATTATTTTTCTTAATATAATAAAAGAAGTCAGTTTAAGAATAACCAATTTCAGTAAGGAATATCAAACAGCAATCTGAGAACAGGTAAGTCTTGAAGTGTGAAGAATTGTTGGTCTTCCCCAAGCAGTTGGTTTGGTAACTATTTTTCTCCCTAACAATTCGCCATTTATCCCCAACTTGGTTGATGAGTTTCTCCCCGAGTGACTTCTCATCCCCAGTAGAGTTGGTGGGTCTCATTTCCAGATGAGATGATGATTAGTCCCCTTTACAAATCCATGTTCCCCCAGATGAGATTCTCATGCTTTGTATCTCCAAGTTTTTGATTTGTGATTGACCATAGATATCAGGAACCTTTATTTGGTTTCCATATCCCCATTTGCATTTGTTTGTATTGCATAACCCCGACAGTTACTCCCGTGTGTGAGTCAGATCCGGTTATCTTTACTTTGGAATTGGTTTATTTCACAATTTCCAAGAAGAATCTGATTATTGAGGAATTCAATGATCTTTGGTTTGTTCTGATAAATCTCAGCATCCCTAGCATTTTGGTCGATTCCCACTCAGATTTTTATCCCTGGTATTCCTGGAGTTTGTCTTCTGATGGAAGTTCCCTCTCTCTCGACAGTATATGGTTCTGAGTAGTATTTAATTTTGTCCCCTGCAAGGTTGTCTCCTATTTAACTTGGTGTTGACTTGAAATTCCCTGCAACGTTGATTTGTTTGGATCCTCAATAAATCCTTCTCTATCCTCGACATGTTCGGTTGATCATCCTTCAGCAGTGCTTTCTCCCCTCAGAGTTTGATGTGATTGATTGAAAGCATGTTCCACATGAAATTCCCCAGCCAAAGTTGATGATTTATTTTCATCCCTAGCATTTCCTCCAATTGATGCTTCCATCTTGTTGAGATTAGTCAAGTGTTGTAGTGATGATTTAAATCTTTGTTATTTGCATCCTTTGTGCTGTTTTGTCAGCATAATTATACAGATTCATGCATAAAAGACAGTATCAGATATTTCATTACACATTCTATCGCATTGATTTATCTTCTGATCCCCTACTTTGGTGATATTATTTTCCCATGCGAATTTGGTGTGTCTGTCCTCCTTCAATTGTAGAGTGTCAGCCCCATAAGCAAAAAGAGTTTAACCTTTCTCATTCCCCATTGAGTTATTTCCTCGGGGATGATTATTTTCAATTTCCTCCCCCAATTAATTATCTGGATGGAACCACTTCCCTTGATTTATATCCTTATTTGGTTGAGTCTTTGCTTGACCGTTTCTTTCTAGTTATTGCCTAGATAGATATTTTAGTCCCCTGAGAGTCTATTACCCAGTAACTAGTAATTTTATTCTTGATGTTGAGTATGTTACTTTTGCCCAATACCCGGTAAAATGTAATCTACTTCCTTTGTTTTCCCCAGCGGATTCGTTTTCATGTTTCCCCAAAGAGTTAATCCTTAATATGTTCACTTTAACCGGTGACGCATTTTCTCCTCTTAGCGGTCTTCTACCTAGTAAATGGTAGATATAAATCCTATATTGCCCCTCAGAGATAATCCTTGATATGTTCACTCTAACCAGTGACGAATTGTCTCTATTTTTGTGGTCTTCTTCCTAGTAACCGGTAGTTGTAAATCCCATTTCCTCTACTGATTCTATCCTTGATATGTTCATCCTAACCGATGACGAATATTCTGTATCTTTGGTCTTCTGCCCAGTAACTGGTAGTTGTAAATCCCATTTCCTTTGTTGAGTCTATCCTTGATATGCTCATCCTAACCGATGACGAATATTCTCTATCTTCGGTCTTCTGCCCTATAACCAATAGATGTAATTCCTATTTCCCCCGGGCAGTTTATCCATGATATGTTTACCCTAACCGGTGATGGATATTATTCCTTTGAGTTTATCCTTGATATGTTCACTTTACCCAGTGACAGATACTCTATCTTTGGTTTTCTACCCAATAACATGTAATTGTAAATCCCATTTGATCTTTACTCCCCAATAGGTTATCCTTACCCTAGACGATAGCGGATACATCTCTTTTTCCTCAGCGAGTCATCCTTGATATGTTTACCCTAACAGGTAACGGTTGTCCCTATATTAAAGTGTATTATCTCCCTACCCAGTAACCGGTAATAGATAATATATCTCTTTTACTCTTATGTTGAAGTTCATTCTTCCCCAGTTGAGTTTGAGTTCGTATTTCCTCAATGAAGTCGCCATCCCCATTTTCCTGTTTCCCCAACCGAGTCTTTCCTTCAATTTATTTTCGTGGAAATCCCTCATGTCTCCAACAATTTTTAAATCCTAGCCTGGCCTATGCACATTTTTTATCCCCCAAAGTCTTCGTCTCCCTAGTGAGTTTTCCTTATGGAATGTATTATGCTCCTGTGGATTTTCAGTATCAATGTATTCTTTTCCTTTGTGGAAATATATTCCCCACAAATATTATTTTAACATTCATATCATATGCATCATGAGGTCTCTTAGGGACCAGAATTTGTTTTTAGATATTGTTATTTAAGTCCACTTTGTTGAGTTGATCCGAAGATTTTAACCTTCATATCCTCATCCAGAATGTCCTTAAATAGGGGCAGCTGTAAGACCCCAATTTTGACCCTAAGATCCCTCATGCTATCTCATCATTTGCATTGGCTTTGGGATCACACCTTGGCATCCTCCTTACCCCTCATTCATTGGGTTTTCATTGGGAAAGATCACCAAGCATATTTTATTGTATCATACTTTGTTTTTTATTTGTTTACTAACCAAAATACCAAAAATATGTCAATATATAGCTTTGTTCCTTTTGTAGGTAGTGTGTGCATCCACCAATGCCTCATCAAGCTCACAACTAGGTTTAAGACCCTTAGTACAAGAGATCAATCAAGTAATGGTTCACAATGGTTCTAGATATCATGTATGGATCCCCATGATCTTCAAGAGTTTAAAACTTGTTTGCCTTGGAAGCCCTAATTCATCTAAGTATCTTGTGTGACTTCCTCAGCAAGTTTCTTCATCATTTGATCAAATGTTTTAATGTATACTTAATTTTACATCATATTATACATATTTGATCCTTCATTAATCCTAAAGATCAAGAAAACTTGAAGTTTGCAAGTAGGTTCATGGTGGTTGACTAGAGAAAGTCAACTGGTCAAAATTGGGGTTCCCTAGACCCTACCTCCTACAATTTTTGTCATATTAATATGATTAGAGGAGAAAAGTTACTCTTTATGACATTCTAAACAACTTACATGTTGACATCAAGAGCTATTTTTTCTTGGAAAGTCATTTGTTATGGTGAAATATTATAGGTCATTTTGTTTATGCCCTAGTTAGGAGGTCAACTTCCAAGGACCATAACTTGCTCAATATTTATGAGATGAAGGCCATACAAGTTTCATGATCAATTTCAATATATCCTCTCCAACTTTTATTTTTTCAGGAATGTAAAATTCGACTTGCAAGGGTATGTGCTAAGAGGAAACATTATAGCTCATTTTGGGTCATCACCATTGAACAAGCAAATTTCCTCAACTTCTAAAATGCATGACTCCCTCATGCCAAATCCAAATGAGGTCAAATTTGTGACCAAATTGAAGAGGGATGAAAGGGCTACATCTTTTATGAAGGAATCATTTCCATTTGAAGCTTATAGCAAAAGTTTTTCAAGGTGGAAGAAGTGGTCATTTGACATGGTACTTAGAAAATTTTCAAATATGTTTGATTTCTCAAACTTCCACCTCAAAATTCATAATGATCAAAGCTTCAAATGGAAAAGTTTTCAACATTAAAGTTGTTCCCCTTGAAGTCACCTTTCCAAAAGTCCAATATCACCTCATTTGGACCAAGATTGAAGGACTTACGCATGGGTGTAATGCATGGCCCCATTTGGAAAGATTTATGATCAATTTTCATTTTAACATTGCATGGTCCCTTGATTTTGTTTCAACATCGTTTGGAAATAATTTTGGACATTTTGACATCATTGATTGGGCTTTGTACACGCCCATGCAATCATGCATGAGAATATTTCTATTTTTAGATTTTGAATGGAAGTGTGTGAAAAGCACTTGGTAGCCTATAAATATGTTGCCCTTGAGCTCAGAATGAGGATCCTCTTGCCCAAGGTTTGCACTGCTTCTTCTCTAACCTCCTTTGAAAGGATAAACTAGAAGATTTCATTTGAAATCAATTTTCACTTTCACTTCTATTTTGAGATTGAAACTCCAAGAATCCAAGCCCTTTGATCATTCATTTCATTTTCTACAAGTAGATAGAAGTAAGCCAAGCCAAATTGGAAGCAAGATTGAACTCAATTGAAGCAAACCGAAGGTGAATTTTCAGATTTTTCTCTTCTTCGAGTCTCCCTCAATTATCCATCATTTTGCTTGATCTTTGGTTGTCTGAAGACCTACCAATGTAGGGAACAAGATTGAGTTGCTTTGAAGTCAAATCGAAGCAACTCAGTTCATACTCCTCAATTTTCAATTCCATGTATCTTTCAATATTGTGAGAATTTGAGAATTTTGAGGGCAGATTTGGACTCTTCGCAATTTTATCTTCAAATTAGTGTATGTACTTATTATTTTAATGAAGGTTGATGGTGGACCAGTCCGGTGAGGTCCACGGAGAAGATGACCGGAGCCGTAGCTCCGGTGGTGCGTTCGCACTCTCTCAACCTTTTGATCCATTTGAAATGTTTTAATCTCAGCCTTCTCTTATGATTACCACGCGTGTGATGCTTTGACTAAGGTGCATCATGGATATGATGACCCTTGATTTTTCATATTTTCTGATTCTCCATTTAATTGCTTTATTTTGTTTAATTCATAATAAATCCATTTTTAATCCAAAAAATATGAGACTTTAACCAAAAAACTTTAAATATTTTTATCTTCCATATTCTGAATTAAAATTATTTTTTGGATTGATTTTGGTATTTTTCATGAATTAAGTGTTTTTGTGCATATTTTTAACTTTTTAAAAATACTTCTGACTTTCTAAAAATCTTGAATTTTTTTGTCTAAGGTCCTCTTTACTTGTTTGACCTAGGATAAATCCCTTGGCCATTGATTTGGTGTTTTGAAGGGATTTTAATTCATTTTTAATGTGAATTTTAATTGATTAAATGTTAAAAAATTATGTTGGGCCATTTTTATGGTCTTGTGATGTTTGACTTTCTGTTTGGGCCTTGGTCATGAATGATTTGACTTTTGTTGGATCAAAACCATTGGATTTAGGGGATTGATGAAATATACATTTCATCTCCCAAAATGACTGGATGATTTTGATCAGCTGAAATTCCTCTCATGAACAATTTGTGTCTAAGGTCCTCTTTACTTGTTTGACCTAGGATAAATCCCTTGGCCATTGATTTGGTGTTTTGAAGGGATTTTAATTCATTTTTAATGTGATTTTTAATTGATTAAATGTTTAAAAATTATGTTGGGCCATTTTTATGGTCTTGTGATGTTTGACTTTCTGTTTGGGCCTTGGTCATTGATGATTTGACTTTTGTTGGATCAAAACCATTGGATTTAGGGGATTGATGAAATATACATTTCATCTCCCAAAATGACTGGATGATTTTGATCAGCTGAAATTCCTCTCATGAACAATTTGTGTCTAAGGTCCTCTTTACTTGTTTTACCTAGGATAAATCCCTTGGCCATTGATTTGGTGTTTTGAAGGGATTTTAATTCATTTTTAATGTGATTTTTAATTGATTAAATGTTTAAAAATGATGTTGGGCCATTTTTATGGTCTTGTGATGTTTGACTCTCTGTTTGGGCCCTGGTCATTGATGATTTGACTTTTGTTGGATCAAAACCATTGGATTTAGGGGATTGATGAAATATACATTTCATCTCCCAAAATGACTGGATGATTTTGATCAGCTGAAATTCCTCTCATGATCAATTTGTGTTTCTATCTCCCCCCTCCCTCTTCATCTTCATCCCTATTCTTCCCCATTCCCTCATTTGGCCAACGAAATCTCTAATGTCTAAAGGCTAATTGATTGATCAATGACCTTGTGTCAGATGAATCAATACAAGTATGACTGAGATATGTCCTTCCCTTTTTTCTTTTAGTGTGTGGTATGTTTTAGGAGTTTGGTTCTTTGTGCCAAATCACTAACATGCATTAACACCTATATTTTTATTTCTCGGCCTCAGATAGTTGTGACTTCTACATAAGTCCAATTATGATTGCTTAACATAGAGATAAATTTGACCCTTAAGGAATAACATTCTAGTAAGTGAGATTGTAAGTCTCCCATTCTTCATGGCATTGTGTGGAGACTTGACCTTTTTTTCTTTTCATGGGAGCTAGTGGCATACTTGTTGAATTATCTAAGTTGGATCCCTTCTTATGGAAGATGTCTTGGTTTAAGGATCCATACTTGTGAATGAATGGTTGAGTATTCTCCAAAGAATGACTTAATCAATTAAAATTCACCACTAACATTTGACTAACCATTGACTAACTCTTGTTAATATTGCTTTACTTTCAAGTCATTTACTATTATGTAATTTAAATTTTGGTCATTTATCATCCATTGGCATTTAAATTTCATGCAACTTGTTTATGTTTCAAGACATTTTCACTTTGCTCATTTGAGCCATATCTTGTGATGATATATATTGTTTTCTTGCTTTTGATTTTTATTATGGTCTTAGGACCTTAAAGCATCTAATAATAACAAAAACCCTAAAAGATATTTGGTGGACTCTTGGACTGGATCTGAACTTTTGGAGTTAGAATTAGCCAACATTCCCTGTGCTAAAAGGACTTGGCCAATGCCAACATTTGAGACTGAGCTAACTTGAATTGAGACTTCATCTGATGCAAAACCTTGAGGATTTATTTGATTCATCTGTGACTCTGTCTTGATGCTTAATTGCTTATTTTGTTGTTTGTCTATCTCTGATATTTTGTTCCGAGTTTATCAAGGAACAATTTATCTGATGCATTGGAAGACAATGAAGACTAATAGCTATTGGAGTGCTTGCTTGGACGTGGCTATCTTTATTTGATGCCTTGATCTTCATGATGTCTGGATATTGCTCATTGCTTATTGATTATATCTTCATTAAAGTCCAAAGGAAAATGGGTTTCTATATGACATTCTTGTCTGTTGGATTGCATCCCATTGGTCAGATCTTTTCAACTATTAAATTTTAAAGTTATGCTTAGGGTAGTCTCTTCATCTCCTCCCACTTCTTAAATTTCAAAAATCCATTCCTCTTTTCAAAAACTTTCTTTGCTTGTGATTTAAAACTTAGAGATGTTTTAATGTTTAGAATCTCTAGCCTTATGTCATTGAATTTTTAAAACCTTTTCTTAAATCAAACTTGTAAATAAATTTAACCATATTGAAATGTTTGGCCTTTTGTGAACTCTTCCTAAACTTTTGTTAAAATCAATTCATCAACTCATTTGAAATTTTTACCATGAACTACGAGGTTTTGATCTCTCATTTTTATGTTGGTACGTAGGCACAAGACCGAAAGTCTTGCCAAACACAAAAATGTAATCAATGAAATCTTTTCTCATCCCCACCTTCTATTTCATCAAACATCATTTATACCAAAAACATATGCACACATAAAAAAGGGCTCCCTAGGAGTGCCTAGGACACTTTGGGTGCTAACACTTTCCCTCTGTGTAACCAACCCCCTTACCTGCAATCTATGGCATTTTATTAGTTTTGATTTTAAAACTTCTTATCTTTGGGTTTTGTTCGTACTTTTCTCTTTTCTTTTGGAAACAATAAAAGCGTGGTGGCGACTCTGGTTTTATTGACGTTAAGCTTATCCATAGCTTAATGGTCATGAATTTACTGCTACATACTGGAGTTAGAAGATCTAGTTTCAAAATATAGTTGGACAGTTAATGGGCAGAGGTAGAAGCTTAATCTTGGTAGTTAAATTGATTGGCTCACCACAACAATTCCACTAAACGATCAGTGATTTCCCATGAACAGGTGTCACGCTAAAACATTAAACAAGCGCTTGGTAGGAGACAACCCAACTCTGTAAGTATTTAATTTTCGATTTGCATATTAGGTATCATCTATGAGGATTTAAATGACACAAATGATGCACAACTGAAAAATTGGATTGCTAATGTTCTTGCTTAGCGAGACTTTTTGTGCTAAGCGAGACTTTTGATGTTATGATCGCTAAGAGAGCAGATTCTCCCTAGGCCAGAGTAGCAGAGTCAACAAATGTGTTGTTAATTTCATTTACTCTCTCATAACCACCATTCACAAAACATTTTACTGCAGCACGCGTTATTCTTAAAAAACCAAAAGAAACACTTTCCAAAACTTATCTAACTTTTCAAAAAACTCGATCTCACTTTTCTGTCTCCCTCACGCTTTTAAAATTTTAACTTCCAAAACCTTCAGTTTCACAAAGTACCATATACACACAAGCATATTCATCTGTCAATTTTATTCTGCACATCAATAAGCATATATATGTTTTAATTGCCTTATAGAGTTATATCAATAGGATGTCGACATAGGAACTTAGGAAATTAGGGTTTTTCATATGAACTTAATATTAGAATATTGTGGATTTGTTTAGGGTAAAAACTTGTCCTGAATCTACCTCCATGTTTTCACTCCATATAAGTTCATACATGACTATTTCTTGGTCTGGGTTAAAGTTGCAGCACTATGAGAATTTGAATTTGTGGGTTTGCTCGCTTAGTGATACTTCATGCGCTAAGAGAGCCCTCACAACAAGCCATTCTATGTGTGCATAAATGGTGCAAGACCCCAATTTTAACCCTAAGATCCCTCATGCAATTTCATCATATGCATTAACATTGGGATCATACCTTGGCATCCTCCTTACCCCTCTTTCATTGGGTTTGTTTTAGGAGAGATCACCAAGCACCATGTGATTGTATCATACTTGTTATTTTATCATCTTTACTAACTAAAATACCAAAAATATGTCTTTGTATTTGTCTAATTCTTTTTTAGGGAGGGCACATGATCACCATTGATCTACCAAGTTCACATCTAGGATTTAAGACCCTCATGGCTAAGAGCATAATCAAAGATTGATCCAAAATGTCTCAAAGCATCATATATGAGTCCCAATGATCTCTACATGTCATATTGATCAAGTATTGTTCAAGTGTTTGGAGGTGATTTGCCTTGGAAGCCCTAGTTTGACTGGGTATCTTGAGTAACTTCTCCAACAAGCTATCTCACCAATTGATCAAATTTCTCAAGGGACACTTCAAAATTCATCATATTATGCATATATGGTCTACCATGAGCCTAGAAAGTCAAGAGAATTGAAGTTTAGCAAGTTGGTTGATGGTGGTTGGCCAGATAAATTCATCTGAACAAAGCTGGGTCTCCCTAGACCCTATCTCCTATAATTTTATAAATGACATTCCAAACAACTTTCATGTTGATACCTAGAGCTACTTTTTCTTGGAAAATCGATTTCTATGTTGAAACATTATAGGTCATTTTGTCTAAACCCTAATTTGAAAGTCAACTTACCAAGGCCATAACTTGCTCAATTTTTATGAGATGAAATATTTCCAAGTTACACAATCAAATTCAAGATGTCTACTTCAACTTTGATGTTTGGAGTGAGAGCTAATCCAACTTTTATGAGTATGTGATATAAGGATACATTATAGGTCACTTTTGACCTATACCATTGAACAAGTTATTTTTCCAAACTTCAAATATGCATAACTCTATCATTCTAAATTCAAATGACATGAAATTGGTGACCATTTTGAAGGTCTTTGAAATAGATACAACTTTGATGAAGACACTTTTCTCATTTCAATCTCAAATAAAATGTTAAGTATGGTGGAATATTGAGATATATGACTTGACACTTAGAAAAATTTTCAACATGTTGAAATTTCCAAACTTCTACCTAAAAATTCACCATGATCCATGCTCCAAATGGAAAAGTGTTCAACATAAATGTTGTTCCCCTTAATCTAAGCTTTCCAAAGAACCTAAGTTCATGCATTTTGGATGAAGTTTTCTAGGTTTGCGTATGGCTTTAACATAGCTGCATGAGTGGAAGAAATCAAATGCCAAAAATCACATTTCACATTGCCTTGACATCCAAGCCTCATTTGAACTTCAGAACAGATGCAAGTGGATCAAATTGGATTTTTTCATGGGCCTGTACACTCCCATGCATGCTTGTGCATGAAATGTCCAAATTTATCAATTTTTCAAGTGTGCAAATATCAGTCCCAATTGCTATAAATACAGGCCCTTGGAGCTCAATTCAAACACACCTTGCGCGCCAACTTTGCCCCCCAATTGAAACCCTCACATTTCAAAGGAAAACCTGATAATTTTAAACTTGAAAATTGAGTTTGAATCTCACTATTTGCAGATTCAAGAACTCCAGGATCCAAAGCTTTGTACCATTGCCAAACCTCTCCAGCAAGCTTCTCAAGTGTGATCAGATCAAGTTTAAAGCAAGCAACATCAAGTTCTGCACATCATTGAAGGTAGATTTCAGAAAACTTCTTCTCTTCGATTCTCACTCAATTCTCATCAATTCTCTTGGATCTTTGGTTTTCTGAAGTCCTACCAATGTAGGCAAGAAGATTGAGTTGCTTTGAGGTCAAATCGAAGCAACTCGGTTGTCACACCTCAAAATTCAACTCCTCATATAGTTTTATATATTTGGAGTTAGTTGAAATTGAGGTCAGATTCATGCTCTATGCCATTTTTTCATTCAGATCATGTCATCCCTTTTCATTTTCTTGATGGTGATGAGTTAACTAGTCCTGTGGACCTCGCCTAAGAAGGTGACAGGAGGTCCAACGCTGGTGGTGTGCTGGACAGGTTCTGAGCCATTGATCTCTTTTAAAATGTTTTAATCTCATGCGTTGCTTTTGAATACCAAGCCTACGTCGTGTTGACTACAGTGCATCGTGGAACGCACACGCTGATCCACTCGATCTGCCACCTCAACTAATGATGGACATCAAGTGGCTCACGTTTTTTTTTTATTTTTGTTTTAATTCATTTGATTTTCGTTAACTTATATTAATTTTAATATTGATCCAAAAAATATGAGAGTTTCACCAAAAATATTTAAATGAATTCCTCTTTCATATTATGAATTAAAATTATTTTTTGGATCATTATTAATATTTTTCATGATTTAATTGATTTTGTGTTTATTTTTAATTGTTTAAAAATACTTTTAAGTCTTTAAAAATTCTGAAATTTTTTCTCCAAGGTCCTTTGACCTTGTTTGACCTATGATAAATCTCATGGCCATTTCTTTGGTGTTTTGATGAGGTTTTAGGAATTTGAAAAACCATATTTAATTTAAATGCATTATTTTAGTATTTTAAAATTGAATAAATGCCAAATAATTGTGTTGACCTCTTATGATGGTTTGTGTAAGTTTGACTTGTGTTGTTGGACCTTGGTCAAGGTTGATTTGACTTTGCTAGGTTAATATTATTGGATTTAGGGGATTGATGGAATGTACATTCCATCTCCCAAAATGAATGAATGATATTAATTTGGTAAAAGTCCTCCTTTGACCAATTTGAGTTATGATCCATTCCCCTCCCTGTTCATCTAATTCCCCTTCTTTATGTTTCATGAACATAGTCCATTATACTATGTCTCTAACATGCATTAACACCAAAATTCTATTGCCCGACCTCAAATAGTTGTGACTTCTACATAAGTCCAATTACAATTGCTTAACATAACGCTAAATTTTTGACACAAAAAGGTATAGCATTCTAGTTAGTGAGATTGTAAGTCTCCCGTCTTTCATGGTATTGTGTGGAAACTTGACCTTTTTTCCTTCCTTTGGAAGATGTATTGGCTTAAGGATCCATGCTTGTGATAAGTGAGTTGAGTGTTCTCCAAAGAATGACTTAAAAAACAGAAAAAGCAAAACAATACTAACTTCTAACTCCTTAACATCTAACATTTAATTTCAAGTCTTTTATTCTAATGCACTTTAATTTTTTAGCTATATTCATTTGCCATTATTCATACCATTCTAATTGTTTATGTTAATGCCATTTTCACTTTGTCCATTTGGACCATATTGTGTGATATATCTTGCTTGTGTATATTTTGTTTGTTTGTGTGGTCTTTGACCATTAATGTATATAATAACAACAAAAACCCTAAAAACTTTTATGTGGACTGTTGACTTGATCTTGGACAATTGGACTTAGAATTTAGGCAACATTCCTATGCTAAAGGACTTGGCCAATGCCAACTTTTGTGAAATCAGGTGCTTGCAATTTGAAACTTCATCTGATACATCTTTGAAGATCCCTTTGAGTTCATCTGCAACATGATCATTGTGAAGCTATTATTTTGAACCTGTGACTTGTGGAATTCATCTGTTACATGGTCAATTTGAAGAAGATTATGGAGTGGCTAAAGCTTGGATGGGGCTATCTTTATTTGATGCCTTTCTCTTCAAGTTAATATTGTATGCGTTATTTGTTGCTTGATTCTATTATCCAAGGAAATTTGGGGTTTCTATATGGAATTCTTGCCTATTAGATTGCTACCCATCGGTCAGATTTTTTTAACTCTTAACTTTTAATTTTGTACATAGTATTAGTCTCTTCATCTCCTCCCCATTCCTTTATTTTAAAATTTTCTCTCTCCTTTTAAAAACTTATTTGTTTGAACTTGTTATTTTCTAAATTTTGACCACATTGCAAACTAGAAACTTTGGCCTTATGCCATTGCATTTTCAAACTTCTTTTCTTAATCAAACTTGTAAATAGACTTAACTATACTTAACCTAAAATTTCAAAAAAGCCAAAAAGAACTAAATCATTCAAACCATTTTTAGGCCTTTGTGCCTTTCAAACTTAATTTTGTTAAAAGCAATGCACCCACTTTGAAATTTGTATCACGAACTACGAGGTTTTGATCCCTCATTTTTATGTTGGTACGTAGGCACAAGTCAGAAGGTCTTGTCAAACACAAAAAATATAATTAATGAATTCTTTTCTCATCCCCTCGTTCTATTTGTTTGTAAACATCGCTTTGTCCAAAATACATATGCACCCAAAAAAAGGGCTCCCTAGGAGTACCTAAGACACTTTGGGTGCTAACACCTTCCCTCTGTGTAACCAACCCCCTTACTTGTAATCTCTGACATTTTATTAGTTTTGATTTGAAAACTTCTTACTTCTGGGTTTTGTTCGTACTTTTTCCCTTTTCCCTTGGAAACAATAAAAGCGCGGTGGCGACTCTTAGAGTTATGTGCTTACATTAGATCCCTCAACCAGTCACAGAAAATAAAGGAAATGTTTTATTTTATTTTTTTGGAAGGAAGGAGTGTTCAACTTAATGAGTCTGGGGTCCCCATCAGATTCTTCAGAGAATATGTGAAACTAGAGGCCCAAGTGATCCTTCTACTCATCCTCCACAACCTTAAACCACATAGTCACACATCCACCATACCTCTGAACACTTCATATATGGTGTATTGCATTCTATAGCAGTAAATTCATGATCGTCAAGCTATGGATAAGCAAGACATCAAATAACAAGAGTCGTCACCGCGCTTTTATTGTTTCCAAGGGAAAAGGGAAAAGTACGAACAAAACCCAAAAATAAGAAGTTTTCAAATCAAAACTCATAAAATTCCAAAGATTATAGGTAAGGGGATTGGTTACACAGAGGGAAGGTGTTAGCACCCAAAGTGTCCTAGGTACTCCTAGGGAGCCCTTTCTTGTGTGCATATGAGTATTTTTACAAATTATGTTTGCAAGCAAATAGAATGGGGGAATGAGAAAAGAATTCATTAATTATATTTCTGTGTTTGACAAGACCTTCGGACTTGTTCCTACGTACCAACATAAAAATGAGGGATAAAAACCTCGTAGTTCGTGGTATAAATTTAAAAGTGGATGCATTTTTTAACCAAAATTTAATTTGAAAGGCACAAAGGCCTAAAAATGGTTTGAATGAGTTAGCTCTTTTTGGCTTTTGAAAATTTTAAGTCAAGTATAATTAAGTATATTTATAAGTTTGATTAAGAAAATGATTTTGAAAATGCAATGGCATAAGGCCAAAGTTTCTAATTTGCAAGATGGTCTAAGTTTAGAAAACAAGCACAAGCAAAGAAATGTTTAAAAGGAGGGAGATATTTTGAAATTAAATAAATGTGGAGGAAATGGAGAGACTAATCCTAAGCATAAATTTAAAAGTTGAGAGTTAAAAAGATCTGACCAATGGGCTACAATCCAATAGACACGAATGTCATATAGAAATCCAAATTCCCTTGGACATTAGAATCAAGCAACAAACAATGCATAAATTATCAACTTGAAGAGCAAGGCATCAAATAAAGATAGCCACATCCAAGCTTAGCAACTCCATGATCTTATTCAAATTTTCCCAAGTAGTAGATGAATTTCACAATGCATAAGTCAGATATTCAAAATAACAGCTTCACAATGATCATGTTGCAGATGAACTCAAATGGATCTCCAATGATGTATCAGATGAATTTTCAAATCATAAACACTTAGTTACATGAAAGTTGGCATTGGCCAAGTCCTTTGCATAGGGAGTATTGCCTAAATTCTATGTCCAAAAGTTTCAGATCAAACCAATAGTCCACACCAGATCCTTTTTAGGGTTTTTGTTCTTATTATGTACGTTAATGGTCAAAGACCACAGAAACAAACACACTATACACAAGCAAAATATATCACAAAGTATGGTCCAAGTGGACAAAGTGAAAATGACATTAACATAAACAATTAGAATGGTATGAATAATGGCAAATGAATAAGGCTTAAAATTAAATTACGTTGAAAGTAAAGGACTTGAAATTAAATGTTAGTTGTTAATAAGTTAGAAGTTAGTATTGCTTTTGATTTTTTTGTTTAAGTCATTCTTTGGAGGACACTCAACCCACTTATCACAAGCATGGATCCTTGAACCAAGACATCTTCCAAAGGAAGGAAAAAAGGCCAAGTTTCCATACAATACCATGAAAGGGGGGAGACTTACAATCTCACTAACTAGAATGTTATGCCTTTTGTGTCAAAATTTAGCGCTATGTTAAGCAATCGTAATTGGACTTATGTAGAAGTCACAACTATTTGAGTTCGGGCAATAGAATTTTGGTGTTAATGCATGTTAGAGACATAGTATGATGAACTATGCTCATGAAACATACCACACACAAAAAGAATATACAAAAGTGGGGGCCTAATCTCATCCATACTTATGTTGATTTTGCAATCAACTAGCCATAGGATATAGAGATATCATAGGTCCATGTTATGAATGCATAAATAATGGGAATGAGATGAAGAGGAAGGGGAAATGGATAAAACTCAAATTGGACAAAGGAGGAATTTTACCAAATTAAGATCATTCTTCATTTTGGGAGAGTGAATGTACATTCCATCAATCCCCTAAACCCAATGATCTTAACTTAACAAAATCAAATCAGCCTTGACCAAGGCCCAATAACACAAGTCAAACTTCCAAAGTCAATCAAAATGGCTCTACACAATTTATTTGGCATTTATTCAATTAAAAATACTAAAAATAATACCTTAAATTAAATATAGTTGGTCAATTTCCTAAAACCTCATCAAAACACCAAAGAAAATGGCCATGAGATTTATCATAGGTCAAACAAGGTCAAAGGACCTTGGAGAAAAAAAATCAGAATTTTTGGAAACTTAAAAGTATATTTAAACAATTAAAAATATTCAAAAAATCAATTAAATCATGAAAAATATTAATAATGATTCAAAAAATAATTTTAATTCAAAATATGAAAGAGGATTTTGTTTAAATTTTTTTGGTGAAACTCTCATATTTTTTGGATCAATATTAAAATTAATATGAATTAATGAAAATCAAAGGAATAAAAATAAAAATAAAAATATCAAAAAAACGTGGACCACTTGATCTCCCTCATTAATTGAGGTGGCTGATCAAGTGGGCTGAGACGCGCATTCCACCAAACACATGAATCAGCGCGTTGTACCAATGGTAATCACAATGGGCGCTGAGGATTAAAACATTTCAAACTCATCTAATGGCTCTGAACGCTTCCAGCTCATCGCCGAAGCCAAAGGCCGGTCATCTTCTCCGATGACCCTGGCCGAACTGGTTCAGTCATCACCACATCATAAATGAAAAAAGGGGACATGATCTGAAAGATAAAATGACATAGATCACGAATATCACCTCTATTTTAACTAACTCCAAATATATAGAGAGATATATGGAGTTGAATTTTGAGGTGTGTCAACTGAGTTGCTTCAATTTGACCTCAAAGCAAATCAATCTTCTAGCCTACATTGGTAGGACTTCAGACAACCAAAGATCCAAGAGAATTGATGAGAATTGAGTGAGAATCGAAGAGAAGAAAAAATCTGGAAAATACCTTCAATGTTGTGCAGAACTTGATCTTTCTTACTTCAATTCGTGTTTGATCTTGCTCAAGTAGCTTGCAGTAGTGGCTTAGGATTGGTACAAAGCTTTGGATCCTGGAGTTTTTGAATCTCCAAATAGTGAGATTCAAACTCGATTTTCAATTAAAAATTCTCAGGTTTTCCTTTCAAATGTCAGGGTTTGAAGTGTGGAGGCAAAGCTGGCGCGCCAAGGTCCTTTGAAATGAGCACAGAGGGTCTCTATTTATAGCAAAATGGAATGTTATTTGCACACTTGAAAATTTGTCCAATTTTAGCAATGCCATGTTCATGCTTGCAGGGGCGTGTACAGACCCAAGAAGCAACTCAATTAAGTCCAAAACCAACTATGCTGAGGTCTGAATGAAGCTTGAATGGCAAGGCAAAGTTAAATGATCATTTGAAGTTTCAATCTTGCCAACTGATACAGTTGTATTTACACCATGCGCAAACCCCTCAAACTTCATCCAAAATAAATGAATTAGGACTCTTTTGAAAAATTAGATCAAGAGGAACAAATCTTATTTTGAACACTTTTCCATTTGGAACGTGTATCATGTTGAATTTTGAGGCGGAAGTTTGGAAATTTCAACATGTTGAAATTTTTTCTAAGTGTCAAGTCATATACTTCATTATTCCACCTTGCTTAACTTTTTATGTGAGCTCCAAATGAGAAACGTGTCTTCATCAAAGTTGTATCTATTTCAAATACCTTCAAAATTGTCACCAATTTGACATCATTTAGGTTTAGAATGAGTGAGTTATGCATTTTTGAAGTTGAGGAAAACCATTTGTTCAATGGTATTGGTCCAAAATGACATATAATGTATCCTCATATCACATGCTCATAAAAGTTGATTTATCTCTCACTCCAAGCATAAAAGTTGAAGTAGACATCTTTAATTTAATTGTGCAACTTGGAAATCTTTCATATCATAAAAATTCTGCAAGTTATGATCTTGGGAAGTTGACTTTCAAATTAGGGTTTAAACAAAATGACCTATCATGTTTCAACATAGAAAATGAATTTCCAAGCAACATTAGCTATAGATCACAACATGAAAGTTATTATGAATGTACTTTATAGTAACTTTGCTCTTGGAATCATTTTCATATGATGAAAATTGTAGGAGATAGGGTCTAGGGAGACCCAGTTTTGAAAGATGAATTCATCTGGCCAACCACCATCAACCAACTTGCTAGCTTGCAATTCTCTTGACTTTTTAGGCTCATGGTAGATAATATATGCATAATATGATATAATTTTAAGTGTCCCTTAATGAATTTGATCAATTGGTGAGGAAGCTTGTTGAAGAAGTTACTCAAGATACCCAGACAAACTAGGGTTTCCAAGGCCAACCAACTCCAAACTCTTGAAGAAATCTTGATCAAAATAACATGTAAAGATCATGGGGAATCATATATGATGCTTAGAGCCCTTGTGGATCATTTCTTGGTTGTGCTCTTAGCCATGAGGGTCTTAAACCCTAGATGTGAACTTGATGGATCAATGGTGATCATGCCCTACCTACAAAAGAGTTGAGCAAATGCAAAGACATATTTTTTGTATTTTGGTTAGTAAAAAATGATAATATGCAAGTATGATGCAATCACATAGTGCTTGGTGATCTCTCTCAAAACAAACCCAATGAAAGAGGGGTAAGGGGGATGCCAAGGCCTGATCCCAATGCTTATGCATATGATGAAATTGCATGAGGGATCTTAGGGTCAAAATTGGGGTCTTACACATCCTGAAAGGTAAACAGGTGGGTGTAGCCCGGGTAATTGTTGGTGTGCTAAAAATGGTTATTGGAAGTGGACATAGAGCAGGAATGAGACCCATTTGTCCTCTAGTCTATCAGGGCCTGATTACGGGGTTAATTAGGGTTACTCGATTGGTGATTCCGCCATAGATTCACGAGACGATTTATGGTTCAGCAAATGATGCCTATATCTCAAGGTATTTTTCAAGGAAAAGAACCAGAACAGCTAGAAGAGCTTCGAAGAACCCCTCACCCCCTTTTGAACCCCAGCCTGATCGAACACCACTTGGACTTGGACTCGATGATTGTAATCCAAGGATGAGAGCCATTTTTACTTATACTTGGAACATAATGAGTCAATCATAAAGCCTTTTTTTTCTATGCGTGACTTTATGTATAGGCTACAGTTGTAGATTAGGAACCACAAAAGGAGGCCATCCGATTATGACTTCATATGCCTTCCAAACACATGTTGCTTGGCCTGGTGTCAAACCATTTTACTAGAGAGAGGCAACAAATTCTAGAGCCTGTAATGGAGGAAAAGATGAGAAGAAACTAGATAAGAAGCATCAGATGAAGATGAGGGATCATACAAGATAATATGTGGAGACATGATTGAAGGAAGCATTAGAGTAGGGATAGGTTGGTTATGATATAACTTATGATTAGGATATAGATGACTGAAAATATCGCCATTACTGAGTGATATCTTTAAAGCATTCAATCATTTATATTTTTTCTATTTTATGCTTTATGTTCCTTATCTTTTTGTATTTTTCAAACTTATTTGAATTTGTGTTGTGATGTTTGGATTTTTGTTGGTGTTTTAAGAAACCTTAACTTCAATGGTGGTTTATGTTTTTTTGAACTTTTATCAAGTATTAAGAAGTAGTAGTGTTTTAATTTCAATTTGTTCAAATGTTTTTATTTGATTTTTGTTGTTTATGTTGAAAAACTTGTCCTCTAAATTGCTTGAAGAGGAAAATAGTGGAAATACTCAAAGTTTGAGTGAATCAACAACAAGTGCAATGGTAATGATAGGAATTTGAATGAACTACAAGAAGGCAAAGGTACATATTTATTGCTTTCTAGAATACAACATGAATATGAAACTTGTATTTTGTACAAAATCATTTCATGCATTCTTCTGCAATAAAATTTCTTAGCATGAAGAACTTAGAGCAAAACCGAAAATGTGAAAAAGCTTTCCATTATTCTGAAGGGAATCGGGACACAAGGCACAACAAAAAATAAAAATTTCTCTTTAGTTGATCCTTACGAATGAGCATGATAAGTTATGGAAACGGTTACCTCTTGTGGTGATTAACAATTTGATGCAGAATTGAAGGGTGATTACGAGCATTGTAGGAAGAACAACGTCTCTACTCAGTCCACACAAACAAAACATCTTCAATGTCAGTGCTAAGTGCTAAGAATGAAGACTTTGAGTGAGAGAGAAAGAGAAAATTACGGACAGGGTTTCACAAACTGAATTTCATCAAGTGACAAAGCTTCTACACAAGAGTTGTATTTATAGAATCACTTGTGAGGGCTACAAGCTAAAAAGCCTAACTTAAGTGCACCATATAATAATAATAATAATAATAATAATAATAATAATAATAATAATAATAATAATATAATTATTATTATAATAAACATATTTTATTATTATTATTATATTTAATAACTATTATAGTAATAATAATAATAATAATAATAATAATAATATTAAGTATTATTATTATATTATACGATGTTCTATTTCACTTAAGTACATTGTACCTTACGGTGTTCCATAATTCTCTCAAGTATATCGTACCTTGTAGTGTTCCTTATTTATTCTATCTATCATCAATTTGTCCTTATGTGTGTGATCCTGTAGGTTCTCGTGACGTTGGCTATTATATTAAATCATACATTTAATATAATAAATAGTGAGCGGTATCTAGCAACACATCACTACTACCCAAGTCACGAATATGTAATCTGATCTGACAAAATCTTTTTGTGATAATATTCTTGTGTGAAATTACCCTTTTTCCCTTTGTCATACCCCAAAATTTGTCCTCCCTTTTTTATTTTTCATCTTACTTTTAGCTTGAGATTCATCTGCCGACATTCATACCAAAATACATATGCATCATTCATTCATCTTAACACTTTCAAACATATCATCATGGATTCAAAATTGATGGTATTTATATCTAACAAAGGTTAGGGTTTGCACAAGCTTTAGCCTTAGGGATCATGTAGATTGCGTCATGGTGCTCACCTACGCACAAAACCGTAACTCTTGATCTTTGATACTCATGGATCATGTGGTTTACCTTATGAGCTTGGGCTTGATCTTGAAACCCTAATCATGGGGACCATGTGGTTCAGAGTTGATTGTATAGCCTTATGTTTAGTTTGATGTCTTACTTAGGTGGTGTGCATTTGGGAACCCTAATCATAGATTCTTGGCATTTATGGATAATTTGGTTTGTCTTTTGATATTGTGATTGATTGTGGAACCCTAGTTCATCAGATGGCGGTTCTTGATCATTATGGTATGCATCATCAATCATCAAGTTTTATATTATTCTTGGGAATCATTCAAAAGTTGACCATTGGATTTACATGCCTACATGCTTGATGATTCATCTGATCCAAGGCCTTATTCAAGTTTCATTCAAGTCATGTTGCATTCTAGTTGTCATTCAAGTCCATTGATTCTAGGTCTATGATGCATACATTAATCCATGTTTCATAATGCATTCTTGGTCCATTGATTTCATGCTTCATAGTCATTTTTAGTACATTGACCTTTGATTCATGGTGTATTCATAGTCCACTTGTTCTTGAGTCAAAATACTTATGCCTAGTCCATTGGTTCATGTGTCATCATGCATTCATAGTCTATTAGTTTAAGTGTACTTGACTGTGCACTTTGGTCCCATTCTACCATTCATCCATATCAGCTGTCATAGAAACAAACAAGCATTAATGCCTAGACTTAACAATGCAAGCTTCAAGTGAACATTCAATAACACATTCACTTAACAGTTTTGTACCCGTTGATATTAACATGAAATCATTGCACATAAAACCATTTTGCATCCACACGCTACTTAACTAACCTAGCTTATTATTAAAAATTAACACCACAAGAAATTTCATAGTAGCCTTGGCATTCCAAGAAGTTGCAGTTAATGGTTTTTAACAGAAATTGGATCGAATAATCATGCATCATCAATAAGTTTTTAAACCAATTCGAGTCTACAAAAGTTTCTCACTAATTGATTTATGGTATTTCTAACTAACGTTTATGCCTAACATATCCTTGTGTAGAAAAATGATGAAACTAAACCTAACAAATCTAACCAGTTCAGCAGGTTCTAATTGCAATTGCTTTCAACTAAATTAACCTTAAACATCTCAACATCGAACCCTAACAAAATTAACAGCTTTCAACAAACTAACAAAAACTATACTTTGGAAAACAGAATCGGCGCTAACAGGTCATCATTTTAATCCATGGAAAACATCACATAACTCCATTTGTAAGACCCTAATTTTGACCCTAAGATCCCTCATGGCATCATATCATTGCACATTGCATTTGCCTCAAGGATCATAGCATCTTGGCCCCTTACCCTTGGTTTGGGACTTCATATGCCTTCATATGCCATCCAAACACATGTTGCTTGGCCTGGTGTCAAACCATTTTACTAGAGAGAGGCAACAAATTCTAGAGCCGGTAATGGAGGAAAAGATGAGAAGAAACTAGATAAGAAGCATCAGATGAAGAGGAGGGATCATACAAGATAATATGTGGAGACATGATTGAAGGAAGCATTAGAGTAGGGATAGGTTGGTTATGATATAACTTATGATTAGGATATAGATGACTGAAAATATCGCCATTACTGAGTGATATCTTTAAAGCTTTCAATCATTTATATTATTTCTATTTTATGCTTTATGTTCCTTATCTTTTTGTATTTTTCAAACTTATTTGAATTTGTGTTGTGATGTTTGGATTTTTGTTGGTGTTTTAAGAAACCTTAACTTCAATGGTGGTTTATGTTTTTTTGAACTTTTATCAAGTATTAAGAAGTAGTAGTGTTTTAATTTAAATTTGTTCAAATGTTTTTATTTTATTTTTGTTGTTTATATTGAAAAACTCGTCCTCTAAATTGCTTGAAGAGGAAAATAGTGGAAATACTCAAAGTTTGAGTGAATCAACAACAAGTGCAATGGTAATGATAGGAATTTGAATGAACTACAAGAAGGCAAAGGTACATATTTATTGCTTTCTAGAATACAACATGAATATGAAACTTGTATTTTGTACAAAATCATTTCATGCATTCTTCTGCAATAAAATTTCTTAGCATGAAGAACTTAGAGCAAAACCGAAAATGTGAAAAAGCTTTCCATTATTCTGAAGGAAATCGCGACACAAGGCACAACAAAAAATAAAAATTTCTCTTTAGTTGATCCTTACGAATGAGCATGATAAGTTATGGAAACGGTTACCTCTTGTGGTGATTAACAATTTGATGCAGAATTGAAGGGTGATTACGAGCATTGTAGGAAGAACAACGTCTCTACTCAGTCCACACAAACAAAACATCTTCAATGTCAGTGCTAACTCCTAAGAATGAAGACTTTGAGTGAGAGAGAAAGAGAAAATTACGGGCAGGGTTTCACAAACTGAATTTCATCAAGTGACAAAGCTTCTACACAAGAGTTGTATTTATAGAATCACTTGTGTGGGCTACAAGCTAAAAAGCCTAACTTAAGTGCACCATATAATAATAATAATAATAATAATAATAATAATAATAATAATAATATAATAATAATTATTATAATAAACATATTTTATTATTATTATTATTATATTTAATAACTATTATAATAATAATAATAATAATAATAATAATAATAATATTAAGTATTATTATTATATTATACGATGTTCTATTTCACTTAAGTACACTGTACCTTACGGTGTTCCATAATTCTCTCAAGTATATCGTACCTTGTAGTGTTCCTTATTTATTCTATCTATCATCAATTTGTCCTTATGTGTGTGATCCTGTAGGTTCTCGTGACGTTGGCTATTATATTAAATCATACATTTAATATAATAAATAGTGAGCGGTATCTAGCAACACATCACTACTACCCAAGTCACGAATATGTAATTTGATCTGACAAAATCTTTTTGTGATAATATTCTTGTGTGAAATTACCCTTTTTCCCTTTGTCATACCCCAAAATTTGTCCTCCCTTTTTTATTTTTCATCTTACTTTTAGCTTGAGATTCATCTGCCGACGTTCATACCAAAATACATATGCATCATTCATTCATCCTAACACTTTCAAACATATCATCATGGATTCAAAATTGATGGTATTTATATCTAACAAAGGTTAGGGTTTGCACAAGCTTTAGCCTTAGGGATCATGGAGATTGCGTCATGGTGCTCACCTACGCACAAAACCGTAACTCTTGATCTTTGATACTCATGGATCATGTGGTTTACCTTATGAGCTTGGGCTTGATCTTGAAACCCTAATCATGGGGACCATGTGGTTCAGAGTTGATTGTATAGCCTTATGTTTAGTTTGATGTCTTTGATTAGGTGGTGTGCATTTGGGAACCCTAATCATAGATTCTTGGCATTTGTGGATAATTTGGTTTGTCTTTTGATATTGTGATTGATTGGGGAACCCTAGTTCATCAAATGGCGGTTCTTCATCATTATGGTATGCATCATCAATCATCAAGTTTTATATTATTCTTGGGAATCATTCAAAAGTTGACCATTGGATTTACATGCCTACATGCTTGATGATTCATCTGATCCAAGGCCTTATTCAAGTTTCATTCAAGTCATGTTGCATTCTAGTTGTCATTCAAGTCCATTGACTCTAGGTCTATGATGCATACATTAATCCATGTTTCATAATGCATTCTTGGTCCATTGATTTCATGCTTCATAGTCATTTTTAGTACATTGACCTTTGATTCATGGTGTATTCATAGTCCACTTGTTCTTGAGTCAAAATACTTATGCCTAGTCCATTGGTTCATGTGTCATCATGCATTCATAGTCTATTAGTTTAAGTGTACTTGACTGTGCACTTTGGTCCCATTATACCATTCATCCATATCAGCTGTCATAGAAACAAACAAGCATTAATTCCTAGACTTAGCAATGCAAGCTTCAAGTGAACATTCAATAACACATTCACTTAACAGTTTTGTACCCGTTGATATTAACATGAAATCATTGCACATAAAACCATTTTGCATCCACACGCTACTTAACTAACCTAGCTTATTATTAACAATTAACACCACAAGAAATTTCATAGTAGCCTTGGCATTCCAAGAAGTTGCAGTTAATGGTTTTTAACAGAAATTGGATCGAATAATCATGCATCATCAATAAGTTTTTAAACCAATTCGAGTCTGCAAAAGTTTCTCACTAATTGATTTATGGTATTTCTAACTAACGTTTATGCCTAACATATCCTTGTGTAGAAAAATGATGAAACTAAACCTAACAAATCTAACCAGTTCAGCAGGTTCTAATTGCAATTGCTTTCAACTAAATTAACCTTAAACATCTCAACATCGAACCCTAACAAAATTAACAGCTTTCAACAAACTAACAAAAACTATAGTTTGGAAAACAGAATCGGCACTAACAGGTCATCATTTTAATCCATAGAAAACATCACATAACTCCATTTGTAAGACCCTAATTTTGACCCTAAGATCCCTCATGGCATCATATCATTGCACATTGCATTTGCCTCAAGGATCATAGCATCTTGGCCCCTTACCCTTGGTTTGGGACTTCATATGCCTTCATATGCCTTCCAAACACATGTTGCTTGGCCTGGTGTCAAACCATTTTACTAGAGAGAGGCAACAAATTCTAGAGCCGGTAATGGAGGAAAAGATGAGAAGAAACTAGATAAGAAGCATCAGATGAAGAGGAGGGATCATACAAGATAATATGTGGAGACATGATTGAAGGAAGCATTAGAGTAGGGATAGGTTGGTTATGATATAACTTATGATTAGGATATAGATGACTGAAAATATCGCCATTACTGAGTGATATCTTTAAAGCTTTCAATCATTTATATTATTTCTATTTTATGCTTTATGTTCCTTATCTTTTTGTATTTTTCAAACTTATTTGAATTTGTGTTGTGATGTTTGGATTTTTGTTGGTGTTTTAAGAAACCTTAACTTCAATGGTGGTTTATGTTTTTTTGAACTTTTATCAAGTATTAAGAAGTAGTAGTGTTTTAATTTAAATTTGTTCAAATGTTTTTATTTTATTTTTGTTGTTTATATTGAAAAACTCGTCCTCTAAATTGCTTGAAGAGGAAAATAGTGGAAATACTCAAAGTTTGAGTGAATCAACAACAAGTGCAATGGTAATGATAGGAATTTGAATGAACTACAAGAAGGCAAAGGTACATATTTATTGCTTTCTAGAATACAACATGAATATGAAACTTGTATTTTGTACAAAATCATTTCATGCATTCTTCTGCAATAAAATTTCTTAGCATGAAGAACTTAGAGCAAAACCGAAAATGTGAAAAAGCTTTCCATTATTCTGAAGGAAATCGCGACACAAGGCATAACAAAAAATAAAAATTTCTCTTTAGTTGATCCTTACGAATGAGCATGATAAGTTATGGAAACGGTTACCTCTTGTGGTGATTAACAATTTGATGCAGAATTGAAGGGTGATTACGAGCATTGTAGGAAGAACAACGTCTCTACTCAGTCCACACAAACAAAACATCTTCAATGTCAGTGCTAACTGCTAAGAATGAAGACTTTGAGTGAGAGAGAAAGAGAAAATTACGGACAGGGTTTCACAAACTGAATTTCATCAAGTGACAAAGCTTCTACACAAGAGTTGTATTTATAGAATCACTTGTGTGGGCTACAAGTTAAAAAGCCTAACTTAAGTGCACCATATAATAATAATAATAATAATAATAATAATATAATAATAATAATTATAATAAACATATTTTATTATTATTATTATCTTAAATAACTATTATAGTAATAATAATAATAATAATAATATTAAGTATTATTATTATATTATACGATGTTCTATTTCACTTAAGTACACTATACCTTACGGTGTTCCATAATTCTCTCAAGTATATCGTACCTTGTAGTGTTCCTTATTTATTCTATCTATCATCAATTTGTCCTTATGTGTGTGATCCTGTAGGTTCTCGTGACGTTGGCTATTATATTAAATCATACATTTAATATAATAAATAGTGAGCGGTATCTAGCAACACATCACTACTACCCAAGTCACGAATATGTAATCTGATCTGAAAAAATCTTTTTGTGATAATATTCTTGTGTGAAATTACCCTTTTTCCCTTTGTCATACCCCAAAATTTGTCCTCCCTTTTTTATTTTTCATCTTACTTTTAGCTTGAGATTCATCTGCCGACATTCATACCAAAATACATATGCATCATTCATTCATCTTAACACTTTCAAACATATCATCATGGATTCAAAATTGATGGTATTTATATCTAACAAAGGTTAGGGTTTGCACAAGCTTTAGCCTTAGGGATCATGTAGATTGCGTCATGGTGCTCACCTACGCACAAAACCGTAACTCTTGATCTTTGATACTCATGGATCATGTGGTTTACCTTATGAGCTTGGGCTTGATCTTGAAACCCTAATCATGGGGACCATGTGGTTCAGAGTTGATTGTATAGCCTTATGTTTAGTTTGATGTCTTACTTAGGTGGTGTGCATTTGGGAACCCTAATCATAGATTCTTTGCATTTATGGATAATTTGGTTTGTCTTTTGATATTGTGATTGATTGTGGAACCCTAGTTCATCAGATGGCGGTTCTTGATCATTATGGTATGCATCATCAATCATCAAGTTTTATATTATTCTTGGGAATCATTCAAAAGTTGACCATTGGATTTACATGCCTACATGCTTGATGATTCATCTGATCCAAGGCCTTATTCAAGTTTCATTCAAGTCATGTTGCATTCTAGTTGTCATTCAAGTCCATTGATTCTAGGTCTATGATGCATACATTAATCCATGTTTCATAATGCATTCTTGGTCCATTGATTTCATGCTTCATAGTCATTTTTAGTACATTGACCTTTGATTCATGGTGTATTCATAGTCCACTTGTTCTTGAGTCAAAATACTTATGCCTAGTCCATTGGTTCATGTGTCATCATGCATTCATAGTCTATTAGTTTAAGTGTACTTGACTGTGCACTTTGGTCCCATTCTACCATTCATCCATATCAGCTGTCATAGAAACAAACAAGCATTAATGCCTAGACTTAGCAATGCAAGCTTCAAGTGAACATTCAATAACACATTCACTTAACAGTTTTGTACCCGTTGATATTAACATGAAATCATTGCACATAAAACCATTTTGCATCCACACGCTACTTAACTAACCTAGCTTATTATTAACAATTAACACCACAAGAAATTTCATAGTAGCCTTGGCATTCCAAGAAGTTGCAGTTAATGGTTTTTAACAAAAATTGGATCGAATAATCATGCATCATCAATAAGTTTTTAAACCAATTCGAGTCTGCAAAAGTTTCTCACTAATTGATTTATGGTATTTCTAACTAACGTTTATGCCTAACATATCCTTGTGTAGAAAAATGATGAAACTAAACCTAACAAATCTAACCAGTTCAGCAGGTTCTAATTGCAATTGCTTTCAACTAAATTAACCTTAAACATCTCAACATCGAACCCTAACAAAATTAACAGCCTTCAACAAACTAACAAAAACTATAGTTTGGAAAACAGAATCAGCACTAACAGGTCATCATTTTAATCCATAGAAAACATCACATAACTCCATCTGTAAGACCCTAATTTTGACCCTAAGATCCCTCATGGCATCATATCATTGCACATTGCATTTGCCTCAAGGATCATAGCATCTTGGCCCCTTACCCTTGGTTTGGGACTTGTGTGAGTTGGTTTGAGACCACCAAGCATGCTTGAATTGTATATCACTGCTTTTCTTATTTTGTCTACTAACTAAACGCACAAAAATATGTCACTAACATCTTTTGTTTTGTAGCTTGAGCAATCATAAGATCTAAGGCTCCTAGGAGGCCCCTATGCCCAAAGAATGGCCAGGTGAAGTTAAAAGCAAGCATGACAATGGTTCACAAAGCTCTCAATCATCATATATGCCTCCCAAGTATCTCAACTTGTCAATTTGATCAAGGTAAACCAAAGGGCTTGAGGTATGTTTCCCAAGGAAACTCTAATTCAACTGTGCATTGATTATGCCTTGTTCATGAAGCAACCTCAACCCATGATCAAATACAATCAAGGGAAGTTCTTTCATTCATCATTTTATGCATATATGAGCCTATGTGAGTGCTCTCAATCATCAATTCATCAAGATTTGAAGTTTGGACTTGAGAAGTTGATCACTTAATTCATCTAACTATTTTGAAATCCACTAAGACCTAACTTCTTATGTCTTTGTCAAATGAAGATGAACCCAAGATACAAAATGTTCTTAGGAACCATATGAACAACTTTAATGTTCATCAAAAATTGATTTGAAGCTTGGAAGGTCATCATCCATTTCAAAACATTATAGGACATTTTGACTGAAACCCTAATTTTGGGTCAACTTCCCAAGGACCTAACTCACTCATTTTTCATGGTTTTGAGGTGGGATCAAATGCATTGGAAATTTTAATATGTCTTATTCATTTGTTATTTTGGACAAAATTTCATAATCATAAAATAAACACATGTGATAATACAAAACATTATAGGTCACTTTGGACCAAAGTCATTGAAATGTGAAAAAGTCCAACTTCAAGTGCTCATAACATTCTCATAAAAAATCCAAATGATGAAAAATTTAATTCCAAATTTATTTTCTTGAAACGATCTACAACTTTGATGTTTAAGGTTTTGTCATTTGGAGCTTTCATAATTGTAACAGAAGGGCTTGAAATTGGTCCATTTTGGCAAAATTCACATACACATGTTTTGTACATTGAACTTCATGGCCTGTTTTCACAAATTTCCCAATACAAAATGGATTTTTGTTCAACATAACAATTGTTCCTCATGTCAAGACCTTTCCAACCATTACCCACATGACCTTGTTTAAATTTGGCAAAGTGCACTTTCAAAGACATGAAGATTTATGTTCATTTATGGAAACTATGTGAAAACTTGGTGCACAAGCTAATTCCATCAAAGTGACCTATAATGTTTTGCATTATCACATGTATTTATTTTGAGATTTTGAAACTTTTCTCAACATAAATTTTAAGTAGACACAATAAGCTTTCCAATGCATTAAGTCTCATCCAAAAATCATGAAAAATGAATGAGTTATGTTCTTGGGAAGTTGACCCAAAATTAAGGTTTCAGTCAAAATGACCTATAATGTCTTGGAATGGATGATGACCTTCCAAGCTTCAAATCAAATTTTGAAGAATATGAAAGTTGTTCATATTATCCTTAAGAACATTGTTTCTCTTAGGATCATCTCCATTTGACCAACACATAAAACGCTAGGTCTCAGTGCATTTCAAAATAGTGAGATGAATTGACTGATCAACTTCTCAAGTCCACAACTCATATATTGTTGAATTGATGATTGAGGGCACTCAAATAAGTTCAAATATGCATGGAATGATGAATTAAAGAACTTGCATTGATAGTATTTGACCATGGGCTGAGGTTGCTTCATGAGCAAGGCACACAGATGAATTAGGGTTTCCTTGGGAAACAAACCTCAAATCCTTTGACTTGCTTTGATCAAAATGATGAATTGAGATACTTGGGAGGCATATTTGATGGATGAGAGCTTTGGGAACCATTACCATGTTTGCTTTCATCTTCTCTTGGCCTTATCATTGCACAAAGGATCTCCTAGAAGCTTTTAGACCTTGTGATTGCTCAAGCTACAAACAAAAGATGTTAGTGACATATTTTTGTGCTTTTGGTTAGTAAATAAAATGAGAAAAGCAATGATATACAATTCAAGCATGCTTGGTGATCTCAAACCACTCACAAGAGGTCCCAACCAAAGGCAAGGGGAACCTAGATGCTCAATGATCCTTGAGGCTATGCAAATGTCATGTTATGATGCCATGGGGGATCTTAGGGCCAAAATTAGGGTCTTACAGATGCTCCTATTTAAGGTCATTCTAGCCGGAGAAGTGAAGTTTAAAATCTTCGTCTCAACGAGGTAGAATGGGCTTAAATATAAACAAAGAGACGAATTTTGGTCCCTAAGAGACCTCATGATGCAGATGTATGTATGAAAAAAAGGTAATACTTTGTGGGGATATGTGTCCACAAAGAAGAAATGAAATCCGGAGAAACCGACAATCCATATGAATAATTAACTCAATGGGACAGAGACTCTAGGACTCTTATGGGGATTGAAGAGGGGATAAATTGCGTGAGCAGGGCACGACTTAAAGCTTGGGGAGCTATACCAATACAGCGGAACTATCCATAAAGGATACTTCGGATGAAAATCCGGATTCAGATGGGGAGCATCCACTAAGGGACTTTGCTGGGAAATATCCCAACAGGACTCTTCCAGGGAAATAACAGGATGAGGTATTACCGGTTACTGGGTAATAAGCTCAAGGAGACATGTGATCAAAACACCAGTATAAGGGTGAAATAACAACATGCTCGGGGAGAATGAATATCTAAGACCAGTATACAGGTGAGAGATATCAAACATCCGAAATCATCTGAGGGAAACCTAAAAAGGTATACTTCAACTCAGGAAAATCTGACTCCACAGGGGACAAAAGTCATAATGGGGAGCAGAGAGGAAGGAACACCAGGGATACCGGTTACTGGGCATATAATAGGTGACCGACCAGGGCGTGAATTGGGGAATATTCCCAAGACACTCATCATCCAAATGAGGGCCAAAAGCGAACTCGATTATAGGATGGACATTCGACTCCGCAAAAAGGGGTATGAATCTTACTCGACTGGGGAAGCGCAAAGACTTCGGCCGAAGAGCGCATGAGCTATATCATATATTACCGTCAGAACATAGATAACATACTCGCATGGAAGATTATACACAACCGGTTACTGGGTTAATAAAGGATCAATCGACCGAAAATAAAGAGCATCGGGAATACCAAAAACTGGGTATAAAATGATGACCGATCAAAGGGAGAAATGACCATTACCAGTCAAGGGTAAATGAAAGATGACTCGCCAGGGATACATTGACAAAGGCAATGGTCCGAGAGATATACTCAAAAAGGGTGAAGGACTATCAATACCGAATATTGGATAATAATAACCGTCAAGGAGGGGATTACATCTACCAAATATCGGGTAGAAAACCACGGAGAAGTAACCATCATCGGTTAGGATGAACAAAACGGTTAACTCTGCCAAGGGGATAAAATATAGGGTCTACAACTACCGGTATGAGGGTAGAAAACCAAAGAAATGGGACTTATAACTACCGGTATGAGGGTAGAAGGCCGCAGACTCCGCTAGGGAAAAGATGGATAATTACTAGTTAATGAGCACCTATTCATCTAGACCATGGGGAAGCGCAGGAAGCAGACACAAGAGGCCAATCTAAAATCAAACTAGAGAGGCACGATGAAACAAGACTTGTCCCTATGAGGATATAACTCAATGGGGAATTCCATCCCAATATATGTGTTCGGAGGAAACAGAAACAACCATCATCCACGAGGACATAACTCTGTGGGGAATATGGAAGAAAGGATACACATTTTCTACTTATGGGGCTGACTCTATATGGAGAGATCAGACACAAACGACATGCTTGGGGAAGCATATTACCCACTAGCAACAGATAACAAGCAAGGATATATGGCAAAGAATGCAACATGAATATCTGAATGTTAAAACTATGCATGTATGCGCGGTTTATCTATGATAAATGCTGACAAACAGACATATCTAACACAAACAGGTCCACTTATTGATTGAATAAACATCTGATACTACATCTCAAGAGAGAAAGCCAGGCTCAGTGGAGAACATCCTATCTGTTGGGGATCAGGGGTACCAGGAAACAATGATCTCTGCAGGGGAATGAACAACAACCAATCCCATTGGGAACAGGATCATGGCACAGATAAGTTCTGCTGGGGCAATTATCAAAGGGGATGATGGATCTTTATGGGGGGCAACCACCAATACGAAGCTTCCAAGGGTCAACCGAATATTATCCTTACCCAAGATCACATCTGCTAGGGAGGAAAGGGAGCTGCATATCTTCAACACACATTTTGCTCGGGAGAGGAAATCACAAAAGGTTCCGGAGGAAGAGGATACAAACATGCCAGGAATATGAACAAATGTCTTACCCTGTCGAGAATCCTGCCATCCTATGGGAGAGCACTGAAGACATCCTAGTATCCTTTCATCATTGTGAATGTTCACTTTTAAAAACTAGTTATGAAAGTTTAATTATTTAAAAAAACAATGATATTTCTCAATTAAAACATGCAAAACATTTATTGAGTAGGAACAAATAAGAGTGTAAATAATTGGATAAAGGCTCAAATTTATTTGATGGAATGGTAGTCTGCAAATGGCAAGACTCCATAGATATTTACAAATTTGAAATTGGTGATATATATTGGAAAAAGGGCTACATTGAACATAATGACCATTTCTCCACCAATTCTGAATCTGATGTATTTGAAGGATGATAGTTTGTAGAACACAGTCTTGTCAGGATGCAGTTACTTGCCAGATCCCTATTTTTTTCCTAGATTGCCCTAGGGTGAGGCACTCAATCTAGCGGGATATATATATATATATATATATATATATATATATATATATATATATATATATATATATATATATATATATATATATTCATTTTTTATATGTCTCTAACTTTGGCCTGGATCGCCCTTTTGGGTTTTCAATCCACCGAGACGCTCATTTTTGCCTAAGCCGCCCTTTCGGGTTTTCAACTTAGCGAGCTATTCTGTTTTTATTTTTAGGCGAAGTATTTCTTGACAGCATCTGAATTCACAGGACGAGTGAAATCCTCCCCATCCATAGTTGTAAGTATCAATGCACTGCCTGAAAAGGCTCTCTTAACAACATATGGACCTTCATAGTTTGGAGTCCACTTGCCCCTGGAATCGGACGCGAAAGACAAGACTTTCTTTAGCACAAGGTCACCCTCTCGGAACACATGAGGCTTGACCTTCTTATCAAAGGCTTTCTTCATCCTTTGCTGATATAACTGGCCATGGCACATGACAGTCAATCTCTTTTCTTCAATCAAATTCAGTTGGACATAACGACTCTGAACCCATTCGGTATCAGTCAACTTGGCTTCCATCAAGAATCTCATTGATGGGATCTCCACCTCTACTGGGAGGACAACCTCCATGCCATAAACAAGAGAGAAAGGGGTTGCCCCTGTTGAAGTGCGGACGGACGTACGATATCCATGTAAAGCAAATGACAGCATCTCATGCCAATCTTTGTACGTAACAACCATCTTCTGGATAATTTTCTTGATATTCTTATTAGCAGCTTCAACAGCCCCATTCATCTTGGGTCTGTAAGGAGAAGAATTATGATGTGCTATCTTGAACTCACTGCACAGCTCTTTCATCATCTTGTTATTCAAGTTAGATCCATTATCAGTAATGATCTTATCTGGCACACCATACCGGCATATGAGTTGATTCTTGATAAATTTCACGACCACCTGCCTGGTCACGTTTGCATACGATGCCGCTTCAACCCATTTGGTGAAGTAATCAATTGCTACGAGAATAAATTTGTGACCGTTGGACGCTTTCGGCTCTATCATGCCAATCATGTTGATTCCCCACATGGAGAAGGGCCATGGTGATGAAATCACATTCATAAGTGTTGGGGGAATATGAATCTTATCCGCGTAAATCTGTAACTTATGGCATTTCTTCACATATTTGCAGCAGTCAGACTCCATTGTCAGCCAATAGTAGCCTGCTCTCAACATCTTGAAGGTGAGAAAAACAAGACAGGGGGGTTTGAATTGTTTTGGAAAATAAGCGCTTTTGCAGAATAAGAACACACAGGATTTTATACTGGTTCGCTTATAACATAAAGTTACTCCAGTCCACCCGGCCAAGGTGATTTCGCCTTCAAAAAGGAATTAATCCACTAGTCTTGAAAGATTATTACAACCAACGTCTAAGAGAAAGATCTCTTAGTCCTTCCAAGTATACAGACTACGCAGAGTCACTTGAGGAACAAAATCAATTTAACAAAAGGAATTTGTAATCTAAAGTGCTTCTAAGATTAAGCAAATATTACAGCAAGTAGAGAAAGCAAGTGTTTTCACGTATGAGCAACAACTCGTGAAAGACTAAGAGAGAAGATAGAACATATTTTGTGCGTTCAGGTGTCTCTCTCAATGAAGTATGTCGTCCTTTATATAGTGGTGAAGGGACCGTTGTAGTGATGGCAGAATATTTGTCTTTGATGAGAGTTTAATGCCATTACTTCTGTGCTTCTTGCCATAACCAATTTGTCTCCCTGAATAACTTCTTTCCAAATATACTTTGTTTCCATTTGAAGTTGTTGTTTCCGTAACTCTTTCTGGATTAGGAGATCCTTCGTCAGAATCTACGTTAACTCTGTCAATCTGAGATTGTGTTGAAGTTACATCAGAGCTTCTGATAGTCCTGGTCTTTTAGATCATCAGAGTTGATTCCAGAGGAAGTTTAGAGCTTCTGGTATTCTGCTATTCTATTTTGCTCAGAGTCAGAACTTCTAGAGCGCGCTTCTTCTTCAGATGCTTCTGATCTTCTAGAACTTTGTATCTGATTAGATTCTGTATCTGATAAAGCGATCAGATTCCTTTGTTCTTGTTCAGAGTCCTGCACACTTAGAGAAATTTCGTTAGGGTGCCATTTTTGGTTTCATCCTTTGTTATCATCAAAATCCTGGAATCTATTGTAGAACTAATTTTATTCTTACAATCTCCCCCTTTTTGATGATGACAAAACAATCTTAATTGTTAGATGAAACATTCAGATATAAGAGTTTATCAGATTAGATAGAAGTGAGCTCCCCTTGAGATAAGCCTGGGAGTTCAAAAGTTCTTACCAGAGCTTCCATGCAATGATGTTTCTAGATACTCTTCTGCAATAATCTGAGTCAAAGAGGGTTAGATAGATTTTTATTGAATAATATGTTTGCAGAGTACTGAAGGATTTAGATATGTTTTCATCAGAGCTGTTTTTATTTCTCCCCCTTTTTGTCAAAATCAAAAAGACTTAGCAAAGATAAAGGAAAGAAAAGAATATATATATATATATATCCAGATAAAGGCATAACCAGCAGAAAGCCAAAAGCAGAAACACATAGCAACAAGAAAAAAAAATCCTAGGTGCCTAAGGGTTGGGAGGAGGAGGCATCCTCTGAAGCAGTTGGGTCAGCAGATTTTGGATGTTGCCGTTGACTGTGTCCTGTTGATCCAATCTGGCTTAGACTTCCTTCTGTTCTTTTAGAAGTTCCTCAAGAGTCTTGAGAACCAGAGGGGCAAAGGTAGAGGACTCCCCCTGAGTCAGAGCGTTGTGTTCTTTAGCACGGAGAGCTTCAGCTTCAGCAGCGACTTTAGCTTCAGCTTCAGCAACAGCTTTTGGTTCAACTTCAGCAGCAGCAGCGTCAGCTAGGGCTTTGGCTTCAGCTTCCTTAACCCTTTGAATTTCTTCTTTCCTTTCTTTTTCTTCTGCTTCCCTTCTGGCTTGCTCCTCCGCTTCTCTGGCTAAGCGCTCCTGTAGTCTTGCCTCAGCGTCTCTGATGAAGTCGTTTCTAACTTGCTCAGAGAGGTTCTTCAGCTTAACGGCCTCAGAGGTCATCCAGCCAATAACTCTGTTCCAGTGTGTCCTAACAGAGGAAGGATCATCACTGATGCCAGAGTTGATGGTCAGAGACTTGACCTTGTCAACTGATGCTCCTGCAAACAACATAATTGCTTCCTCTAGGGTTGGCAGGGAGTTTTGTGGTTCAGATGATATAGGTGAAGAAGTGGGAGGGCTTAGGTTGAGAGTTTGTGGTTCAGCGGAAGTGTTTGGTGGGGGTGTGTCAGAATTGTTTAGGTCAGAGGGTTGAACGTCGGATGGTGTTAGGTTTGGTTGTTCTGTGGGTGGTGAGGTTACTTCAAGTTCAGGTGGAGATTGTTGTGGTTGTTGTGAGGCAAGGTTCTGAGTCTGAAGTTGGGCTAGAGTGGGAGAAGAGGGGTCAGAGAATTCTGTGTCAGATGAGATGATGAAGTAGGGGGGTGATTCTGGGGAAGAGGATGAAGAGGTGGTTTCATTTAGCTTTTCAGCTTCAGATAAGGGTAAGGTGGTGGTGGCAAGGTTGAATTTTTGTGATGGTTGCTGAGATGTTCTGGTGGTTGAAGGGGAGGTTTCAGATTAAGTGTATATGGGTGTTGGTTGAGGGATAGAAGAAGCAATTTGGTGTGTTTGTGCAGAGGGAGCACGAGAGACAGACTTACCAGAAGGCTCATGCAGAGGTGCTAGAGGTCTTGATCCTGAGGATTCTCCTAGTTTGGCTTTCTTCGCCTGCGATGTCTTCTCAGAGGGACCTCTTTTATGCCTCATGAAGTTCGGAGCTTTATCTGGTAGATCACTTAAGTGGAAGTCTGAGATATCTACGCCTTCGTCCTTCAGACTTAGTAGATAAAAGAGGATTACATCTCGGGGCTCTTCCTTTGAGAACAGATATAGACCATGGGGAATTTTCCTCTGATCTTTTAAAGCATCCCAAGAAGTGTCCAAAGTAGGTCTAACGTTGACCTTATCCAGAATTCCCATGCTCTTCAGATTCTTGGCGTTGATAGGTTTTCCAACGTCGATCGCCACATCCTCCATGAGTTTGTGCTTTAACAGATGATCCACCAGCTGACTTTCAATCAGAAAGTCAGAGATTAGTCTTCCCACAAGGATGTAGGTTATGGGCTTCATGCGGTTTCTGGTATCCCGCACAGAGTCTCTGAGGTACTTGAATAGAAGTGCTGGAAGGCAGAGCTTCAGACCCTTGTGAATGCAGTATAGAATGCATTTCTGATCTGTGTTGATGTAGTCTGAGGAGTTTGATGCTGGATGATGATGGATGGTACCCAGAATAATCTTTAGCCAAACCCGGAGGTTTTGAAGTAACTCCTTGTTCTTGGAGGGATTTCCTTCTGCGTTCTGCTTGAAGATTGTTGGGTTAATCTCTTGGGATATGTATTTTGCCCTAGGATTGATGTTGTAGATTCTTCTGCCTCCATCCTTTTCCATACCCAGAAGAGCAGCAATAACCTTCTCAGTTATCACAATCTTGACTCCCAGAACATAGGAGACAATGAAGTGATCGTCAGCGTCTGCGAATCTCCAGAATTCCTTCACAAGATTTGGATAGACTGGACCATAGAGAAGTTGTTTGTTGAGTTCTTCAGTGAGGTATATGCCATTCCTTTTCATATTGTCAAAATCCACCAAGGATTCACATAAGACTTCGAGTTTTTCAAATGGTGTTGCAAGATGAATGTGAGGCTCACGATCAAGAATGTGAGGCTCCTTGTAGATTTGTGTTGTGGTGACGCCTGTAACTGTTGGGTTGCTTGAGCTTTGAACTTGTTCGCTTGAACCCATTTGTTGAGAGTAGTTGTACACAGCTTGTTGTTGAGCATCCATGATGTTGATGAAGAACTGAGATGAAGATGAAGAACTGCTTGCAGAAATGCCTTGAGAGAACTGATGATTTAAGAGTGCGTGAGAGTGAGAACTGTGCAATGTGTGAAAAGAATGTGTTTAAATACCCAAATTAGGGCGCATGCAAAATGACACACAAATCAGAGTTTAGCACAAAAACCAAGTTAGCACGTTTGGGGGGGAAAATGATTACAACTCATAAATGATGTCTAATCCCAACAACTGGTACACTGCTCGAGGAGATTTCAAGGGACTATTCCTTGATTACTGCTAGACAACTGTCTAGAAGTTCCAAGGTCAGACGCAAGGCACTCCACGTGTTTGCTTTATCTGATCTTCAGGAATACCAAAGGATTGGTTCCTGGAGAATTCTAACTCAGATAACTTCTATCTTGGTAGAAGCATCAGAGTTAGAGGCAGAATCCATTGTGTTTACATCAGAGTCTCATTTTATTCAGGGCAGTTTTGAATGTTCAGATTTTCTAGAATAAATAGGAATCTATCTTCAGCTAAGGGTTTAGTAAAGATATCGGCCCATTGATGATCTGTCTCAATGAATTTCAATGTTACTATCCCTTTCTGAACATAGTCTTTGATAAAATGATGTTTAATTTCAATGTGCTTAGCTCTGGAGTGTAAAATGGGGTTCTTACTTAAACAAATGGCAGCAATATTATCACAAAAGATAGGAATGTTACTCTCGAAGATTTGCAGATCTTCTAACTGATTCTTCATCCAGAGCATCTGAGTAGTGCACAGTGATGCTGAGATGTATTCTGCTTCTGCCGTGGACAGGGAAATGGTTGATTGTCTTTTGCTGGCCCAGAATATCAGATTGTTTCCCAAGAGCTGACAATTTCCAGATGTGCTTTTTCGTTCCAATCTGTCTCCTGCATAATCTGCATCACAAAAACCAGATAGTTTATACTCTGATGTTTTCTCATACATCAGGCCCAGGTTAGGAGTTCCTTTCAGATATTTGAAAATTCTCTTAACTGTTGTTAAGTGAGTTTCTCTAGGATCTGATTGAAATCTGGCACAACGACAAACACTAAATAGAATATCAGGGCGAGTAGCAGTCAAATAGAGAAGGGAGCCTATCATACCACGATAGAGCTTCTGACAAACCTTTTTACTGACTTCTTCCTTTTCAAGAATGCAGGTTGGATGCATGGGAGTCTTTGCAGAATTGCATTCAGCCATATCAAATTTCTTCAGAACGTCTTTTATGTATTTGCTTTGATGAACGTACGTGACTTCTGATGTTTGGTTAATTTGAATTCCTAGAAAGAACTTTAGTTCTTGCATTAAGCTCATTTCAAATTCTGCATGCATTAGCTCAGAGAATTCTTGACATACAGAGGCGTTAGCTGAACCAAAAATAATATCATCAACATATATCTGGCATATCATGAGATCATTGTTAAGGTTTTTACAGAAGAGTGTGGAGTCAACTTTCCCTCTGATAAAATTATGTTCCAAAAGGAAATTACTTAATCGTTCATACCAAGCTCTGAGAGCTTGTTTAAGTCCATATAAAGACTTGCCGGAACGGACTCCAAATGTACACTTGTTAGGATTCAGACGAAGCTTGTACTTCCTTAAACGCTGAAAAAGCTTCAGCAAGTGCTCCACATGTTCAACTTCCGTTCTTGACTTAGCAATCATATCATCAACATATACCTCGATCTCCTTGTGCATCATATCATGAAACAAGGTAGTCATAGCTCGTTGATACGTGGCTCCGGCGTTCCTCAAACCGAAGGGCATCACTCGATAACAGAATGTTCCCCAAGGTGTGATGAATGTTGTCTTCTCCATATCCTCGGGTGCCATTTTGATTTGATTATATCCGTTAAATCCGTCCATAAATGAGAAGACCTTGAATTTAGTTGTATTGTCTACCAACATATCAATATGTGGTAGAGGGAAATCATCTTTCGGACTAGCTTTATTTAAGTCTCTATAGTCCACACACATTCGGACTTTTCAATCTTTCTTAGGCACAGGCACAATATTGGCCACCCGTTGAGGATATGTAGAAGTCACCAGAAACCCCGTAACAATTTGCTTATGAACTTCCTCCTTGATTTTTACTGCCATATTGGGATGAGTTCTTTTGAGCTTCTGCTTCACAGGGACGCACTTAGGCTTCAAAGGTAGGAAATGTTGCACGATATATGTATCTAGCCAGGCATGTCTTCATATGACCAGGCAAAAACGTCAACATATTCTCATAGCAACTCAATCAACCCCTTCTTAACAGATTCTTCGAGGAGTGCCCCAATCTTTACTTCTCTCACACACTCTTCAGACCCCAAATTGACTGTTTCCAGATTTTCTAGATGCGGCTGAATAATCTTCTCTTCATGCTCAAGCAGACGGGTAGTCTCGTCAGAAATCTCTTCAACATCATCTTCTTCCACCTCAAATACAGGGAATTCAAAGTTTGGAGATGGTGTTGGATAATTATGTTCAATGGGTTTGATTAACCTGCATAATGATTTTGGATATAAAAGATTTTAGAATTCAAACAAGGAAAATCATTATGCAGATGAAAAGATTGATTTTATTCTTATTTTTAGGGTTTTATGTGATCACCAATTTCATGCAAAAAGAAAAAAGGGAAAATAATTAGAAAAACAAACATTTAACATGAATTTGTTGAATGAAAACATCATTGTATTTATGCGCCAAGAATGTCATCACTTCTCCTTTTGGCATGGGAGAAGGGTTTTTAAACACAATGAACATTACTTTGACTTATGGATAACTGTCGGAATATCAACAGCGACCCAATTATTGCAGGTCCCTCCAGGGATGATGAAATTGCCAGAATCCTCTTCGTTCTCTTCCAAAATGGCAGCAGCCTCTTCGTCTTGACCGGTGTGAATAAATCCACCACTCTTGAACAATCCTTGCTTGTTGAAGACCCCAGAAGAATACCCTATGCCATCCCGGGACTTGTTGTCTTCCAACTCAATCATCTGCCCCAAACCGGCAGTTGCACCATGCTCAATGGCCAACTTTGCATCTTTATAGGAAGCAAATGAAGGAGTTCCCTTCTTAATAGGTTCAGCAATAGATAAAGCTTGAAACGGAGTTCCAACTTCATCCTCAGGATCTATATAAGAGAAGGAAGACAAATGGTTTAGCAGGAGAGCCTTTTCTCCCCCTACCACCACTAGCTTCTTATTCTTTACAAATTTCAATTTCTGGTGTAGGGTGGATGTCACGGAGCTAGCCTCGTGAATCCATGGTCTGCCTAGGAGACAGCTATACGATGGGTGAATGTCCATAAACTGGAAAGTAATCTGGAAATCACTTGGTCCGATTTTGATTGGGAGATCAACCTCACCAATCACAGTTTTGCGAGACCCATCGAAAGCCTTCACAACTACTCCACTCTGCTTCATGGGAGGCCCCTGATATGATGATTTTGCAAGAGTGGTCTTCAGTAATACCTTCAACGATGACCCAGTGTCCACCAGTACATTGGACATGGCATCATCCTTGCAGCTTATGGATATGTGTAATGCCAAGTTGTGGTCTCTTCCCTCATCGGGGAGATCAGCGTCACAAAAACTCAAATTGTTACAGGCGGTGATGTTTGCAACAATTTTGTCAAATTGTTCTACCGTGACGTCGTGATCCACATACGCCACATCCAACACCTTCTGCAGAGCTTCTCGGTGTGGTTCTAAATTCAATAGCAATGATAACACAGATATTTTGGATGGCGTTTGTAGAAGCTGATCTACAATGTTGTACTAGCTTCTTTTGATGAGCCTTAGCATTTCATCACAATCTTCTCTTGTATTGCCACTCGGGCCAGCAGAAGCAGGAGTTGTCAACGTAGAAGAGGGCTTAACAACAAGTGCCGGATTCGGAGCGCTCATAGCATTCCCAATCGGTCGTTCAACAAAATCAGCATCAACACTTCCTCGAGCATCAGCTTAAGGCTTCAACGGAGCCGAAAACACACGACCGCTACGGGTCAAACCGTTGACGTCGGCAATATTAACGACAAATGAAGAGGGCAGGGACACCTCTTTCCCATTCTCCACTACTACAGCATTGTAGCGATAGGGGACCGCCTTCTCAGAAGAGTACGGTACAGGGCCGACTGGCTTGATAGTCAGAGCAGGAGAAACCTTCTGCTTGCTACGATCATACTTGATGACAACAGGCTCAGGTATCCGGAATACCGGAGAAATTACGTCGACTTCAACAGCATCTTCGTCAACATTTCTGTTTTGAAGGGTCTCAATGACTCCCTCATCCAGCATTTCTTGAACATCTCTGCGCACCTGGAGACACCCTCACTAATTAACAGAACAGACTCGACATCTATCATGGTCATGCTCATAATGGCTATAGTCACACAGCAAGCAATGCATCTAAACCAGCGATTGTCGAATATGACTGACATATTTGACTTTATACTTGTCAGGACAGCCCTGGACCATATTGACAGATTTCCCATCCTCGGGCAATGGGTTCTTCTTCACATTCGGACCTACGTCCTCGAAAAACAAAACCCCACTTCTCACAAGGTCTTGCACCTTGGTCTTCAAGGGATAACAATTCTCCACTTCATGTCCCGGAGCACCGGAATAATATACGCAATGAAGTTTGGGCTTGTAGCACCACTAGGGGTTAGCAGGTACAGTGGGAGGGTCTCGTGGAGTGATTAACTTTCTCTCAATCAAAGATGGATAGAGTTTATCATAAGTCATCGGAATCAGATCAAAAGTGACCCTCTTCCTCTCATAGCTGGTGTTGGTATTGTTGTTATTGTTTCGAGGCTGGTAGGCCTGCTGTTGCGGACTCTGCTATTGTTGCTAATATTGTTGAGTTTGTGGTTGCTGATAATATTGAGCTTCCCTGAAAACAGGTGCTATATGAGCCACCTGATGCTGGTTGTTGACTGGGCGAGCAATCTTCCTCTTCACAGAGGGTCTTCTCTTGACATGGGAAGACACGACATGTGCCTCTCCCTCCTTCTTCTTTGCAAAGCTTCCATATCTCTTTGCTGAAGAGCCTTCCTCTCGAGTCAAACGTCCTTCACGGACCCTCTCTTCCAGCCTCATTCCCATATTCACCATCTCGGTGATGTCTGAGGGAGCACTGGCTATCATTCTCTCATAATAGAATGAACTCAAGGTCTTCAAAAAGATCTTAGTCATCTCTTTCTCCTCAAGGGGTGGTACTATTTGAGCTGCCAACTCGCGCCACCTCTGGGCGTACTCTTTGAAGGTCTCTTTCTCTTTCTGGGACATTTCCCTCAGCTGGTCCCTATCAGGAGCCATATCCACATTATATTTATATTGCTTGACGAAGGCCTGGCCAAGATCGTTGAAAGAGCGGATGTTCGAACTTTCCAGACCCATGTACCAACGGAGAGCGGCACCAGACACACTGTTCTGGAAATAGTGGATGAGCAATTGGTCATTATCAGTTTGCGTCGACATCTTGCGAGCATACATCACAAGATGGCTGAGAGGGCATGTGTTTCCCTTATACTTCTCAAAGTCAGGTACTTTGAATTTAATAGGGATCTTCACGTTGGGCATAAGGCACAACTCAGCAGCACTTTGACCAAAGAGGTCTTTCCCCCTCAAAGTCTTCAGTTCCTTGCGAAGCTCAAGGAATTGGTCTATCATGTCATCCATCTTCTCATGAACATCTGGACCTTCAGATGGTTTAGAATGGTAGATGGTATCTTCAACTCTTGGTAATGTGTGCATAACGGGAGGTGGCACTGAAAGGACCAGGCTAGATGCCGGCAAAGAAGCAAGAGTAGGAGCAAAACCCTATGGCACAAAATTGGCGGCCATTCCCCACGGGAATCCGGCCGACATGGATGGTGCAAAGTGGGTTGTTGCAGCAGGCACAGTAGAAGTCACGATCTCATAAATGACCGTCCTCTGGGGAGGAGTTGAGGGTGTCGGAGAAGACTGGCTCTGGGCAACCAAGAATGACTCCATCAGGACAGTCAATCTGGCTACTTCCTCTTTCAGCTCGCTGTTCTCTTGTTCCAAATGATCCATCAGTCTCGAAGAGTTGGCTCTGGTGTAGTACCGGTGAGGCATGCACATGATGCATGCAATGCTTGTGCATATGATTTGTTTTCATTTATCAGAGGAACTTTTAGAGTTCTATTTGCAAATACTGGAAATATTAAAAATTTATTTCATATACAATACAATATCAATACTATTTGGGAAATGTCTTTTCATCAAAGAAGTACAGCATTGGTAACCAAGTACAATATAAGAGAAAAGCAAAATAATCATCCTATGCATCCCTAAAAACAATCATCTAAAGCTCTGGACATAGGAAGATAAGATGCACGAAGTCTCTTCACCTCCTCCTCATAGGCTGCCTCCATATCTGCCTTCTCCTTTGCGAGTCGATCGTACTTCCTCTTCCAAAACCTGGAAGACTGAGGAAGTAGAGAAGTCCACACATCATTAGGATCATCAATAACCTGATGTTCGAGGAATTCTATCGAAGCATCCTTCTCCTTAATCTGTTGAAGCAACTCCTCTCATTCACGGATCCAAGGACGTGAACGGTCTTCGTCTCTCAACTCCTCTACTCCTTGGTCAGGGAGGGTTGAAGGCCCAGCCACAACCAAAGGTGTAGGTCTCGGATACTCGTAAGGCATGAGGTACTCAGAAGCTCTCCTCCTAACCCAAGCAGTGTAAGGCTCCTGGACCCTTGCGCCATGCGTGGACCATCCTGGACTTCAAGCCTTGGGGATCTTTACCCTCCTGAAAGAACACCCCCTCTAACAGAATTTTATTGGGTTTATCCTTTAGGGGGAACCCAAGCTGACGACGTGCCAAAACAGGGTTGTAGTTAATCCCACCACATGTACCAAGAAGAGGCACATTGGAGAATTCACCACAAGAGTCAATAATCTGCACACCATCATACACACGGTTGTACCAAAAGATATCATCATTAGTGAGAGACATAAGTCTCGTGGACCACCGTAGACATCCTTTGTTCTCCTTGAAGGCGACCGTCTGCGGCAAGTGAGAAATAAACAACTTGTACAACAGAGGCAAACAACACACAATGGCACCACCACCCTTTGCATTCCTCATATGCAAAGAAAAGTAAGTGTCACCCAACAGAGTCGGAACGGGATTAAGAGTAGAGAAAATCCTAATAGCATTCACATACACAAACTTGTCGATGTTGGGGAATAACACTAGCCCATAGATGAGAAGTACAAATATGACTTCAAAAGCGTCCTCACTCATGGCCTTTCCATACATAGTAGCTTGAGCAATAAGGAACTCAGAAGGGAGACCTTGAATTCCACCTTTGGTAGTCATATGTGCACCAACCAGAGATTCATCTATATGCAACATATCAACTATCTCTCGAGAAGTAGGAATACTCTCCAAGCCACTGAACGACAACTGGTCTAGAATAGGTATGCCCACAAGGTGGGCATACTCCTCAAGCGTAGGCAAAAGCTGGAAATCCGAAAACGTGAAGCAACGGTACAAGGGATCATAAAACTGCACCAATACACTCATCAATCCTTCGTCCACCTGAGTAGTCAAAAGAGAAAGGAGCTTCCCAAAATGAGCTTTGAAACCCAAAGGATCTAATACATAGGATGTCAAATTCCTTAGCTCTTTCAAGTTCGGTTGTCTGAAACTGTACTTCTTTGTATTCCTTCTTTGTCTTTCCATGTCTGAAAATTTGCAAATAGACCTCTTAAGTTCCTTTAAAAGTTTCTTATTATTTTGATGATATGGATGCAAATGGGTGCATGAATGCATGAATTCAACAATCACACTCAAGGATCAAGCAAAGCACACCAAACAAAGGTCATGGGATGGATCATGTTATCCTTAATATCAATCATCCATTTTGGTGGATTATGGTTTACACCTTATCAAAACCCAAGTTCCATTGATATTAAGGATACATGAACGGATCAACCATGAATCAAGGGTTTATTGCAAGTCACGAGCATGGGGTCTTGGTTAAGAACCACCCAAAGGGAGTGTACTAGGGTTTTAACCTGCCAAACATGTTCTACAACAGGTTCCCATAGTCATCATCCCATCTTTCGGATATTAATGGATAAACGACTACTCGTATTCCAAAAATATTCTTAAGAGAGACTCTTATGAGTGTAGTCTCGCGTAACAATCGTATCAAATCTTACACTTGAACGACTTTCGCACTATATCCTAAGAATAGGCCAAGATGGGCTTGGTAAACTAAGGTCCTTGCCTTCTAAGGTCTATATTGGAAAGAGTAATGTCTAACCACAACTACTTGTGTGACATTATTGATCCCAACATGACCTCCACCAAGTGAATGGACTTGCAAGTCAACTTGCTAAGGAATAACTCCACACAAGTCAACAAGACTATGCCATTCTCCTATCTTAAGTGCACTCGAGTCCGGCTATAGAACTCATCTCACAAAGATCACCAAGCACACAAGGAATTAATATTCAAGCAATTCAATCATTACATACAATACAGTAATCCCAAATTGCACAAAAATATGTCACAAAAATAATACACAATACAATACAACAAATATGTAAAGTAGGCAAAACCCACTAGGAAAATATCCTCAACTGAGTCGCCACTTTTCTGTAGCGGGGTATTCGTTACCATTAGAGATATTAACTAAATCCAAGGTAAATCATACAAGTCGAGTCGCCACCGCACTTCTATTTATCCAAAGGAATGGTTAGAAAGCGAACAAAAACCTAAAGTTTTATCAAATCAAAAACTAGTAAAAATGTCAGAGATCTGGGTAAGGGGGTTGGTTATGCAATGGGAAGGTTTTAAGCACCCAAAACATCCTAGGTACTCCTAGGGAGCCCTTTTCATACTTGTTGTAAGGTTGGTATTTTGTGAAAATTTATTTGCGCAAACATGATTGAAGAGATGAGAAGAGAATGTACAAATTTATTTACATTTTGTGTTTGGATGGATAAACCCATTGCCTACGTACCATCTTAAAAAAAGATTAGGATCAAAACCTCGTAGTTCGGGGTAAAAATCTCAAAATGAGTTGGTGAATTGATTGGTCCAAAAGCCTTAAGGTCTTTTGTTATCCAAGGGAGAAAACTCAACCTAAAACCACAAATCCACCATGTGAGGATAGCTTCAACATGCTAGTGAGGGGTTAACCCTATAATAATCATGGAAGACTCATTGTCCATCACTAAGGATATAGGTGAGTATTAAATCTACCTCAAGGATAACTCAAACCTAATAGCTAAAGGTTATGAAAAGTTTTGATTAAGAAATTGGCCCTTGAAACCACAAAAAATATTTGAATGAGTGGTATTTACCAATGAAAAGTATTTATAAAATATGGTCAAGGTTGACTTAGAAGTTCAATTCAAAATAAGTATTATGAAATAAAGGTTTTAAAATCAAAAGCATAAGGCTTAGGTTTCTAATGTTTGAAAACAAATGTTAAATGTTTGCACAAAAGTTTTGGCTTGGGGTAGAGTGGAGGGAAGAAGAAGAATGGCTAAAGTCCTAATCATACACGAGGTAAGAGATAAGAGAACAAGACAACAAATGGAGTTCCTCTCTTGAGATCATATTAATGATCCAAGTAGCTCCCATCCTTTGGAATATGCAAGCAAAATAATAATAAGCTCAAGCAATCAACAATCAATTTAGCTCTTGGAAAGTTCCTCAATGGCTCTTGGATCTCTCTCACTTAGAAGCTCATGGCAATGGTTCCTCAATTTGGCTTAATGTTAGAATCCCTAGCACAAGAACACACACATCAAAAAGTTCTATAATGCAATCAAAGAATGGACAAGAGGGAGTTTAGAATATGGTCCTTTCAATGTTCATCTTCAAGCTTTAAGCATTCTAAAGGCATGAGGCCTAGTTGCTCTTTGACATTTTAAGCACTCTAAAGGCATGAGGCCTAGTTGCTCTTCAAATTCCATTAGCTTGGGTAATGTCCTAGCATCTAAGTCCTTTTGTCCATTTCTTTGCATTTGGTCCACAACAATCAAAACACAAACACAATGATATATATACAATTATGTGCTCAAGTGAGCAAAAGGAAAATTGCATTAGCATAAACATGTGCTCAAGTGAGCAAAGGGAAAAAGCAAATGAATAATATGTACAAGAATAATAAATTGCATAAATGTAAAGAGCAAAAAGTAAATGTTAATAGTTAATGATTAATGTTAGTAGTTAGTGTGCCATAAGGCAAATTTAGCGCTATGTTAAGCAATCGTAATTGGACTTATGTAGAAGTCACAACTATCTGAGGCTGGTCAATAATAATGTAGGCAACAACACAAGTTAGAAGTCTTGATTAGTGAACCAAGTTCCAACAACTTGCCATGCCAAAAAGAAGAAGAGATATGATCTTGTATTGGTTTAAGTTCTTTGCATGATTTAGGAAGCAATCTATCCTTAATGCAAAGCCACTCACTTGATCAATTGATCAAGATGAATTAGATTTGAATCAAGGAAGATTAAACCTCCCTAATCAATGCTAACTTATCAACCTTTAACTCATTGATCTAAAAGAAAAGAAGAAGAAGAAGGTGAAGATGAATGATGGAGATGAAAAATTAAAGTGCATGGAATGAAATGGCATGTACCAATCTATTAAGAGTTGACCAAAGACATTGAGGATCATGGTCGAACAATCAAAAACAGAAGTGGGATGAAGATTGGAAGTCAAGAAATAATCAAAGTATTTTTGGCATTTTTAATATTTGAAAATAAACTTGAATTAAAATATTAAAGAAAGGTCAAACTTCAAAATCACTTCAAATCAACTTTGAAAAGTCCAAGTGATTTATCCCAAGTTCAACAAGGTCAAACAAAGTTTGACAAAAAATTTCAACATTTTTAAAAGTCAGAAACTATTTTTAATCAATTAAAAATGAAGAAAAATAACCTAATTGGACTAAAATCTCAAATAGATCTCAAATCAATTAATAAATTGATGAGAATATTTTTCATAGATCCATCATCATTCAAATAGGTTGGGAAAATATTTTTGTATTTTTTGAATATAAAAAACTATTTAAAATGAATTAAAAATAATCAGAAAAGAGAAAATTATTAAAAAATAGCAAATGACAAAATAAAAAATATTAAAAATCATTTTTAGAAACTAGAATTAAAAAGAGAAATAATGCAATTGGTCCCATATTTTTTGGAATTAAAATGAGAGAGTTATGAATTTTTGAAATAAAATGAAATAAAAGAAATAAAATGGAAATTAGAAAAAATCAGAAAAAAGGAGAGGCGTTGGATCCAGTTCATTAATTGACCTGGCAGATCAGATGGATCTCAAGCGTGCGCCTACCAAATGTCTTAGTCAAACGCGTCACACAATGCATTTAAAAAAGTCATAACAAACAAAGGCCATGATTCAATCTGGGAAAGTGATCAAACGGTCTACATGTGATCTGGCAACAGGGACGGTGGCCACCGCCACCGTCTTCTCCGGTGAGCTCCGGTGGAGACCAAAAAGCACAGAGGTTCAAATGCTCACTAAAATGGACGATCCAGGCACCGTTCGAAAGGTGAAGTGTGTAAGACCCTAATTTTGCCCCTAAGATCCCTCATGGCATCATAATATTGCATTTGCATAGCCTCAAGGATCATTGAGCATCTTGGTTCCCTTTGCTTTTGGGTGGGACTCCTTGTGAGTAGGTTTGAGATCACCAAGCATGATTGAATTCTATATCATTGCTTTTCTCATTTTGTTTACTAACCAAAAGCCCAAAAATATGTCACTAACATCTTTTGGTTGTAGCTTGAGCAATCACAAGGCCAAAAGCTTCAAGGAGGTCATTGGTACAAAGACATGGTCAAGAGGAGATGAAAGCAAGCATGGTAATGGTTCCCAAAGCTCTCATCCATCAAATATGCCTCCCTAGTATCTCAATTCATCATGTTTGATCAAAGTAAGTCAAAGGGTTTGAGGTTGTTCCCCAGAGAAGCCCTAATTCATTTGTGCATCACAATGCCTTGCTCATAAAGCAACCTCAGCCTATGGTCAAATATAATCAAGGCTAGTTATTTAATTCATCATTTCATGCATATTTCAACTTATTTGAGTGTCCTCAATCATCAAATCATCAAGATATGGGTTGTGGATTTGAGAAGTTGATAAGTCAATTCATCTGACTATTGTGAAATGCACTGAGACCTAACTTTTTATGTGTTGGTCAAATGGATATTATTCCAAAGGCAAAAATGTTCTTAAGGACAATATGAACAACTTTCATGTTCATCAAAAATTGATTTGAAGCTTGGAAAACCATCTTCCATTCCAATACATTATAGGTCATTTTGACTGAAACCCCAATTTTAGGTCAACTTCCCAAGGACATAACTCATTCATTTTTTATGATTTTGAGATGGGATCAAATTCATTGGAAAGCTTAAGATGTCTAATTCAAATGTTATGTTGGACGAAATTTCAAAATCTCAAATGAAATACATGTGATAATGCAAGACATTATAGGTCCTTTTGGGTCAAAGGCATTAAAAGTCAAAAAAGTCCAACTTCAAGTGCCCATAACTCTTTCATCAAAAATCCAAATGATGCACAATTTAAGTCCATTTTGATTAAATTGAAAATATCTACAACTTTGATGTTGGAGGTTTTTCCATTTGGATCTTGCATCATGAAAATAGAAGGGCTTGAAAGTTGGCCAATTTTAGAAACCTTGCCTTGACATGTTTTGCACATCACCCTTCAAGTTCAAATTTCACTAATTTCCAAGGCCCAAATGAAATTTTGATCAACATGACATTTGTTCCTTATGCAATAAGCTTTCCAACCATTACTCATAAGCTTGCATTTTGATTTTGGACATGGCATTTTCGAAGGCTTCAATGTAATAGTGCATTTTGTGAAAATCATTTCAATTGCCATGCATGATCCAAATATACCTCATCTGCACATCCAAAACTTATATGATGATGATCAACTGCCAAAACCAAGTGGAATTGGGCCCTCCATGCGCCTGTACAGGCCCATGCATGGAAGCCCTTTCCATTCATGCAAAGTTGAAATCATGCATTCAGCACTGCCTTGCCTATAAATACATTGCATATGAGCTTCATTTCACTAACCTGAAGGCGCCTGAAACTCTGTTGGATTGAATCCCCACCCTCACACTCAAAGGAACTCTCTCTTTTCTCTAAAAATTTCAGATCTAGAATTCAGTTTCCTCGACTGTTTTCTTTGATCTAAAAGTTCCTAGACCTCTTCACCTTGATCCATTGGACTTCTGTTTTGATAAAGCAAGCAAGGTTTCGTGCTTAGTTCACCAGAACTCAAGCTTGCACTCCAACTGGTAATTTCCTCGATTCTCTTCATCCATGGACTTTTTTGCTTGGATCTAATGTTGGCTGAAGTCCTCTCAATAGAGGCATTTGATTTGTGCTTTCAATTTTGCAAAAACATGAAGTTCATGATGAACACCATCATACTTCCAGCTCTGATTTCTCCATTTATAAGGATCTAGAGTGGAAGTGCATGGTATAGGAGTGATGTACATCACTTCCTCTTTCGATTGATATATAGATCGCCTCATTTGGTGGCCATTTGCGTTTCTGCATTTTTTTTAACATGGCCGGAATCTGGGAAGCTCACCGGAGAAGATGAAGTTTCTGGTGGCTTCATCGTGTCCAGTTTGAATCTGGACCGCTTGATCTGATTTCCAGATGCAATCAGGAGCGTTGTTTGTTATGACTTTTAATTTCTTCACGTGTGCACGCATTGACTGTGGTGTTTCATGAGCGCGCGCCTCTGGATCCTTGGATCTGCCAGCTCAATTAATGAGCTCAGATCCAAGGGCTCTCGTTTTTTGCATTTTCTGAATTTCTTTTTATTTTTGTTGAATTCTTTTTATTTCAAAAAATCATATCTCTCTCATTTTAATTTCAAAAAATATGGGACCAATTGCATTATTTCCCAAATAAATTCTAGTTTCTATTTCTGATTTTTAATATTTTTTATTTTGTCATTTGATATTTTTTGTGAATTTTCTCTTTTCTGGTTATTTTTAATTCATTTTAAATAGTTTTTTATCTTCAAAAAATACAAAAATATTTTCCTAACCTATTTGAATGATGATGGATCTATGAAAAATATTCTCATCAATTTTTGAATTGATTTGAGATTTATTTTAGATATTAGTTCAATTAGGTTATTTTTATTCATTTTTAATTGATTAAAAATAGTTTCTGACCTTAAAAAATGCTGAAATTTTTTGTCAAACTTTGTTTGACCTTGTTGAATTTAGGATAAATCACTTGGACCTTTCAAGGTTGATTTGAAGTGATTTAGAAGTTTGACCTTTTCATTTATTTTTTAATTCAAGTTTATTTTAATATTAAAAAATGCCAAAAATATTTTATTCTTTTCTTGACTTCCAATCTTCATCTCACTTCTGTTTTTGATTGTTTGACCTTGACTTTCAATGTTAGTGGTCAACTTATGAGGATTGATACATTTTATTCCATTTAATGCATTTTATCTTGTCATTTCCATTTTTCTTATTCATCTCTTTCTTCTTCTTCTTCTTCTTTTTCTTTTTGATCAATGAGTTGAAGGTTGATAAGTTAGCATTGATTAGAGGGATTTAACCTTCCTTGATTCAAATCTAATTCATCTTGATCAATTTATCAAGTGAATGGCTTTGCATTAAGGATAGGTTGTCATTTAAATCATGCATAAAGCTTAAACCAATACAAGATCATTTCTCATTTTTCTTTTTGGCATGGCAAGTTGTTGGGACTTGGTTCACTAATCAAGACTCCTAACTTGTGTTTGTTGCCTACATTATTATTGACCGGCCTCAGATAGTTGTGACTTCTATATAAGTCCAATTACGATTGCTTAACATAGCGCTAAATTTTCCTTATGGCACATTAACTACTAATACTAACTATTGACAATTAACATTTACTTAATGCAATTTACTTTAATGCAATTTACTATTCTTGCACATATTATCCATTTGTTTTTCCCTTTGCTCATTTGAGCACATGTTTATGTTAATGTCATTTGCCTTTTGCTCACTTGAGCACATAATTGTGTATATGTTATTGTGCTTGTGTTTTTGTTTTGATTGTTGTGGACAAAATGCAAGGAAATGGACTTAGTTTCTAGGACTTCCCCTATGCAAAGAAATGGAGAATTGGACTTAGATTCTAGGCCTTTCCTTATGCAAAAAAATTGGAGTAAAAAGTTCTTAATGGTGAAGATGGATTAGAAGAACCAAATCTCTAAACTCACTCTTGTCCATTCTTGATTTACTTCATGGAACTTTTGATGTGTGTGTTTTTTGTGTTAGGGAATTCTACTTGAGCTTAATTGGAGAACCATTACCATGAACATCCAAAGTGGGAGATATAAAAGCCATTGAAGGATTCTTAAAAGCATGATCTGTGTGTTTGATTGCTTGAAATAGTTGTTTGTGATTGCTTATTCCAAAGGATATGAGCTACTTGGATCATCAATATGATCTCAAGAGAGGAACTCCTAGTGTGGTTCATTTCTTTCCCTCACCTTTTTGTTTCACTTAGGACTTAGCCATTCTTCTTCTTCTCTCCACTCTAACCCAAGCTAAAACTTTTTGTGCAAACGTCTCATTGGTTTTCAACATTAGAAACCTAAGCCTTATGCTTTTGATTTTCAAACTTTCTTTTCATAACACTTATTTTGAATTGAATCTTTAAGTCCACTTTGACCATATTTTGTATATACTTATAATTGGTAAATATAACCCATCCAATTTTCTTTTGTGTTTCCAATGGCCACTTCTTAATCAAATTTTTCCATAACCTTTAGCTATTAGGTTTGAGTTATCTTTGTGGTAGATGTAATACTCACCTTTATCCTTAGTGATGGACAATGAGTCTTCCATGCTTATTATAGGGTTAACCCCTCACTAGCATGTTGAAGCTATCCTCACATGGTGGATTTGTGGTTTGGTTGAGTTTTCTCCCTTTGGTAACAAAAGACCTTAAGGCTTTTGGACCACTCAATTCACCAACTCATTTTGAGATTTTTACCCCGAACTACGAGGTTTTGATCCTAATCTTTTTTTAAGATGGTACGTAGGCAATTGGTTCATCCATTCAAACACAAAATGTAAAGAAATTTGTATATTCTTCTCTCATCCCTTCAATCATGTTTGCACAAACAAAATTTCCCAAAAACAACAACCTTTACAACAAATGTGAAAAAGGCTCCCTAGGAGTACCCAGGATGTTTTGGGTGCCTAACACCTTCCCATTGCATAACCAACCCCCTTACCCAGATCTCTGTTTCTTTTACTAGTTTTTGTTAAAACTTTTAGGTTTTTGTTCGCTTTCTAACCATTCCTTTGGATAAATAGAAGTGCGGTGGCGACTCGACTTTGTATGGTTTACCTTGAATTTAGTCAATATCTCTAATGGTAACGAATACCCCGCTACAGAAAAGTGGCGACTCTGCTGGGGAATTAAGGATCCTAGTGGGTTTTGCCAACTTTTCATGCTTGTTGTATTGTATTGTTTTGTGACATATTTTTGTGCAATTTGGGATTACTGTATTGTATGTAATGATTGAATTTCTTGAATTTAATTCCTTGTATGCTTGGTGATCCTTGTGAGATGAGTTCTATACCCGGACTCGAGTGCACTTAGGATAGGAGAATGGCATAGTCTTGTTGACTTCTGTGGAGTTATTCCTTAGCAAGTTGACTTGCAAGTCCATTCACTTGGTGGAGGTCATGTTGGGATCAATAATGTCACACAAGTAAGTTGTGGTTAGACATTACTCTTTCCAATATAGACCTTAGAAGCCAAGGACCTTAGTTTACCAAGCCCATATTGGCCTATTCTTAGGATGTAGTGCGAAAGTCGTTCAAGTGTAAGATTTGATACGATTGTTACGCGATACTACACTCATAAGAGCCTCTCTTGAGAATATTTTTGGAATACGAGTAGTCATTTCTCCGATGATATCCGAAGGATGGGATGATGACTATGGGAACCCCTTGTAGAACATGTTTGGCAGGTTTAAACCCTAGTACATTCCCTTTGGGGAGGTTCTTAACCAAAACTCCATGCTCGTGACTTGCAACGAACCCTTAAGTCATGGTCGATCTGTTCATATATCCTTAATATCAATGGAACTTGGGTGTTGATAAGGTGTAAACCATAATCCACCAAAATGGATGATTGATATTAAGGATGATATGATCCATCCCATGACCTTTGTTTGGTGTGCTTTGCTTGATCCTTGAGTATGATTGTTGCATTCATGCATTCATGCACCCATTTGCATCCATATCATCAATAATAAAAGAAAGTTTTCAAGGAACTTAAGGGGTTTATTTGCAAAATTTTCAGACATGGAAAGACAAAGAAGGAATACAAAGAAGTACAGTTTCAGACAACCAGATTTGAAAGAGTTAAGGAATCTGACATCCTATGTACTAGATCCCTTGGGTTTCAAAGCTCGTTTTGGGAAGCTTCTTCCTCTTCTGACTACTCAGGTGGATGAAGGATTGATGAGGGTATTGGTGCAGTTTTATGATCCCTTGTACTGTTGCTTCACATTTCCGGACTTTCAGCTTTTGCCTACCCTTGAGGAGTATGCTTATCTTGTGGGTATACCTATCCTAGATCAGTTGTCGTTTAGTGGCTTGGAGAATGTTCCTACTTCTCAAGAGATAGCTAACATGTTGCACATAGATGAATCTCTGGTTGGTGCTCATATGACTACCAAAGGTGGAATTCAAGGTCTCCCTTATGAGTTCCTCATTGCTCAAGCTACTATGTATGGGAAGGCTGAGTTTCTCATCTATGGATTGGTATTGTTCCCCAACATCGATAAGTTTGTGGATGTGAATGCTATTAGGATCTTTTCTACTCTTAATCCCGTTCCTACTCTGTTGGGTGATGCTTATTTCTCTTTGCATATGAGGAATGCGAAGGGTGGTGGCGCCATTGTGTGTTGTTTGCCTCTGTTGTATAAGTGGTTTATTTCTCACTTACCTCAGACGGTCGCTTTCAAGGAGAATAAGGGATGTCTACGGTGGTCCACGAGGCTTATGTCTCTCACTAATAATGATATCTCTTGGTACAACCACGTGTATGATGGTGTGCAGATTATCTACTCTTGTGGTGAATTCTCCAATGTGCCTCTTCTTGGTACATGTGGTGGGATTAACTACAACCCCGTTTTGGCACGTCGTCAGCTTGGGTTCCCCCAAAAGGGTAAACCCAATAACATTCTGTTAGAGGGTGTGTTCTTTCAGGAGGGTAAAGATCCCCAAAACCTGAAATCTAGGATGGTCCGCGCTTGGCGCAAGATTCATAAGAAAGGAAGGAAGGAGTTGGGTCCTAAGAATTGCATCGCTTTGGAGTCTTACACTTCTTGGGTAAGGAAGAGAGCGTCTGAGTATCTAATGCCTTACGAGTATCCGAGACCTACACCTATGATTGTGGCTGGGCCTTCAACCCTCCCTAATCAAGTAGTAGAGGAGTTGAGAGACGAAGACCGTTTACGTGCCTGGATCCGTGAACATGAAGAGTTGCTTCAGCAGATTAAGGAGAAGGATGCTTTGATAGAGTTCCTTGAGCATCAGGTTATTGATGATCCTAATGACGCATGGACTTCTCTACTTCCTCAGTCTTCCAAGTTTTGGAAGAGGAAGTACCATCGACTCGCCAAAGAGAAGGCGGATATGGAGGCAGCCTATGAAAGGGAAGTGAAGAGGCTTCGCGCATCTTATCTTCCTGTGTCCCGAGCTTTGGATGATTGTGTCTAGGGATCCATAGGATGATTATTTTCCTTTCCTCTTATACGTGATTGACATTGTTGTACTTATTTTTTCTTGATATTATTTTATGAGATATTTCTATGTGCGATAAATGTTAAATGATTCCAAAAGTTTGCAAGTCAAACCCTAAAGTTCCTTTGAAATATAAAAATAAATCATATGCACAAGCCTTGCATGCATCATGTGCATAAGCAGGTTTTGTTTCCGGTCTCTTGTCCTGTGGTCTAACTCTGTGCTCTTCATTTATTTTGAAGACAAGCTGACTCACCGGTACTACACTAGAGCCAACTCTGCAAGACTAATGGCTCAACTAGAGCCAACTCTTCATTTATTTATAGTGTGCACTGGCCAGACTGAGTGCTTTGATGGAATCGTTCTTGGCTGCCCAAAGCCAGTCTTCTCCAACGCCTTCGACTCCTCCCTAGAGGACAGTTATCTCAGAGATTGTATCCTCAATTATGCCTGCTGCCAGTGTACACTTTGCTCCAACAACCATGCCAACCGGGTTTCCGTGGGGGATGCCTCCTAACTTCATGCCCGAGGGTCCTGCTCCAACTTTTGCTTCTATGCTGGAATCTAGCCCGGTCCTTGTTGTTCCTCCTCCTGTCGTGCATACCATGCCTAGGGTAGACGACACCATCTATCATTCTGAGCCGTCTGAGGGCCTAGATGTCTATGAGAAGATGGATGCTATGAATGATCAATTTCTTGAGCTTCGCAAGGAATTGAAAACTCTTTGAGGAAAGGATCTGTTTGGCAAGTCTGCTGCCGACCTCTGCTTAGTTCCAAACGTGAAGATTCCTGTGAAATTCAAGGTCCCTGACTTTGAAAAGTACAAGGGAAATACTTGTTCTCTCAGCCACCTGGTCATGTATGCCAGGAAGATGTCTACTCAGACTGATAACAACCAGTTGCTCATCCACTACTTTCAGGACAGTCTGTCCCGTGCCGCTCTGCGTTGGTATATGGGTTTAGACAGCGCGAACATCCGATCCTTCAACGGCCTTGGCGAGGCCTTCGTCAAGCAATACAAGTACAATATGGATATGGCTCCCGATAGGGATCAGCTGAGGGCCATGTCCCAAAAGGACAAGGAAACATTTAAAGAGTATGCCCAGAGGTGGCGAGAGGTGGCAGCATAGATCGTGCCTCCGCTAGAAGAGAAGGAAATGACCAAGATCTTTCTGAAGACCTTGAGTTCATTCTATTATGAGCGGATGATTGCTAGCGCTCCTTTTGACTTCACCGAGATGGTGAATATGGGGATGCGTCTAGAAGAAGGGGTTAGAGAAGGACATCTAACCGGAGATGAAGGCTCTTCTGCCAAATGATAGGGGGCATTTGCGAAGAAGAAAGATGGAGAGGCACATGTTGTGACCTCCCATGTGAAACCAAGAAGACCCTCTGTGAGGAGGAAGACTGTGCGTCCAGCCAGTAACCAGCACCAGGTGGCTCATATAGCACCTGTTTTCAGAGACAATCAACAATATCATCATCATAATAACCATCAGCAATAACCTCAGCAATATCAGCAACAACAGCACCGTCCGCAACAGCAGGCCTACCAGCCTCGCAACAGTAATCAAACCAGCACGAGTTACGAGAGGAAAAAGGTCCCTTTTGACCCTATTCCGATGACGTACGCAGAGTTATATCCCTCGTTGATAGAGACGAAGCTGATTACTCTAAGGGACCCACCGGCTATACCTGCTAACCCTTAGTGGTGGTATAAGCCCGAATTGCATTGTGTCTACCATTCTGGTGCTCCCGGCCACGACGTGGAGAATTGCTATCCTTTAAAGACCAAGGTTCAAGACCTTGTGAGGTGTGGCATTCTGTGTTTCGAGGACGTAGGTCCTAACGTGAAGAAGAACCCATTCCCCAAGCATGGGAAATCTGTTAACATGGTCCAGGGCTGCCCTGGCAAATACTAGGTCAAATATGTCAGTCATATCCGACAGTCTCTGGTCGAGTTGCATCGTTTGCTATGCGAGTACAGTCACTATGAGCACGATCACGATAGATGCCGAATCTTCCCTGTTAACTGATTTGGTTATCGCCAGGTGCGTAAAGATCTTAGGAATTGCTGGATGAAGGAGTTATTGAGATCCTTCAAAACAGAAATGTTGACAAAGATGAACCTGAGGTCAACGTGATTTCCCCAATGTTCCGGATGCCCGAGCCTGTTACCATTAAATACGATGGTAGCAAGCAGAAGGTTTCTCCTTCCTTGATCATTAAACCTGCCGGTCCAGTACCGTACTCATCTGAAAAGGCAATTCCCTTTCGTTACAACGCTGTTGCTGTAGAAGATGGGAAAGAGGTGTCTTTTCCATCCTCCTCCGTTGTAAATATCACTGATGTAAGTGGTTTGACCTGCAGCGGTCGTGTGTTTTTAGCACCACCAAAGCTTCAAACTAATGCTGATTTTGTTGAACGTCCGATTGGGAATGCGGTGAATTCTCTGAATCCGACACTTGCTGTTAAACCTTCCTCTACATTGATAACTCATACTTCTGTTGGCCCTAGTGGCAATATGAAAGAAGACTGTGATGAGATGCTAAAGCTCATCAAGAAGAGTGAGTACAATGTTGTAGACCAGCTTCTACAAACGCCATTCAAAATATTCGTGTTATCACTACTTCTGAATTCAGAACCACATAGAGAGGCTCTGCAGAAAGTTTTGGATGTGGCGTATGTAGATCATGATGTCACAATAGAACAATTCAATAGTATTGTTGCAAACATTACTGCTTGTAACAATTTGAGTTTCTGTGACTCTGATCTCCCTGAGGAGGGAAGAGACCACAACATGGCTTTACACATTTCTATGAACTGCAGAGACGATGCCATGTCCAATGTGTTGGTGTACACTGGGTCATCACTAAACGTATTGCCGAAGTCCACTCTTTCTAAACTATCTTATCAAGGGCTTCCCATGAGGCAGAGTGGAGTAGTTGTGAAAGCTTTTGATGGGTCGCGTAAGACTGTGATTGGGGAAGTTGATCTCCCAATCAAAATTGGACCAAGTGATTTCCAAATTACCTTCCAGGTTATGGATATTCACCCATCGTACAACTGTCTCTTAGGCAGACCATGGATTCATGAGGCGGGCGCCGTGACATCCACCCTACATCAGAAGCTGAAATTTGTGAAAAACAAGAAACTGGTAGTGGTAGGGGGAGAAAAGGCTCTCTTGGTTAGCCACTTGTCTTCCTTCTCATACATAGATGCTGAGGATGAAGTTGGAACTACTTTCCAAGATTTATCTATAGCTGAGCCGATTGAGAAGAGAACTCCTTCATTTACTTCCTATAGAGATGCAAAGTTGGCCATCGAATGTGGTGCAACTGCTGGATTAGGAAAAATGATCGAGCTAGAAGACAACAAGTCCCAGGCTGGCATTGGCTTTTCTTCTGGGGTTTTCAACGAGAAAGGATTATTCAAGAGTGGAGGTTTTATCCAAACTGGTCAGGATGAGGAAGTTGCTGCTGTCTTGGAAGAGGATGCAGAGGACTCTGGCAATTTCATTATCCCTGGAGGAATCTGCAACAATTGGGTCGCTGTGGATATTCCTACAGTTATCCACAAGTCAACGTAATGATCACTTTGTTTAAAAACCCTTCTCCCATGCCAAAAGGAGAAGTGATGACATTGTTGGTAACATAAATACAATGATATTTTCATTCAATAAATTCATGTTAAATGTTTGTTTTTCCAAATTATTTTCCCTTTTTGCTTTTTGCATGAAATTGGTGATCACATAAAACCCTAGAAAAGAATAAAATCAATCTTTTCATCTGCATAATGATTTGCCTTGTTTTAATTCTAAAGCTTTTCATATCCAAAATCATTATGCAGGTTGATTTCTAGACCCATTGAACATAATGACCCAACGTCATCTCCCAATTTTGAATTCCCTGTATTTGAGGCAGAGAAAGATGATGATGAAGAGATTCCTGATGAGATCACCCGTCTTCTTGAGCATGAAGAGAAGATCATTCAGCCGCACCTAGAGAATCTCGAAATAGTCAACTTGGGGCCTGAAGATTGTGTGTGAGAAGTGAAGATCGGGGCACTCCTGGAAGGATCTGTTAAGAAGGGGTGGATCGAATTGCTGCGAGAATACGTCGATGTCTTCGCCTGGTCATATGAATACATGCCTGGTCTAGATACTGATATCGTGCAACACTTCCTGCCTTTGAAGCCTGAGTGCGTGCCTGTGAAGCAGAAACTCAGAAGAACTCATCCTGATATGGCAGTAAAGATCAAGGAAGAAGTTCAGAAGCAAATTGATGCGGGGTTTCTGGTGACTTCTACATATCCTCAATGGGTGGCCAATATCGTGCTCGTGCCTAAGAAAGATGGAAAAGTCCGGATGTGTGTGGACTATAGCGACTTGAATAAAGCTAGTCCGAAAGATGATTTCCCTTTACCATATATTGATACGTTGGTAGACAATACAACTAAATTCAATGTCTTCTCATTTATGGACGGATTTTCCGGATATAATCAGATCAAAATGGCACCCGAGGATATGGAGAAGACAACATTCATCACACCTTAGGGAACATTCTGTTATCGAGTGATGCCCTTCGGTTTGAAGAACGCCGGAGCCACGTATCAACGAGCTATGACTACCTTGTTCCATGATATGATGCACAAGGAGATCGAGGTGTATGTTGATGATATGATTGCTAAGTCAAGAACGGAAGTTGAACATGTAGAGCACCTGTTGAAGCTTTTTCAGCGCTTGAGGAAGTATAAGCTTTGTATGAATCCCAACAAGTGTACATTTGGAGTCCGTTCCGGCAAGTTATTGGGCTTTATTGTTAGTGAAAGAGGTATTGATGTTGATCCTGCAAAGGTCAAAGCAATACAAGAGATGCATGCGCCCATAACTGAGAAGCAAGTCCAAGGTTTTCTTGGCCGCTTGAATTACATTTCCAGATTCATATCCCACATGACTGCCACATGTGCGCCGATACTCAAGCTCCTCTGGAAAGATCAGTCTCATGATTGGACCGAGGATTGCCAAAAGGCCTTTGACAGTATTAAAGAGTATCTGTCTGAGCCTCCAATTCTGTCTCCGCCTGTGGAAGGGAGACCTTTCATCATGTATATGATGGTTCTTGAAGATTCAATGGGTTGTGTCCTTGGTCAGCAAGATGAATCAGGAAAGAAAGAATATGATATCTACTACTTGAGTAAGAAGTTCACTGAGTGTGATTCTCGATACTCAATGCTTGAGAAAACATGTTGTGCTTTGGCTTGGGATGCTAAGCGCTTACGCTAGTATATGATAAATCATACGACTTGGTTGATATCCAGAATGGATCCAATCAAGTACATATTTGAGAAGCCAGCTTTAACTGGGAGGATTGCCCGTTGGCAGATGTTGTTGTCTGAGTATGATATTGAGTATCGAGCTCAAAAAGCTATCAAAGGTAGTATCTTGGCTGACCACCTGGCACATCAGCCAATTGAAGATTATCAGTCAGTTCAATATGACTTCCTAGATGAGGAGATTCTGTATCTGAAGATGAAAGATTGCGATGAGCCTACAATCGATGAGGGCCAGAGCCTGGTTCCCGATGAAGTATGGTGTTTGATGGCGCTGTAAATCAGTATGGAAATGGTATTGGGGCAGTGATTATTACTCCTCAGGGCACACATATTCCTTTTACAGCAAGGCTAACTTTCAAATGCACGAATAATATGGCTGAGTATGAGGCCTGCATTATGGGATTGGAGGAATGCATTGATCTCAGGATCAAGAATCTTGATGTTTATGGAGATTCGGCCCTCGTTGTTAATCAAATTAAGGGTGAATGGGAAACGAATCAACCTGGTCTTATTCCATACAGAGATTATGCGAGGGGGATTTCAACGTTCTTTACTAAGGTTGACTTCCATCATATTCCTCGAGATGAGAATCGGATGGCAGATGCTCTTGCTACAGTTGCCTCAATGATTGTGGTCAGACTGTGGAATGAAGTTCCCAATATCACTGTGATGCATTTGGATAGACCAGCTCAGGTGTTTGCGGTTGAAGAAGTAAAAGATGACAAGCCTTGGTATTATGATATCAAGTGTTTCCTTCAGAGCCAGATTTACCCACCTGGGGCATCTGTGAAAGATAGGAAAACTTTAAGGAGATTGTCAGGCAGTTTCTACCTCAATGGAGATGTGCTATATAAGAGAAATTTTGACATGATTCTGCTCAGATGCGTGGATAGACACTAAGTAGACCTGTTGATGACTGAAGTTCATGAAGGTTCATTTGTTACTCATTCCAATGGACATGCCATGGCTAGAAAGATATTGAGAGCAGGCTACTATTAGCTGACAATGGAGTATGACTGCTGCAAGTACGTGAAGAAATGCCATAAGTGTCAGATTTACGCGGATAAGATTCATATTCCCCCGACACTTCTGAATGTGATTTCATCACCATGGCCTTTCTCCATGTGGGGAATTGACATGATTGGCATGATAGAGCCAAAAGCGTCCAATGGACATAGATTTATTCTCGTAGCAATCGATTACTTCACCAAGTGGGTTGAAGCGGCATCATATGCAAATGTGACCAGGCAGGTGGTCGTGAAGTTTATCAAGAATCAACTCATATGCCAATATGGTGTGCCAGATAAGATCATTACTGATAATGGATCTAACTTGAACAACAAGATGATGAAAGAGTTGTGTAGTGAGTTCAAGATCGCACATCATAATTCTTCCCCTTACAGACCCAAGATGAACGGAGCTGTTGAAGCCGCTAATAAGAACATTAAGAAGATTATCCAGAAGATGGTTGTCACATATAAGGATTGGCATGAGATGCTGCCATTTGCTTTACATGGATATCGTACATCTGTCAGCACTTCAACAGGGGCAACCCATTTCTCTCTTGTTTATGGCATGGAGGCCGTACTCCCAGTAGAGGTGGAGATCCCGTCAATGAGAATCTTGATGGAGGCCAAGTTGACTGATGCTGAATGGGTTCAGAGTCGTTATGACCAGCTGAATTTGATAGAAGAGAAGAGATTGACTGCCATGTGCCATGGTCAATTATACCAGCAGAGAAGTAAGAAAGCTTTTGATTAGAAGGTCAAGCCTCGTGTGTTCCGAGAAGGTGACCTTGTGCTCAAGAAAGTCTTGTCTTTCGCGCCCGATTCCAGGGGCAAGTGGACTCCAAACTATGAAGGTCCATATGTTGTTAAGAGAGCCTTTTCAGGCGGTGCTTTGATACTTACAACTATGGACGGGGAAGATTTCACTCGTCCTGTGAACTCAGATGCAGTCAAGAAATACTTCTCCTAGAAAATAAAAAAAACAGAATAGCTCGCTAAGTTGAAAACCCGAAAGGGCGGCTTAGGCAAAAATGAGCGTCTCGGTGGATTGAAAACCCGAAAGGGCGGTCCAGGCAAAAGTTAGAGACATGAAAAAAATGATGAATATTTATATCCCGCTAGATTGAGTACCTCATCCTGGGGCAATCTAGGCAAAAATTAGGAATTTGGCAAGTAACTGCATCCTGACAAGATTTTGTTCTACCGTTATCATCCGTCAGAGATTCTCGTTCATTCGTCATCAACTGAAGCTTCAGATACATCGGATTCGGAATTGGTGGAGAAATGGTCATTATGTTCAATGTAGCCCTTTTCTAATATATATCACCAATTTCAAATTTGTAAAGATCTATGCAGTCTTGCCATTTGTAGACTACCATTCCATCAAATAAATTTGAGCCTTTTATCCAATTATTTGCATTCTTATTTGTTTCTATTCAACAAATGTTTTGCAGGTTTTAGTTGAGAAAATATCATTGTTTTAAACAAACAAATTTCTTCATAAATTGTTTTAAAACAAAGTGAACATTCACAGAGACAAAAGGATACTTAAGAGATCCCCAGTGCTCTCCCAAGGGCAGTATGGTCTCCAACAGGGTAAGACATTTGTTCATATTCCTGGCATGACTGTATCCTCTTCCTCCCAGATATTGTTGTGGTTTATCCCACCAAGTGGAGTGCTTGTTGAGGTTATTTACCTCTATTCCCTTCAGCAGAGTAGTGATCTTTCCTCCTCAGCAGATGTGCTCTCTCCGGAAGATTCGATTCTTGGTGGTTAGTCCCCAGAATCACTTTATCCCTCGGATAGATTCCCCGATAGAGTTGCTTATGTGGCAGATTCTACCTGTGCCCTAAGCTTTTTTCCCCAACTGAGACTGATGATTGATCCCCTGTAGAGATGTTGTTGTCCTCTAGTATCTCTGATCCTCGGCAGATTGGTCACTCTCTCGTGATTTTGGTTTTCTCTCTTGAGATGTAGTACCGGATGTTTGTGTGCTTACTTCCTGGATCCGCGTGTGTTAGATATGTTTGTTTGTCAGCATTCATCATACATAAATCACGCATATACATGCATAATTATAACATTCAGATATTCATGTTGCATTTCTTTGCCATATATCGTTTGTTTGTTGTCTTCTGCTAATGGTAATATAGATTTCCCCAAGCAGATGTGTATGTCTGATCTCTCCATATAGAGTCAGCTCCATAGGCAGAAAGCGTCTATCCATTTCTTCCATATTCCCCACTAAGATATATCCTCGTGGATGACGATTGCTTCCGTTTCCTCCCAACACATATATTGGGATGGGTTCCCCAATTGAGTTATATCCCCATTAGGGCAAGTCTTGATTCAGTTTGCCTCTTTGGTTTGATCCTAAATTACCATCTTATGACTGTTTCCTTTTTCTTCCCTGTGGTATAAATGAATTATTACTCATGATTAGTGATCATTCATATTACCCCCGCGGAACCGGTGGTCTTCTACCCTGATACCGGTGGTTGTAAACCCTATTCTCTTTCCCTTGCAGAGTTAACCTTTGATTCATCATAATTGATGATGGTTACTTTTCTGTGGTTTCCTATCCAGTATCCGGTAGGTGTAATCCCCTCCTTGGTGGTTATCTTCATTCAATATTCGGTGTTGATATCCCCTTATTTGCCTGAATAATTGCTCTGATTTCGCAATTTATCCCCAGCAAGTTACATCTCGTTTACCCTGTTGTTGTAGATGTTTGATTGGGTGCATTTTATGGTAAAACACTAGCTGGATTCTAATGTCTTGACTGAATGTCAAACTAGATGTTATGACATTCATTCCTGTCAGCAGATACTGAGGAATAGAACAGTTGGTGTTCTTCTATAACTCAGTATTTATTTTCAGTTTTGTTATCAAGGGAATAACAGACCTAGCACAAGGCCTACTGTCTGAATGTCAAACTAGATGTTATGACATTCATCATTGACAGCATATACTGAATAATATGAAGGTTGGGTTTCTGCTACACTTCAGTATGTATCTCAGTCTGTTCTTTAGGAGAACAACAGACCATGGCATAAGGCCTTATGTGTAAATGTCAAATTGGATATTGTGACATTTATTAATGTAAGCTGATACTGAAGTATGGACGGATTGGTCCTATACAGTATAGCAAATTTGTACAGTCTGTTTTCAAGAAAAACAGACTTAGCATATGGTCTATGATGTGGACGTCAAACTGAATGTTGTGACATTCATTCCTGACAGCATATGCTAAATTGTAGGTTGTTTAGTTTTTCTGTTTCAGCATTTTTCTCAGGCTATTCTTCAAGAATTCAACAGCTGAGCTAAAATCTAGGAAACTAACAACTAAGCTACAATTATTGAACCTAACAAATAGCCTAATTGTTAGTACCCTAATATGTGGAAATTAGGTTAACTTGCTTGACCTTAATTTCAGAAAATACAAGTACAAGGCCCAAGTGTTGCAATATAAAAGGATGGCTATCCTTCATTCAGAACTTGGGGATCATATGCGTGAAGATTTTATTGTTTCATATACTTCACTGCTGTATTTTTGTGTGTGTCTTGTATTAGGTGTATCTTGTGAGCCAAGCAATTATCACCTAGATGATTGCATTGGACTAGGGTGTTCATTGAGTTGTAAGTGTTATGTCACTCTAAGCTTTTAAGCGTGAGTGCTGTGTATCTTGATTAAAGCTGTTAAGCACAATCAAGAGTTGTTTGAAGTGTGTCTTCATAATTATCTTTAATCTTAATTAAAGGTTGTAATCACTGAGGTGATTGAGGGGGAGTGAGTAGGAACTCTGATCTTAGTGTAATATTGAAATTGCATTGGGTAGGTATTAAGTGATAGGGTTAAACAGTTGGTTTAAGGTCTGAATTAATACTACTAATAGTGGATTTCCTCCATGGCTTGGTAGCCCTCATACGTAGGTCATGTTGGACCGAACTGGGTAAACAATTCCTTGTGATTATTTACTGCACTTACTTTTTAAGTTCTGCATAATTCTTGTCTGCGCAAAATTGGATGTCATAACATCCCGTGTGACATCGAAAGTCTGTTAACTAGAATTTCAATTGGTATCAGAGCAGGCACCCTGCCTGTTAATTTCTGGGTGAGATCTAGGGAAGTTACTTTCTAGTACCATGGACAAGGATGTAGGATACTCAAATAGACCACCCATGCTGGATGGGTCTAACTATGATAATTGGAAGCCTCGTATGATAGCCTTCTTGAGGTCTATAGATAGCAAAGTCTGGAGAGGTGTCAACAAAGGATGGGAACATCCAACGAAGACAGGTGAAGATGGAGTCAGTGTGCAAATTCCTGAAGAAGAGTGGGACAGGGAGCAAGAGGCATTAGCCCTTGGAAATTCGAAGGCCTTGAATGCATTGTTCAATGGAATAAGTAAGAACATCTTCAAACTGGTGCATCATTGTGATCTGGCTAAGGAAGTCTGGGATACCCTCAAGATAACTCATGAAGGTACCTCCAAGGTGAGGATGTCTAAACTTTAGATGCTGACCACCAAGTTTGAAAATCTGAAGATGAAAGAAGATGAGACTATTCATGACTTCCACATGAATATTCTTGAAATCGCCAACACTTCTGGTGGCTTAGGTGAGAAAATGGCTGAAGAGAAGCTTGTAAGGAAGATTCTCAGATCATTGCCAAAGAGATTTGCCATGAAGGTCACAGCCATAGAAGAGGCTCAAGATATCAGCAATATGAAGGTTGATGAGCTTATTGGTTCACTCCAAACCTTTGAAATGGGCTTATGTGAGGATGCTGAAAAGAAGAACAAAAGCATAGCTTTTGTGTCAAATACTGAAGAGAATTCAGAAGTAGGAAACATTGGAGGAAATGAAAGCATTTCAGAAGCCATAGCCATGCTTGGAAGACAGTTCAACAAGTTCATAAAGAAGGTTGATCAACAGGGTAGACCTAATGTCAAGAACTCTTCATATGACATCAGTAGAAAGTCAAAATATGAAGAAAAGGTCACTCAAGGCAAGGGAATCCAGTGCCATGGATGTGAAGGTTATGGTCATATTAAAGCTGAATGCCCCACCTTTCTCAAGATGCAAAAGAAAGGGCTATCTGTCACATGGTCCGAAGGAGATTCTGAGAGTGAATCTGAAGGAGAATCTACTAAACATGTCACTGCTCTGACCAGTGTCTGTGCCTCTGATGATGACTCAAGTGGAGATGAACTTACCCTTGATAAACTTGCTGCTTCATATAAAAAACTATGTATTAAAAGTGCAGAAGTTTGCACCCAAGGAGAAAAGCATAAGAAACTCATCAAAGAGCTGGAAGCTGAGAAACAGAAGCAGCTGACAGTCATAGATGGTCTGAATGGTGAGATATCTGTGCTGACATCTAAGCTAGAACAAATGACTAAATCCATCAGAATGCTGAATAAAGAAACTGATACCTTGGAAGAGATTCTAAAGGTGGGGCAGAAGTCAGGAACCATGTCTGGTTTAGGCTATGCTAAGAAATCCTCAACTGAACTCAAGAGATCAAAGGCTGAAGTTCAGAAACTCAAGCAGAAGTCACAACCGATGTCTCAACATCAGGGAACCAGGATGAGTAACCATCAGAAGAAGAAATTTCAAAGATGGAGATGTCACTACAGTGGTAGATTTGGTCACATAAAACCTTTCTGCTACAGGCTGCATGGTTATCCTAACCAGACTGCTCAAGTCAGACCTAAGCTGAAGGCATCTAAGCATAATGCCCCCATTAAGAAACAAAAATGGGTTGTTAATCAGACACCTTAAGTCAGACCTAAGCAGCAGGCATCTAAGCATAATATCCCCATTGAGAAACAACAATGGGTTGCTAAACTAGCTCACACATCTCCAAGGGCATCTACCAGACAAGACCGGTATTTTGATAGTGGCTGCTCAAGACATATGACTGGGATGAGCAACTTATTGGTGGATCTTCAACCCCATGCCACCAGGTATGTGACATTTGGTGATGGAGCTAAAGGAGAAATCAAGGGTGTTGGTAAGCTGGATTGTCCTGAAGTTCCAAAACTGAGGAATGTGCTGTTAGTAAAAGGACTAACTGCTAATCTCATCAGCATAAGCCAGCTATGTGACCAAGGATTCAATGTGCATTTCACTAGGGGAGGATGTGTGGTGTTGAATGGTTGCAATCAGGAAGTGATGAGAGGAGCCAGATCCAAAGATAACTGTTATCTATGGGAATCTAAAGACTCACTCTACTCCTCCAAGTGCCCCTTAGCCAAGGGAGAGCAGGAAGTGAAGTTGGGACATGGAAGACTTGGACAACTTCATTTAAAAGGAATGAAGAAGATCACATCCAAGGGAGCAATTAGAGGAATCCCAAATCTGCTTATGGATAAAAGAACAGACTGTGGAAAATGTCTAATTGAAAGCTATGAGTCATTCTCACCTATTGGTCATCATACAAATGATGCAGTAGCAAAGGATAAACAAATGTGTGTACCATTATCCACTGCAGAAGCTAAGTACCTAGCTTCTGGAAGCAGGTGTTCACCTCTGGTATGGATGAACCAGATGCAGACTGAGTACAATGTCACTCAGAATGTCATGACATTGGATGCTACTCAGTCTGGCGAAGTTAGGGGCAAAGAGGGAATGTGCGCTTCTGAGAAATTATAGCAACTAATGATGTTAGTTATTTATTGTTTAGTAAGTCAACTTATTAAACAATTAATAGTGAACTCTGAGTGGTCAACAAATAATAGACATTGCTCGTGCAACAAGCGTTTCCTATTCCATCACTTCAACTTTCAGTCTTGCAAACTTTCTCCCAAAGAAACTATTCAACTCTCCTCCGAGATATTCATCATGTCGCACCAATCCGACTCAACCTCCTACACGACCATGTCTGATTCCTCCAGCTCTGAGTCTTTCAAACCTAACCGGGAGGATCCTGTGGCTGACGCTGCAACTTCGCCTCATGCAAGAAGACCTAAAGAAACGGTCTCCGGATTCTCATCAGCAATTGCACGTGTTGAACAACCCAGGGAAGGCTTGAGGTATGTGCATAATGCCATTGCAACTATTGTCACTAATATACTATCTGGCAATCAGAATGTTCCTGGGGTTTCCGTTCCCTTGAACACTATCATACCTGATAATGTTGCATGTCAAGAAAACGTAGTCGTCTTAAGAAAGAATGTTTCTAACAATGCTGAGCAACCTGAGGGGTCAAAATTTGACAAACCCTTAGACAATGTGAGAGGTGAGAAGGTCCGTGTCACTCAAGATGTCAGTGACAACCCTAAAGCTGACACGGTGAATCTGGAAGAATTCTCTGATAATGAACTGTTGACCTCAGTTGTCCCTAGCATAGCCAAAAGGGTTAGGACTAGGAGAGGAAAGAAGATTGTGGTACAGAGGTCCCCAACAAGGAAGGCTGATGTGGCAACTTCTCCCACTCCAAAGGTGACAAAGAGTTCCCTCAAAAGGAAAGGGCATGGGCCTGCAAAATCTTGGAGCAAAGAGGTGCCCAAGAAAATGAAGACCAAGACTGTTGTTTCTGATGTCCCTTGTGATGTCACAACATCTCTGTCAAAGAAGAAGCCAACCACTAGCAAGCTGGCTGCTAGTGTCCCTGAGGTACCTATTGACAACGTGTCATTCCATTTTGCCTCCAGTGTAAACAGGTGGAAGTACGTCTATCACAAGAGGCTGGCCTTGGAGAGGGAACTGGCTCAGAATGCCCTGGAGTGTAAGGAGATTGTAGACCTGATTCAAGAAGCAGGCTTAATGAAAACTGTAACTCAACTCCCAAAGTGCTATGAGACCTTAGTAAAGGAGTTCATTGTCAATGTGTCTGAGGAATGTGCAAATGGAAAGTCAAGTGAATTCAGAAAGGTATATGTGCGAGGCAAGTGTGTGAACTTCTCTCCCTCAGTTATCAACCTATATTTGGGAAGACCTGATGTAGTTCAACCAGAGCTTGAAGTGACTGACAACAGAATCTATCAAGTCATCACTAGAAATCAAGTTAGGAAGTGGCCTCTTAAAGGTAAGTTGGTGGCCAGCAAACTCAGTGTGAAGTATGCTATGCTACACAAAGTTGGAGCTGCCAACTGGGTGCCCACAAATCACAAGTCCACTGTGTCTGTGATGCTTGGAAAGTTCATCTATGTTGTTGGAACCAAAGCAAAGTTTGACTATGAGACCTACATTTTTTATCAGACTATGAAACATGCTGGGAGCTTCAGTGTGAAGGGGCCTATAGCCTTTCCTTCCCTCATATATGGCATTGTGCTGAATCAATTCCCCAACATCTTGACAGACAATGACTTTGTGAAAAGAAGAGAGAGTCCGTTGGCCTTCAATTACAAATTGTTCCTGGGTAAGCATGTCCCTGACATTGCCATGACAACTGGAGAAACATCAAGTGTTGGCAATCAACCAGATAAGGCTGTTGTCGTTGCCATACTCAGAGAAACTTGCAAAGAGCTAGAGGCAAGGAAGCTCACTTTGGAAAGGTTGATCATCCAATTGGAGATGTCTGATGATGGTGTGCTTGGTGAAGCTGTTGAGGGTACAGAAAGAGCTGCAAGGCAAAGTGTAGAGGGTGAAGAGGAGGCCAATTCTGATGATGGCACTGATGATGAGTCTGACTCTAAGTCAGATGAATAAATCATTTTCTGTAATTCTGTCATTTGTGTGTAATTCTGTTTATTGTGGTCTGTAATTTAAAGTGTTACTTTGGCAACATTTTTGACAAAAAGGGGGAGTAACACCTGTGATGCCCCAGGACAACAATTTTTTTTTAAACAGATATTGAAGATCCTCTAATCCAAAGGTTGTGCTGCAGCTGATGTTCCACTTTCATGAGTGTGAGTGTGTTTTTGTGTGCTGCTATTAGAAGTTTTTATTTAACTTCTGTATGTGTGCTGATATGTGAAGTTTTCATTTAACTTCTATATGTGTGAGTGTGCTGCTACTCTGAGTGTATTAGCTAGGTCAATTTCCCTGCTAGATGTGTGTTTTCCGCTGCTGTGTACTCTGTTGTGAGGCCAAAGTATTTTAGCCAAAAATTTGCCAACGGGGGAGTTTGTAGATGTTTGATTGGCTGCATTTTATGGTAAAACACTAGCTGGATTCTAATGTCTTGACTGATGTCATGACATGCTGTGGAGATGTTTGTTTGACTGCATTGTGTGTTAGATCATCTAACTGTACTATGATGTCTTGACTGATGTCATGACATACTTGAGTAGTATGCTGCAGGTTTAGCAAATACAGGACTTACTAAATGTCAAACTAGATGTTATGACATTCATTCCTATCAGCAGATACTGAGGAATAGAACAATTGGTGTTCTTCTATAACTCAGTATTTATTTTCAGTCTGGTTATCAAGGGAATAACAGACCTGGCACAAGGCCTACTGTCTGAATGTCAAACTGGATGTTATGACATTCATCATTGACAGCATATACTGAATAATAGGCAGGTTGGGTTTCTGCTACACTTCAGTATGTATCTCAGTCTGTTCTTTAGGAGAACAACAGACCATGGCATAAGGCCTTATGTGTAAATGTCAAATTGGACATTGTGACATTTATTAATGTAAGCTGATACTGAAGTATGGACGGATTGGTCCTATACAGTACAACAAATTTGTACAGTCTCTTTTCAAGAAAAACAGACTTAGCATATGGTCTATGATGTGGACGTCAAACTGAATGTTGTGACATTCATTCCTGACAGCATATGCTAAATTGTAGGTTGTTTAGTTTTTCTGTTTCAGCATTTTTCTCAGGCTATTCTTCAAGAATTCAACAGCTGAGCTAAAATCTAGGAAACTAACAACTAAGCTACAATTATTGAACCTAACAAATAGCCTAATTGTTAATACCCTAATATGTGGAAATTAGGTTAACTTGCTTGACCTTAATTTCAGAAAATACAAGTACAAGGCCCAAGTGCTGCAATATAAAAGGATGGCTATCCTTCATTCAGTACTCGGGGATTTTAGGCTTGAAGATTTTATTGTTTCATATACTTCACTGCTGTATTTTTGTATGTGTCTTGTATTAGGTGTATCTTGTGAGCCAAGCAATTATCACCTAGATGATTGCATTGGACTAGGGTGTTCATTGAGTTGTAAGTGTTGTGTCACTCTAAGCTTTTAAGCGTGAGTGCTCTTATCTTGATTAAAGCTGTTAAGCACAATCAAGAGTTGTTTGAAGTGTGACTTCATAATTATCTTTAATCTTAATTAAAGGTTGTAATCACTGAGGTGATTGAGGGGGAGTGAGTAGGAACTCTGATCTTAGTGTAAGATTGAAATTGCATTGGGTAGGTATTAAGTGATAGGGTTAAACAGATGGTTTAAGGTCTGAATTAATACTACTAATAGTGGATTTCCTCCCTGGCTTGGTAGCCCCCAAACGTAGGTCATGTTGGACCGAACTGGGTAAACAATTCCTTGTGATTATTTACTGCACTTACTTTTTAAGTTCTGTATAATTCTTGTCTGTGCAAAATTGGATGTCATAACATCCCGTGTGACATCGAAAGTCTGTTAACTAGAATTTCAGTTGTTGGTAACGATTGATTTTCTTCTGAATTGGTCATCATTATATACCTAGTTTCAGTATCCCGATGCCTTTTCTTTTCGGTTGATTTATCCTTTATTAACCCAGTAACTGGTTGTGGATAATATTCCACGTGAGTATATTATCTATGTTCTGACGTTAATAGACAATATATCTCATGCACTCTTTGGTTGAAGCCTTTTGTTCTTCCCCAGACGAGTAAGATTCGTATCCCCTTTACGGAATCGAATATCCATCCTATAATTGAGTTTGCTTTTAGCCCTCTTTCGGATGATGAGTGTCTTGGAAATATTCCCCAATTCACGCGTTGGTTGGTCACCTATTACATGCCCAGTAACCGGTATCCCTGGTGTTCCTTCCTTTCTGCTCCCTATTATGACTTTTGTCCCCTGTGGAGTCAGAGTCCCTGAGTTGAAATATACCTTTTTTTTAGGTCTTCCTCAGATGTTTTGAAGTTTTGATATCTCTCACCCTTATATCGGTCTTAGATATTCATTTCTTCCTGAGCATGTGGTATCTCTCACCCTTATACCAGTGTTCGGATCACGTGTCTCTTTGAGCTTATTACCCAATAACCGGTAATACCTCATCCCCCTGCTTCCCTAGGAGATTCTGTTGGTTATTCCCAGTGAGTCCTTAGTGGATTGTTTTCGTCCGAATTTTTATCCGAAGTATCCATTGCAGATAGTTTCACTGTATTGGCATATTCCCCAATACACGCATCTTTGCGTCAGCTCGAGTCTTTCCAATGGATTTATTCCCTTTGGAGACTCTTTTCCCCAACTTTGAGTCGTGACCTGCTTACGCATTTTTAGTCCTTTACTCCCCAGTAGAGTCTCTGCCCCATAGAATGAGTTATTCATGGGAGTCATCACTTTCCTCTTAATCTTTACCATTATGGACACATAGACCCACAGGGTTTTACCTTTTTTTGCATACATACATCTGCATCATGAGGTCTCTTAGGGACCAAAATTCGTCTATTTGTTATTATTTAGGCCCATTCTACCTCGTCGAGATGAAGATTTTAACCTTCCCTTCTCCGGCAAGAATGACCTTAAATAGGGGCATCTGTAAGACCCTAATTTTTCCCCTAAGATCCCTCATGGCATCATAACATTGCATTTGCATAGCCTTAAGGATCATTGAGCATCTTGGTTCCCTTTGCTTTTGGGTGGGACTCCTTGTGAGTAGGTTTGAGATCACCAAGCATGCTTGAATTGTATATCATTGCTTTTCTCATTTTGTTTACTAACCAAAAGCCCAAAAGTATGTGACTAACATCTTTTGGTTGTAGCTTGAGCAATCACAAGGCCAAAAGCTTCAAGGAGGTCATTGGTACAAAGACATGGTCAAGAGGAGATGAAAGCAAGCATGGTAATGGTTCCCAAAGCTCTCATCCAACAAATATGCCTCCCTAGTATCTCAATTCATCATGTTTGATCAAAGCAATTCAAAGGGTTTGAGGTTGTTCCCCAGAGAAGCCTTAATTCATCTGTGCATCACAATGCCTTGCTCATAAAGCAACCTCAACCCATGGTCAAATATAATCAAGGGAAGTTATTTAATTCATCATTTCATGCATATTTGAACTTATTTGAGTGTCCTCAATCATCAATTCATCAAGATATGGGTTGTGGATTTGAGATGTTGATCAGTCAATTCATCTGACTATTGTGAAACGCACTGAGACCTAACTTTTGATGTGTTGGTCAAAGGGAGATGGTTCCAAAAGAAAAAATAATCTTAAGGACAATATGAACAACTTTCATGTTCATCAAAATTTGATTTGAAGCTTGGAAAACCATCTTCCATTCCAATACATTATAGGTCATTTTGACTGAAACCCTAATTTTAGGTCAACTTCCCAAGGACATAACTCATTCATTTTTTATGATTTTGAGATGAGATCAAATGAATTGGAAAGATTAATATGTCTACTTAAAATTTTATGTTGGACAAAATTTCAAAATCTCAAAGGAAATACATGTGATAATGCAAGACATTATAGGTCCTTTTGGGTCAAAGGCATTAAAAGTCAAAAAAGTCCAACTTCAAGTGTCTATAAATCTTTCATAAAAACTCCAAATGATTCAAAAACTAAGTCCATTTTGATTTTCTTGAAAATATCTACAACGTTTATGTTGTAGGTTTTTCCATTTGGAGCTTGCATCATCAAAACAGAAGGGCTTGAAAGTTGGCCAATTTTAGAAACCTTGCCTTGACATGTTTTGCACATCACCCTTCAAGTTCAAATTTCACTAATTTCCAAGGCCCAAATGAAATTTTGATCAACATGACATTTGTTCCTTATGCAATAAGCTTTCCAACCATTACTCATAAGCTTGCATTTTGATTTTGGACATGGCATTTTCGAAGGCTTCAATGTAATAGTGCATTTTGTGAAAATGATTTCAATTGCCATGCTTGATCCAAATATACCTCATCTGCACGTCCAAAACATACATGATGATGATCAGCTGCCAAAACCAAGTGGAATTGGGCCCTCCATGCGCCTGTACAGGCCCATGCATGGAAGCCCTTTCCATTCATGCAAAGTTGAAATCATGCATTCAACATTGCCTTGCCTATAAATACATTGCATATGAGCTTCATTTCACTAACCTGAAGGCGCCTGAAACTCTGTTGGATTGAATCCCCACCCTCACACTCAAAGGAACTCTCTCTTTTCTCTAAAAATTTCAGATCTAAAATTCAGTTTCCTCGACTGTTTTCTTTGATCTAAAAGTTCCTATCCCTCTTCACCTTGATCCATTGGACTTCTGTTTTGATAAAGCAAGCAAGGTTTCATGCTCAATTCACCAAAACTCAAGCTTGCACTCCAACTGGTAATTTCCTCGATTCTCTTCATCCATGGACTTTTTTGCTTGGATCTAATGTTGGCTGAAGTCCTCTCAATAGAGGCATTTGATTTGTGCTTTCAATTTTGCAAAAACATGAAGTTTATGATGAACACCATCATACTTCGAGCTCTGATTTCTCCATTTATAAGGATCTAGAGTGGAAGTGCATGGTATAGGAGTAATGTACATCACTTCCTCTTTCGATTGATATATAGATCGCCTCATTTGGTGGCCATTTGCGTTTCTGCATTTTTTTGAACCTGGCCGGAATCTGGGAAGCTCACCGGAGAAGATGAAGTTTCCGGTGGCTTCATCGTGTCCAGTTTGAATCTGGACCGCTTGATCTGATTTCCAGATGCAATCAAGAGAGTTGTTTGTTATGACTTTTAATTTCTTCACGTGTGCACGCATTGACTATGGTGTTTCATGAGCGCGCGCCTCTGGATCCTTGGATCTGCCAGCTCAATTAATGAGCTCAGATCCAAGGGCTCTCGTTTTTTGCATTTTCTGAATTTCTTTTTATTTTTGTTGAATTCCTTTTATTTCAAAAAATCATATCTCTCTCATTTTAATTTCAAAAAATATGGGACCAATTGAATTATTTCCCAAATAAATTCTAGTTTCTATTTCTGATTTTTAATATTTTTTATTTTGTGATTTGATATTTTTTGTGAATTTTCTCTTTTCTGGTTACTTTTAATTCATTCTAAATAGTTTTTGATCTTCAAAAAATACAAAAATATTTTCCTAACCTATTTGAATGATGATGGATCTATGAAAAATATTCTCATCAATTTTTGAATTGATTTGAGATTTATTTTAGATTTTAGTTCAATTAGGTTATTTTTATTCATTTTTAATTGATTAAAAATAGTTTCTAACTTTTAAAAATGCTGAAATTTTTTGTCAAACTTTGTTTGACCTTGTTGAATTTAGGATAAACCACTTGGACCTTTCAAGGTTGATTTGAAGTGATTTTGAAGTTTGACCTTTCCATTTATTTTTGAATTCAAGTTTATTTTAATATTAAAAAATGCCAAAAATATTTTATTCTTTTCTTGACTTCCAATCTTCATCTCACTTCTGTTTTTCATTGTTTGACCTTGACTTTCAATGTTATTGGTCAACATATGAGGATTGATACATTTTATTCCATTTAATGCATTTTATCTTGTCATTTCCATTTTTCTTATTCATCTCTTTCTTCTTCTTCTTCTTCTTTTTCTTTTTGATCAATGTGTTGAAGGTTGATAAGTTAGCATTGATTAGAGGGATTTAACCTTCCTTGATTCAAATCTAATTCATCTTGATCAAATTGTCAAGTGAATGACTTTGCATTACGGATAGGTTGTCTTTTAAATCATGCATAAAGCTTAAACCAATACAAGATCATTTCTCATTTTTCTTTTTGGCATGGCAAGTTGTTGGGACATGGTTCACTAATCAAGACTCCTAACTTGTGTTTGTTGCCTACATTATTATTGACCGGTCTCAGATAGTTGTGACTTCTACATAAGTCCAATTACGATTGCTTAACATAGCGCTAAATTTGCCTTATGGCACACTAACTACTAATACTAACTATTGACAATTAACATTTACTTAATGCAATTTACTTTATGCAATTTACTTTAATGCAATTTACTATTTTTGCACATGTTATCCATTTGTTTTTCCCTTTGCTCATTTGAGCACATGTTTATGTTAATGCCATTTGCCTTTTGCTCACTTGAGCACATAATTGTGTATATATTATTGTGCTTGTGTTTTTATTTTGATTGTTATGGACAAAATGCAAGGAAATGGACTTAGTTTCTAGGACTTCCCCTATGCAAAGAAATGGAGAATTGGACTTAGATTCTAGGCCTTTCCTTATGCAAAAAAATTGGAGTAAAAAGATCTTAATGGTGAAGATGGATTAGAAGAACCAAATCTCTAAACTCACTCTTGTCCATTCTTCATTTACATCATGGAACTTTTGATGTATGGGTTTTTTGTGCTAGGGAATTCTACTTGAGCTTAATTGGAGAACCATTACCATGAACATCCAAAGTGGGAGATACAAAAGGCATTGAAGGATTCTTAAAAGCATGATCTGTGTGTTTGATTGCTTGAAATACTTGCTTGTGATTGCTTATTCCAAAGGATGGGAGCTACTTGGATCATCAATATGATCTCAAGAGAGGAACTCCTAGTGTGGTTCATTTCTTTCCCTCGCCTTTTTGTTTCACTTAGGACTTAGCCATTCTCCTTCTTCTCTCCACTCTAACCCAAGCCAAAACTTTTTGTGCAAACGTTTCATTTGTTTTCATCATTAGAAACCTAAGCCTTATGCTTTTGATTTTCAAACTTTCTTTTCATAACACTTATTTTGAATTGAATCTTTAAGTCCACTTTGACCATATTTTGTATATACTTATAATTGGTAAATATAACCCATCCAAATTTCTTTTGTGTTTCCAATGGCCACTTCTTAATCAAATTTTTCCATAACCTTTAGCTATTAGGTTTGAGTTATCTTTGTGGTAGATGTAATACTCACCTTTATCCTTAGTGATGGACAATGAGTCTTCCATGCTTATTATAGGGTTAACCCCTCACTAGCATGTTGAAGCTATCCTCACATGGTGGATTTGTGGTTTGGTTGAGTTTTCTCCCTTTGATAACAAAAGACCTTAAGGCTTTTGGACCACTCAATTCACCAACTCATTTTGAGATTTTAACCCTGAACTACGAGATTTTGATCCTAATCTTTTTTTAAGATGGTACGTAGGAAACGGGTTCATCCATTCAAACACAAAATGTAAATAAATTTGTATATTCTTCTGTTATCCCTTCAATCATGTTTGCACAAACAAAATTTCCCAAAGATAACAACCTTTACAACAAATGTGAAAAGGGCTCCCTAGGAGTACCTAGGATGTTTTGGGTGCCTAACACCTTCCCATTGCATAACCTACCCCCTTACCCAGATCTCTGTTTCTTTTACTAGTTTTTGTTAAAACTTTTAGGTTTTTGTTTGCTTTCTAACCATTCCTTTGGATAAATAGAAGTGCGGTGGCGACTCGACTTTGTATGGTTTACCTTGGATTTAGTCAATATCTCTAATGGTAACGAATACCCCGCTACAAAGTGATGTACATCACTCTTATACCACTCACTTCCACTCTAGATTCCTATTAAGAGAGAAATTAGAGATGGAAGTTTGATGGTGTTCATCATGAACTTGCTCGATTTCAAAAATTAAGCATACAACAATGATGTCTCTATAGAGAGGACTTCAGACAACACAATATCAAGTTCAATAGATCAAGGAATAAAGAGATTCGAAGCAAAAAACAGTTGATCAAAACCTTTGGATTGTGAAGCTTTGAGTCCCTTTCCTTGGTTCCTTTTGCAAAACAGAACTTCAATGGATCAAATGATGAAGGTTTAGGAACTTTAGATCTGAAAATTCAACCAAATGCAATTGAATTTCAGATTTGAATTTTTGAAGAAAGATGAACTTAGTTCCTTTGGTATGGTTAGGGATTCACTCTTGCAGCATTTCAGGCGCCTTTAGGTTGGAGAATTATGAAGCATAGCACATGTATTTATAGCTGGAAAGGGCTGAGTGCATGAGTAAGCTCGTGTGCATGGCAAATGGATTTCTCATTGCATGGGCTTGTGTGATCATGTGGAAGGCCCAATGAAGATTGAAATGACCTGCTGAGTTCATGTGAATTGCAAATGAACATGTACATTAAGTGTGATCAGCTCATGCATGGCAATTTGAATGGAATTTCACAAAATGCACTTAATATTCATGCATTCATTTTTTAGGTCATTTAACATGTCATATTGCATTTCATCATGTCAATTGGAATCGGATCCAAGAAGCTTGAACATCATCCAAGACACTTTGTCGGTCCTATCCGGGTGATCAGTCAATACAAGGGAAAGACTTGAGTTACTTCCAACAGGTTCAAATGGGTTTATTCATCATTCAAAATGCTAATCTTGAAGGAGAAAAACTTTGTTCCTGAGCTGTCATGCTCGCTAGGCGAGCAGAATGGTTCGCCTAGCGAACTTGGAACTCTCATGCTCGCTAGGCGAGCAAATCCTTCGCTCGGCGAAGCGCACGCGTTTTCAGAATATAACAGAAAGTCATGGGCTTGAGTTGCCCTCATTTGAGCCCACCCAGCCACGAAAATCAGGTTATAAATACTAGAGTTTCAGTAGAACAAAGGAAAAAAAAGGAGAAAAAGAGAGAGAAGGAAACCTACGAACGAATCGGCAACAACCTCTAGACAGCTCTGAAAAGTTCACTCTGACTCACACACTTCTTCACCTCTATCTCACACGAACCCTAACATTTTTTCCTAAGCCCAGCCGTGCCATTCGATTTCAATCGATCTCTCCAATCAGGTTTGCCCTTATTCCCATTACTCTATGCTTTCAATTTGAATTCTCTGAATGTATGAGGTATCGTTAGGCTTTGCCCACGGGTTTAGATATGCATGAATGTGTAAACAATACCTTGAATGTTTAATCGTTTCGTTTCTGAATTGGAGACCACAGGGTTTGGGGTTTCTGAGATCGTACTGTTATCCATGAAGAACGCAAAACCCGCAGGCGCTCGCTAGCACCTCGCTAGACGAGCACGCAGCGAAGCTTCGCGAAGCGAAGCAGCAACGATCGTGATAGCTGTTGTTTTTCCTGTTTGCTCTAATCTGTTTTGTGTTCGTCATGGCATTGTTTTCTCCTGATTCCATCCTGTTACTCTAACCTGTTTGTTGAGTTTTTTGTGAGGGCTCACATGACTTTAGAAGAGATGGCTTGCTTGGTATTCCACTTTATTTGTGGGATACCACCTAGAGGTTTATTCCGATTACCTATACTGACTCGCTTTCTCTGATGGTGCTAGCCTGAGGGATCGTCGGGTTTCTTGTGTCGTTAGTTGCTATTACTTCGGATTTTTATCAGTACGGTAGATCTCTTGATCCCTTTATTTTTCCCGCATTTTACCGTTTTCTTAGCTGGAAGACCTCGATAGGAGGCAATGTTTTTGTGTGTTTATTTTTGTGACTAAAGACCTCCAAGGAGAGGAACCAGTGCTAAAGACCTCCATGAAGAGGCAATTCACAGATAAAAGGGATTAGTAGTCAATCCCCCGTTATTCAGTGCGTCGTTCTTTAAGATCACACTACGTGTCGATGCTTCAAAACAAAAGCCCAAGATCTTTTGTCCGGTCGGTCAGTGGAGAGGGTTCCATCTTTCTGAACCCCCACACCTTGTCATGAGCTCACCTGTCCAGGGTTAAGCGCTATGAGGTCTTATCCTCATTACCCTTTTTGTCTGCTCATCCTGACGTTTAATGTCAGTGGTTAAGAGCCCATTTGATTACCTATTCCATGGCTTGTTTGTCGAGGTTGATATGACCCCTCTTGACTAAAGCCCTACCCATGTATGTTTGAACCCCCTTGTTGGCGTGTTTACTTTATGCATGTTTGTTTTGTATGGTGTGATCGTCTCCCCATAGGATTTCTAGGCTTCGTATAGTCTCCCGTTTGCATGTCAATTAAGGTAGCGCGGTTCCCTCGTCTAGGACTGCCTTTTTGCATGAGCATCCCTAAAACACCAACAACTCATTGATTTTTCTTTTCCTAAGAACATGTTTACTCCTTCTACTACATGCGAGTAAGTCTCCAAAGGTCGAGCATCCGGTAGATTGCGTAGTAACGTCGTTCACCCAAAAACACAACCAACCCCGTAGTTAGCTGAACTACGTTTTGCTCTGATTCTCATTCCAGATGAGATACGTAGGCATAAGACGCGATGTCTTACCGAACACACATCCTCCTAACCCATAGGTAGCCGAGCTACGAAGACTCTGATTCTCATATTCAGATGAGATACGTATGGAGTGGATGCGACATCCGTGCGAGTCATTTTCTTTTGACCCTTCTTTTAGTAAATAGTGCATTAGATAAACCCACACCCTTTAGACGAGAACAACAAGAGTGGATCCCGTAGAGTACTACGGATGCGTAGGGGTGCTAATACCTTCCCTTCGCATAATCGACTCCCGAACCCAAGATCTGGTTGCGAGGCCTTGTCTTTTCCTTTCCTTTTTCCAGGTTTACTTCGAGCGTTTCCTTTCCCCCCCTTTGGGATAAATAACGCACGGTGGCGACTCTTCTGTCTTTTCTTTTTCGCCGGTTGTTTTTTTCGCAGGTTGCGACAGCTGGCGACTCTGCTGGGGACCCGGTTTCCCCTAAACGAGTCCCTCCTAGATTTTGTAGGTTGTTTGTTTATTGGGTGTTCATTCTTTTGTACAGTTATTTATTTTTCAGCATTTACCTGCTTTATCTTATTGCATTGTGTACATATGATTGCCGTATCTGCTGGTTCTGTTTGTTTGGGTGGGATGTTCTATGAGAGATAAGCCCATTACCCAGGCTTGAGCATACACACAGGTTGTAGAGTGGATAGTCATGAGGCTTGCGTGGCGTGTTGCTACGTTAAGTCGTTCATGAAGGCCCACACCCAGACGAGGTTTCTTTTGGATATATTCTGTCCTACGGGTGTTCCGTAACGGCATGATGTTCCTTTAGAAATCGTCGACTCTGGTGACCGTTTCCCGAGAACTCAGTCGAGGCCTCTCCTCCGAGACGCGTTTATGTTAGCTCTGGTGGGCGCATTCTCGCTGCTCAACCCGAGGACCCCAAAACTAGGAATGTGCTATTAGGATGTCCTGTTGAGGGGAGTCAGTGGAGGTCTTTTATCCCGTAATAATGCTAAACCTTCAGTGGTAAACGTATTATTCTCGACCGAAGGACTGAAGTTGACGAACTTCTGTTCTTAGAACCTACTAGTAAGGGGCGGGCTAAATTCAGGAAACCTTAACCTTCAACCAAAACCCGATTTTCTGGAGCAGAGCTTTGATCTCGTATTATATTACTCAGTGGGTTTCTCTTTTGATAGTGCAACCTATAGATGTTCAAGCAGATACAGCGATCCTGATTGACATGCCACTACATTGCATAACATCATCTGCATATTTGCATCCAACATCTCATGTTTATTCATTTGCAGGTATTCCCTTTCTCGGTTTGGTTTGGCTGATCTATGGAGGTTCCCAGGAAGAGTAATGTGACCTATCATGTCTTCGATACCAAGATCGGCCCATCGCGTCAGATAAAAGCTTTGATTACTCCTGACCATGTGGTTTTACCGGAATTGAGAAGGGGATGCCTTAAAATTGAATAAGCAGCGCATCGCATACCATGCATAGTAACCCTTGTTTGTTTTGCAGGTGTCACCGCAGTGTCTAATATCCGTTCCCTGTTTCAGGCATTATTGGTCCCAAGCGAGTCCACAGGTACCCGACGAAGGAAAATCGTCCGCAACTAGCGATGGGCTAGGTTTCACCGACTATGACTTGACATCGGAGGGCAGGAGTCACAACAAAGCTTTGCATATCACAATGGAATGCAAAGGGGCGGTGCTTTCCCATGTTTTAGTTGATACAGGCTCTTCTCTTAATGTCCTTCCAAAGAAAGCCTTAATGAAGTTGGATTGCGATGGCATCATCCTGAGGCCAAGTAATTTAGTTGTGAGGGCTTTTAATGGCTCTAAGAGATCTGTCTTTGGCGAAGTTGAGTTGCCAGTTAAGATTGGACCGCAGGTGTTCAAGAGCACCTTTTATGTGATGGATATCCAGCCTGCCTATAGCTGTCTGCTAGGTCGGCCCTGGATTCATGTTGCCGGTGCTATTTCTTCTACTCTCCACCAGAAGCTCAAATATGAACTAGATGGTCAGGTCGTCACTGTCTATGGTGAAGAGGATATTTTTGTTAGCCACCTGTCTACATTTAAGTATGTGGAGAGGGATGGCGAGATGTATGAGATGCTGTGTCAGGGCTTTGAAGCCATAAACATCAGTGAGGTCGCGCCCAAAGCTGTCTTTTCGCCTAAGTCCGAGAAGGTCGGGACTTCTATCTCTTCATACAAGCAAGCTGTTGAAGTGGTTAAAGCTGGTAATGCCCAAGGCTGGGGCAAATTTGTGGAGACAGTCATCAAAGAAGACAAGTTTGGATTGGGGTTTACTCTGGGGTCTCAGAAGAATGAAGCCGGTACTTTCTCCAGTGGAGGTTTGGTTTCTCCCCACATCGTCAATGCTGCAGATGAAGACAAGGCTAACAGCGACTGTGACTTAGATAGCTGGATTCGCCCGTGTGTCCCGGGAGAAAAGCTCAACAATTGGTCATCTGAAAAAGTCGTCCGAGTTACTCTACTGAAAGAGTAATTTTTATTGTTTTCCTTTTATTACATGCATAATAAAGTCTTACACTTTGCCCAAGGTGTAATGACTCATCTGTAGGGCCATCCATTTAGTCGCATTTCGCAATTATTTTCATCATCAATAAAGGACAGTTTTTGCAAACAATTTTGTGTTCTCTTTCTTTCAATTATTTTACTTTTACAAAAAACAATAAAAATGGCAATGTTTCTTTTTTCGTTTTTCTTTCCGAACAAAAAAAATCTCATTCTAAGGTAAAGCATGATCCTCCATCATGCAGAGCCGATCACCCGGATCTCACTGCTAACGACACTGCTATGGCCAAGTATAACTTCGACAATCCTATCTATCGAGCCAGAGAAGGGGTTGAGGAAGATTGTGAATTGCCTGAAGAGTTAGCCAGGTTGTTGAAACAGGAGGACCGAGTTATTACACCTTATCAGGAGGTGACTGAGACCATCAACATTGGTACCAAAGACGACAAGAAAGAGATCAAGATCGGGGCCAGTCTACAAGCCGAGGTGAAAGAACAGTTGATCAGTTTGCTTCGTGAGTACGTCGACATCTTTGCTTGGTCCTATCAAGATATGCCAGGTTTGGATACAGACATCGTTGTGCACAGGTGTCGCATTACGCGAAAAACCGGCGGGAAAACGAAACAACAGAGCCGCCACCGTGTGTTATTTATCCCAAAAGAGGGAAAGGAAACGCTCGAAGTAAACCTGGAAAGGAATTGGTCTCGCGACCAGAGAGAGATGGGATCGGGAGTCGGTTATGCGAAGGGAAGGTATTAGCACCCCTACGCATCCGTCGTACTCGACGGGATCCACGCACAAAAGGAAGGAATAAGGTTGCTAAACGCTGCTCAAACATCAAACATTGGCTGAAAGGAGACACAGGAAAGACAAAAGAAACTAACTCGGCAGGATATCGCATCCGGGACCTACGTAGTCTGTCAGGCACAGACATCAGAGTCGACGTAGTTCAGGACGGGGGAAACAACGTGCTCGCTAGGATGTCGCATCCTATGAATACGTATCTTCTCGGACTAAAGAAGAATCAGAGCATTCGTAGCTCGGCTAACGCACGCCAAACAAAACCACACAGGAAACCGACTGACAATCGCTGGACTTACGTCAGACTCCACACAAACAGGCAAACATGGAAACTGAATGCCAATCGCTGGACTTACATCAGACTCCGAACCAACAAACACACACACAGGAAACCAACTGCCAATCGCTGGACTTATGTCAGACTCCAACAAGCAAACAAGACACAGGAAACCAACTGCCAATCGCTGGACTTACGTCGGACTCCGCCCAGAAAAGGAGAAACAACTCACACAAACAAAACAAAAGGGCGCCCGGAGAGATCTGCTCATCTCCTGCCTACGTACCTCATCTGGTATGAGGATCAGGGCGACGTAGTTCCCCTACGCAGGGAAAGAACTTCTAACCTAACCAGAGACTGGGAAATGACAAACAAGAAGGGAGACTAACTCGAGCCTAATAGTTATCATGTAAATTCACCATGGTCCTAGGTTGAAGTTTCTATCTAACTTGCACAGGGAGCAAGCGATCTTAAACAGCACAAGCAAAGCAAACATACACACAAATAGCACACACTATATACAAACAAAGTGGGCTCACACAAGGCTAGGCTTTAGTCAAGGGGTCATGTCAACCTCGACAAACAAGCCAATGTAACAGGGTGATGTTAGCTCTTAACCCTAACATTGAGAGTTAGGGTGAAGCAGATGAAATGGGAAGTGAAGATAAGACTTCACAGCTCTTATCCCTGGCTTGGGAGAGCTTGACTCAAATAGAAGGTGTGGGAGTTCAGAAAGTTGGAACTCTTATATCCACATATGACTGACACAACAAAGATCTTGGGTTAATATCCACAATGCATCAACACAAGGTGTGTGAGCAAAGTGGATGACACACTGACTAGCAGGAGATGGATTGCACATCTCTTGTATCTGCCAATTGCCTTATCAAAGGTCTTTTCCTGCTTGGCACAAAAATAAACAAACACAAGCATTGCCTCTTAAGGAGGACTTCAGACAGGTGCCTGCCCAAGTAACAGGACAGGTCTTCCAGACTACATGAAGTCAGAGAAGTTATACCTCAAATGGTTAAGCAACCAAGCAACAGCAAAAGCAAGTTCAAAAGAACTTAAGCAACTAATGTACCTGAAAACAATTTAACTCAGTCAGTATACAAGCCAAAAAGTCAAACAGAGAGTTAATAGTCCACAGTCAACAGACATAGTCAAACAAACAAAGCAACCATGTGCAAGGCACAAGTTCAACTCAAATGAGCTAAAAGCCACCTACAAAACAAGTCAAGATTAGTCAACATCAACCAAACAAACCAACTTAAGCAATGTGAACCAATCTCCTCAAGGCCATATGCTTTTTATCCTGAAAACAAAGATCAAACATAAGCACCAACCACTAGGACAAGGCCTAGGGTCAAAGAGGGAGAAATAATTCAAAACAGAACATGAAAATTGACATGAACCAACTTCAATCAATTAAGAACATCATCCAAAAGGTCTCATGTCAATAGCATCAACCAAATTCATTTCACAAATCAAATAAGGCAAGGCATGCAAGTTAGAAGCTCATTGAAGCAACAGAATGAACACATCCACATTAATTCCAAAATGATTCAATAAATCTCAAGAAAAATCATAGATAAACAGCACACACAACATGATCAACATACCAAAAATGAAGGCATTTGGACAAGTCCAAGCATGGCAAATAAATTCATCAAGTCAAGGTAGGCACAAACAAGCTCAAATAGGGCACAATTTGCTACATCAACTTAACACAAGCCTAAAACAGAATTGACAAATGATAAATGCCTCAAACCAAAGCCACAATAAACTTCAGAGTGTCTAGAAACAATGTGCAAAATTTCACATTCATAGGATAAAAAACCATCATTTCACAAACCATTGAAGTTCATGACTATCCAAAAGTCCACAAATGATCATCCAGCAAGAAAAATACCAAACAAATCAGAAATGATTCCAAAAATTCCACAAACATTCATGAGCCATCCTAACATCCAGAAGAAGCATCATGCAAAAAATCACATCATTTGGCATTTATTTGGCATGGCAAAGAAATTCATCAAGTTGAGCAAGCAATGGTGTGACACACATTGTCACACCTACATTAACATGAGCATATCTCAACAACCACAAATGCTCAAAATGCAAACTCAACACCAAAATGACCAGCAAGATGTCTAGTTTAAGCATACCAAATTTCACAATCATTGGATGAAAACTCATCATTTCACAAAGCAAATGGCAAACAAGGTCAAGAAAACACACATGTTAACAAACCCTAAGCCAAAACATTTTTCAACCGTGCACAATTTCTGGAAAAATAGCCAAAACATACTAGACATGATGAGGAAAACAATGCAAAAATTCCCTGGTCATTTGGATCATTATTCATGGATTTTGATTTTTTGGAAGTGAAGAAAAAAAAACATGATGAAGCATGTATGAACATGGATGAGAAATGGAATAAAAATGCAAAGGCAATATTTGGAAATGTCTCAGCGGGGAATCGAAGCGTGCTAACATTTGAATTGGGCGCGTTTCCTAGTGAAACGCACCGTTTCACTAAAGCTTATGTGGCAGTGAGAATCATTCCTGGCCAATCAATACGCCACGCCCGTGCCAAGTGTACCAATACATGAGCAAAAACATACAAATGCATGCAGAGCACGCGGGAGAAGATCAAACATGGCCTGGAAACAGAAACCCTAGGTTCTTCATCATGTTCATCACATTCATACGCTCAAGATCAAAAATGCCAGAATCCAAAAATGATTACATCAATGTGTTCATCTTTCCACGTACATCACTAATCTAAGCTCAATTTAACCTAATCCAACATATATCATGCAAAACGAATGAATCAAGTTTCATGTGTCAAACTTCAAATCACCATATCTATCTCATTTCTGCATGGATCTTAATGAAACAAAGCTCAGCATGTTCAGTGATGAAGGATCTACAACATTCATACAACTATTTCATGAATCAAGGAACTCGAGTTCTAACCTTCAAGAAGCTATAGAACTGGAACAGGTGATTTCAAGCCTTGAGAAGTCCAAACAGTTGATCCTTAGCTCTTGGATGAATGAATGGATGAAGGTTTGGAGGTTAAGCTTGCACGATTTGTCCAGAATTGCCAACTGCCATTGATGGATGTACACTTCAACAGTCTTCAAATCTACACGATTCTTGATGGATCTTGCTTCAATCTACCTCTCCAATGCTTGTGGATGATGATTTGATCAAAAACTAGGCAATGCTTTTGAAGAAAATTGATGAAAAGTGAGAGAGAAAATTGGAAGAGATTTTTCAGATCTGGAAATTATGAAGTGTTAATCCCATTTTCTGTTATGCTTATGCTTATATATGATGGACTAATGAAGTTTGTTAATCATAATTAAGCAATGCAAGTGTAATTAAGGAAAACCAAGTGTTTATGCAAATTTGTAAATTCACCCTCATGTATGTAAAGCAATGCAACAGTGCTCGAATTTTCTTGGAAATGCACTTAAAAACCCAATTTGGAGCCAAATGCATGTGTTAAAAGTATGGACAATGCATAATTTTTGAATTTAAAAGTTCCCTCCAAAATTCAAATGAAAATGCACATATTTTTGTGATGGAAATGCATGGCCTATGATGCATGTTTTGGATAGTGCATGTCAAGAGAGAAATGTTACAAAAAGAACCACTCCAATTGGCCTTATGGTGTGAAAGTTATGCCTTCTTGAAGTTCAAATTCACTTGACAATGATTGATCCATATCTTCTCAACCATACATGAGAAATTCATGTTCTTGGACTTTTTGGAAATGGGAGAATAAGATCTTCAACTTTCATGTTGGACAAAATTTCATTTGAAGCTTTCTTGATGATGTAATCTTGAGGAGAAAACCTTTCCATTTTTGGCAATTTCAAATTACAGGTCACTTACTATTTTTGGAAACTTTTCATATGACCTCAAATTCTTCATTATTGATGTTTGAAATGTCAAATGAGACTTGTATGGACATGAATGAGGCCTCTCTAACCATCTCCCACCTTCAAAATCATGATTGAATTGATAGTTGACTTTGGTTAACTTTCTAGTGTTTCAGATGAATAGATCATGAACTGATGAGCTTTGAACATCCAATGCTTGACCAAACCACTTCAAAATGATCCTTGAATCACATGAACTCATTGAACCAACCCTAGGGCTTTGATTCCATAGAAAATGCACTTGCTTGCTTACACAACTGAGCCTCCTGACCAGTCTTGACTGATGAACTGATGAACTATGCAATGAACAATGCAACGTTAATGACCTAATCATGAAATGAATGTACAAAATGGGAGGTGCAAATTTGAGGTGCTACAACAGGTTACCGTTGAATGAAGAGATGCCGCTGGTAAAGCAGAAGTTACGCCGAACTCATCCTGACATGGAAATGAAAATCAAAGAAGAAGTTCAGAAACAGTGGGACGCAGGGTTTCTCGCTGTGGCAAGTTACCCACCATGGGTTGCCAATATCGTACCAGTACCCAAGAAGGATGGCAAAGTACGGATGTGCGTCGATTACAGAGATCTGAATAGAGTTAGTCCGAAAGACGACTTCCCATTGCCTCATATCGATGTTTTGGTTGATAACACAACTCAGTTCTCCGTATATTCTTTCATGGATGGTTTCTACGGTTATAATCAGATCAAGATGGCACCGGAAGACATGGAGAAGACAACATTCGTCACACCGTGGGGTACCTTCTGTTACAAGGTCATGCCTTTTGGGTTGAAGAACGCAGGGGCAACGTACCAACGGGCTATGGTAACACTTTTTCATGATATGATTCACAATGAAATCGAATGCTATGTGGATGATATGATTGCCAAGTCCCGTACAGAAGAAGAACATTTGGTGAATCTGCAGAAGTTGTTTGAACGTCTAAGAAGGTTCAAGTTAAGGCTGAATCCGAACAAGTGCACTTTTGGAGTGCGAACTGGTAAGCTGTTAGGTTTCATTGTAAGTGAAAGAGGAATAGAGGTAGATCCTGCGAAGGTAAGAGCTATTCAAGAAATGCCTGCACCTAAAACCGAAAGAGAGATTCGTGGCTTCTTGGGCAGATTGAACTACATTTCAAGGTTCATATCTAATCTTACAGCCACATGCGAGCCATTGTTCAAAATGCTGAGAAAAGAGCAAGAGGTCAGGTGGAATGATGATTGTCAGAAAGCCTTTGAAAGAATAAAAGAGTATTTGCAGGAGCCCCCGATTCTAATGCCTCCAGTAGAGGGAAGACCGTTGATTATGTACTTGACGGTGTTAGAAAGGTCAATGGGTTGTGTGCTCGGTCAGCATGACGAGTCAGGTCGAAAAGAGCATGCAATATACTACCTTAGCAAAAAGTTTACCGACTGTGAACAAAGATACTCACTGCTCGAGAAAACTTGCTGCGCTTTGGCATGGGCTGCTCGCCGACTAAGACAGTATGTGTTGACTCACACAACTCTATTGATATCAAAGATGGATCGAGTCAAGTATATTTTTCGAAAAGCCAGCGATTACCGGAAAGTTTGCTAGGTGGAAAATGATACTGACAGAGTATGACATCCAATACACTTCACAAAAATCCATCAAAGGAAGTGTCTTGTCAGACTATCTTGCAGAGCAACCGATTGATGATTACCAACCTATGAGGTTCGACTTTCCTGATGAGGACATCATGTTTCTCAAATCAAAAGATTGCGAGGAACCACCCCCGGAGGAGGGGCCTGACCCTGAATCCAAATGGATTATGATGTTTGATGGGGCGGTCAACGTCAATGGTCACGGAGTTGGTGCAGTGTTGATCACGCCGGAGGGGGTTCATATGCCATTTTGTGCCAAAATAACTTTTCACTGAACCAACAATGAATCCGAATACGAAGCTTGTATCCTAGGAATTGAGGAAGCCATCAACCTACGGATTAAAACCTTGGATGTATACGGGGATTCAGCGTTGGTCATCAATCAAATCAACGGGAAATGGTATACACATCAGCCTCATTTGGTTCCTTACAAAGACTACACGAGAAGATTGTTGACTTTCTTTACGACGGTGAAGCTGCATTACGTTCCTCGTGAAGAAAACCAATTTGCTGATGCTTTGGCTACCTTGTCTTCAATGATTAAGGTGCTATGTTGGAACTACATACCCATAATTGATGTATCTCGACTTGACATATCCGCCTATGTGTTTGCTGCAGATGCAGTATCTGATGATAAGCCGTGGTATGATGACATCAAGCGTTTCCTGAAGAGTCAAGAGTACCCAGCTGGGGCGTCTTCGAACAATAAGAAGACGTTGAGGAGGTTAGTCGGTAGCTTCTTTCTGAACTCAGATGATACTCTGTACAAGCGAAATTTCGACATGGTCTTACTCAGATGTGTGGACAAGCAGGAAGCGGACATGTTAATGCAAGAAGTACATGAAGGATCTTTTGGTACCCATGCCGGAGGACATGCAATGGCTAAGAAGTTGTTAAGGTCGGGGTATTATTGGTTAGCAATGGAGGCAGACTGTTGCGCATACGCCCGAAAGTGTCACAAGTGCCAGATTTACGCAGATAAAGTGCATATCCCTCCAAGCCCATTGAATGTCATGACGTCACCTTGGCCTTTTGCAATGTGGGGAATTAATATGATTGGAAAAATCGAACCGACTTCTTCCAACGGCCATAAATTCATTTTGGTCGCTATTGATTACTTCACTAAGTGGGTGGAAGCAACATCCCATGCGAATGTTACGAAGCAGGTGGTAGCAAGATTTCTGAAAAGAGATATCATCTGCAGATACGGAGTTCCTGAGCGGATCATTAGTGATAATGGTTCGAATCTCAATAACAAAATGATGGCAGAGATGAATGGCGCTGTTGAGGCAGCTAACAAGAATATTAAGAAGATTGTGCAAAAGATGGTGGTAACATACAAGGACTGGCATGAGATGTTACCGTTTGCATTACATGGGTATCGAACTTCAATTAGAACATCCACCGGGGCAACACCTTATCAGCTTGTATATGGCATGGAAGAAGTTCTTCCGGTTGAAGTCGAAATTCCTTCTTTGCGGGTCCTGATGAATGTTAAGCTGGACGAAGCAGAATGGGTCCGTTCTCGATACAATCAGCTGAGCCTAGTTGAGGAAAAGAGACTAGCAACTATATGCCATGGCCAACTATATCAGAGACGAATGAAGAGAGCATTTGATCAGAAAGTGTGCCCTCGGGAGTATCAAATCGGTGAATTGGTACTCAAAAGAATTCTTCCTCCCAACACAGATCACAGGGGCAAATGGACACCGAACTATGAGGGTCCATACGTGGTTAAAAGAGTTTTCTCTGGCGGAGCTTTGATGCTAATAACCATGGATGGCGAAGACTTCCCATCCCCTGTCAACTCAGACGCAGTTAAAAAATACTTCGCATAATTGACCCGCTGGACAGTAAAAAGAAAGAGTCCAGGCAGAAATGGGCATCCTGACGAACCAAAAAAAATAATAAAAAGGGTTCGGGCAAAAATTAGGGATATAAAAAATAATATAAATAAAAAATAAAAAATGTACACCCGGTGAGTCGAAAATCCGAAAGGGTGGCTCAGGCAAAAAAGGGTATCCCGGTGGATTGAAAACCCAAAAGGGAGGTCCACGCAAAAGAGGGAATAAGCGAATGACTGCGATCTAAGTTCATCTGTGTGATATCACCGTTTCATTCAATCCGGCAATCTTCGAAGGTTAAAGATCGACTAATCATCCACTTCAGAAAGCAAGATGAACAGAGCGTCTTGAGGTCATACGAGCCATAGCAGAGTCGAAACTCAGTGGGACTCCGTATCCACATTGCCATTAGGATAGCTTTCTTTTGTTTAATTTATAGCGATCGCCTCTTTTCAGGGATCAGCTTCCTGATGTACTCGCCTATTCCTGACACAAATTTTTCAACCAATAAAAGTCGAATAATTCAGTTAAAGAGCCTTTTTATTTTTCATTTATCAGTTTGTTTGCAAAGGATGTTTAAATTCTTGATTAAACATATTGCATCCGAACATAATGGTGGCTTTTACAGATGATTTGCACAGGAAAAGATTTAAAATTGCTTTGAATGTGCTTAATCCCGGACTGTGAATTCAAACCAAGTAATTCCCTCGGGACATACGTGTGTGATTGCAGGTCATAGGAACCGAACGCCAAATCAGGAATCCTCATCCCCAAGCGGTTGACAAAGTCTCTCCTCAGCAGAGCATGTCCCCCAATAGAGGTGCACCTTGTATCCCCAGCAACACCGAAGTAGTTGCATACCCAACAGACAAGAGGGTGGTGTCCCCAATGTTCATCCCATTCCCCAGCAGATTATTTTTAACAGATTTGTTTTGATCCTCAGCCTGAGGACGATTAGCAAGTTCATATCTTCAGCAAAGGTCGATTCCTACGACATTTCCCCAGGAAGTGCTTTCCCCGCAGACTCTCCTCACAGAGCCTCGCCAAACAAAGTTCCCATGGTTGATAATCTCCCAGCAAGGTTAACTTTTCAAAAAAGGGAGAGCCGATTTATTTTTGGTGGCTCCCCGGTCCCGGCAGACGGATCATTCCCCACAGAGCATTCAAGGATTGATGCAGCGATCCCTTCCCTACCAGAATTGGCTTCCCCAAGCAGATTCCTTTTCGCACCGTGCATAACATTTGCATTTGCATGCATATCAAGCATACACATAAGCTGATAAAAAGGTTCTTCAAAGCAGACTGAAGAGTTACTTTACAACCAAAGTCATGAGATTCAGCTAGAGGATCAAGTGTGTGTGATCCATCAGGAGGGTCATTTCGAAGATTCAGCCTGAGAATCAGCCTAAGGTTCAATTTGAAGATTCAGCCAGAGAGTCGTCTACGAGCATTATTTCCCCAGCAAGCCAGCTAGAGGAGTAGATTGACAGCTCAAAAGAAAATCAACCTACAAGAGGATCCAGCCCGCAGAGCGCTATTTAAAAACAAACTCTAATTGAAGAGTAGTTATAACATGTTCTAGCCTGAAGAATATGTACGAAGCCCAAAAAGTGGAATATTCTTGAAGATGCATATCTAACATGAAGATTGGGTGTAGATTTCGAAAGAGCGTATACCAGCGCATGCCTCAGATGCGAGATCCTGATGATGGGAATTTATCATCAAATCAATCCAGATCTAGCTAGAAGATCGAAGTCAGGTCTAGCCCGAAGACCGAGAATAGATTCAGCCAGAGAATCAGGAAGATCTAGCCAGAAGATCGAAGAAGATCTAGCCAGAAGGTCGAAGCCAGGTCTAGCCCGAAGACCGAGAATAGATTCAACCAGAGAATCAGGAAGATCTAGCCAGAAGATCGAAGCCAGGTCTAGCCCGAAGACCGAGAATAGATTCAGCCAGAGAATCAAAGAAAGAAGATCTAGCCAGAAGATCGAAGTGGATCTAGCAAGAAGATCGAAGTCAGGTCTAGCCCGAAGACCGAAAATAGATTCAGCCAGAGAATCAAAGAGAATAGATTTAGCCAGAGAATCAAAGAGAATAGATTCAGCAAGAGAATCGAAACAAAGAAGATCTAGCCAGAAGATCGAAGTAGATCTAGCCAGAAAATCGAAGTCAAGTCTAGCCAGAAGACCGAAAATAGATTCAGCCAGAGAATAAAAAAGAATAGATTCAGCCAGAGAATCAAAGAGAATAGATTCTGCTAGAGAATCAAAAAGAATAGATTCAGCCAGAGAATCAAAGAGAACAGATTCAGCTAGAGAATCAAAGAAAATAGATTCAACCAGAGAATCAAAAAGAATAGATTAAGCCAGAGAATCAGGAAGTTCTAGCCAGAAGATCGAAGAAGATATAGCCAGAAGATCGAAGTGGATCTAGCCAGAAGATCGAAGTCAGGTCTAGCCCGAAGACCGAAAATAGATTCATCTAGAGAATCGAAACAAAGAAGATCTAGCCAGAAGATCGAAGTAGATCTAGCCAGAAGATTAAAGTCGTGTCTAGCCAGAAGACAAAATCGTATCCAGCCCAAGGATCAAAATTAATATCCAACCAGAGGACTAAATTGAGTATAGATTCAGCCAGAGGATCGAAACTCCAGATTAAGTCAAAAGACTGATTCAGATTCAGCCAGAGGATTGGAAGAGAAATAAATAGCGCGGTGTATTTCAGCATTTTTGTGGTGTTCTCAGAGCGCAAATTTTCAGTCTGTCTTTGGTATTCAATCACAGCTCACCCTGTTGGTCTGATAAGTTGTTCGCTTTCATCCTGCTCGGGTTAGCTGATGATTAAATAGGGGCAACTGTAACATCCCAAAATTTTCCCTCCTCATTCATGCATTCATTTTTTAGGTCATTTAACATGTCATATTGCATTTCATCATGTCAATCGGAATCGGATCCAAGAAGCTTGAACATCATCCAAGACACTTTGCGGGTCCTATCCGGGTGATCAGTCAACACAAGGGAAAGACTTGAGTTACTTCCAACGGGTTCAAATGGGTTTATTCATCATTCAGAACGCTAATCTTGAAGGAGCAAAATTTTGTTCCTGAGTTGTCATGCTCGCTAGGCGAGCAGAATGGTTCGCCTAGCGAACCTGGAACTGTCATGCTCGCTAGGCGAGCAAATCCTTCGTTGGGCGAAGCGCACGCATTTCAGAATATAACAGAAAGTCATGGGCTTGAGTTGCCCTCATTTGAGCCCACCCAGCCACGAAAATCAGGTTATAAATACTAGAGTTTCAGTAGAACAAAGGAAAAAAAAAGGAGAAAAAGAGAGAGAAGGAAACCTACGAACGAATCGGCAGCAACCTCGAGACAGCTCTGAAAAGTTCACTCTGACTCACACAATTTTTCACCTCTATCTCACACGAACCCTAACATTCTTTCGCAAGCCCAGCCGTACCATTCGATTTCAATCGATCTCTCCAATCAGGTTTGCCCTTATTCCCATTACTCTATGCTTTCAATTTGAATTTTCTGAATGTATGAGGTATCATTAGGCTTTGCCCACGGGTTTAGATATGCATGAATGTGTAAACAATACCTTGAATGTTTAATCGTTTCGTTTCTGAATTGGAGACCGCAGGTTTTGGGGTTTCTAAGATCGTACTGTTATCCATGAAGAACCCAAAACCCGCAGGCGCTCGCTAGCACCTCGCTAGGCGAGCATGCAGCGAAGCTTCGCTTAGCGAAGCAGCAGCGATCGCGACAACAGTTGTTTTTCGTGTTTGCTCTAATCTGTTTTGTGTTTGTCATCGCATTATTTTCTCCTGATTCCAGCCTGTTACTCTAACCTATTTGTTAAGTTTTTTGTGAGGGCTCACATGACTTTAGAAGAGATGGCTTGCTTGGTATTCCACTTTATTTGTGGGATAACATCTAGAGGTTTATTCTGATTACCTGTACTGACTCGGTTTCTCTGATGGTGCTAGCCTGAGGGATCGCCGAGTTTCTTGTGTTGTTCGTTGCTATTACTTCGGATTTTTATCCTTACGGTAGATCTCTTGATCCCTTTATTTTTCCCGCATTTTACCGTTTTCTTAGCTGGAAGACCTCGATAGGAGGCAATGTTTTTGTGTGTTTATTTTTGTGCCTAAAAACCTCCAAGGAAAGGCACCAGTGCTAAAGACCTCCATGAAGAGGCAATTGACGGATAAAAGGGATTAGTAGTCAATCCCCCGTTATTCAGTGCGTCGTTCTTTAAGATCACACTACGTGTCGATGCTTCAGAACAAAAGCCCAAGATCTTTTGTCCGGTCGGTCAGTGGAGAGGGTTCCATCTTTCTGAACCCCCACGCCTTGTCATGAGCTCACTTGTCCAGGGTTAAGCGCTATGAGGTCTTATCCTCATTACCCTTTTTGTCTGCTCATCCTGACGTTTAATGTCAGTGGTTAAGAGCCCATTTGATTACCTATTCCATGGCTTGTTTGTAGAGGTTGATATGACCCCTCTTTACTAAAGCCCTACCCATGTATGTTTAAACCCCCTTCTTTGCGTGTTTACTTTATGCATGTTTGTTTTGTATGGTGTGATCGTCTCCCCATAGGATTGCTAGGCTTCGTATAGTCTCCCGTTTGCATGTCAATTAAGGTAGCGCGGTTCCCTCGTCTAGGAATGCCTTTTTGCATGAGCATCCCTAAAACACCAACAACTCATTGATTTTTCTTCTCCTAAGAACACGTTTACTCCTTCTACTACAGGCAAGTAAGTCTCCAAAGGTCGAGCATCTGGTAGATTGGGTAGTAACGTCGTTCACCCAAAAACACAACCAACCCCGTAGTTAGCCGAACTACGTTATGCTCTGATTCTCATTCAGGATGAGATACGTAGGCATAAGACGCGATGTCTTACCGAGCACACATCCCCCTAACCCATAGGTAGCCGAGCTATGAAGACTCTAATTCTCATATTCTGATGAGATACGTATGCAGTGGATGCGACATCCGTGCGAGTCATTTTCTTTTGACCCTTCTTTTAGTAAATAGTGCATTAGATAAACCCACACCCTTTAGACGAGAACAACAAGAGTAGATCTCGTAGAGTACTACGGATGCGTAGGGGTGCTAGTACCTTCCCTTCGCATAATCGACTCCCGAACCCAAGATCTGGTTGCGAGGCCTTGTCTTTTCCTTTCCTTTTTCCAGGTTTATTTCGAGCATTTCCTTTCCCCCCCTTTGGGATAAATAACGCACGATGGCGACTCTTCTGTCTTTTTTTTTTCGCCGATTGTTTTTTTCGCAGGTTGCGACACTTGGTGATCTCAAACCACTCACAAGAGGTCCCAACCAAAGGCAAGGGGAACCAAGATGCTCAATGATCCTTGAGGCTATGCAAATGCCATGTTATGATGCCATGGGGGATCTTAGGGCCAAAATTAGGGTCTTACAGGCCGGTCAATAAAACTATAGGCAAACAAACACAAGTTAGAGATCATGACTAGTAAACCAAACTCTTACAACTTGTCATGCCAAAAGAAAAGAAGGAAAGGCCTTGTATGGATTTTAGGTTTTTTGCTTGACCAAGAAGCAACCTATCTTGGATATAAAGCAATTCACTTGATCTTTGATCAAGTTGAATTGGATTTGGATCAAAGAAGGTTAAGCCTCTCATATGCCAAGGCTAACCACAAATCATTAACTCATTGGCCAAAATAAAAAGAAGAAGATGAAGATGAAATGAAATGAACAAAAAGGAGAATTCAAATGACATAATCAAAACACAATGTCCGAATGTGAATGAAATCAACATCAGTCAATGGTAAACAAAAGTAAAAATGATGATTAGAAGTCAGGAAAGGTCAAACATATTTTTGGTATTTTTTGGAATTAAAATAATACATAAATAACATGAATAAAGCATGGTCAAACTTCAAATTCAATTCACATCAACTTGTATAAGTCCAATTGAATCATCATGAGTCTAACATGGTCAAACAATGTTTGACAAATTTTCTCAACATTTTTTGAAAGCATAAACCATTTTAAAATCAATTAAAAGCATTAAAAAATAACATAAATAAATTAAAATCTCAAATAAATCTCAAATCAATTAAGAAATTAATGAGAATATTTTCATAGACTTATCATGATCCAAATGTGTTAAGAAAATATTTTTGGAATTTTTGAATATCAAAAAGTATTTAAAATGAATTAAAAACTATTAAAAACAAAATAATTCACAAAATATATTAAATGGAATCACAAAACTAATTAAAAATCAGATTATGAAACTAGATTTTAAAAGAATTTTTTTGCAATTGGTCTCATATTTTTGTGATTCAAAATAAAAGAGTTATGAATTTTTGAAAATAAATGGAATAAAAGAAAAATAAAACGGAAATTAGAAAATATGAAAAATCCACAACACTTGGATCCACTTTCATTAATTGACGTGGACAATCCAAGGGAACAGAGGCGCGCGCTCATCATGGACACAAGTCAAGTGTAACACACGCTAGATTTAAAAAAGCCAAATAAAGCAAAGGTCAAGATTAGATTGTGCCAGTTAGATCCAAAGGATATAAGGCTTCCAAGTGGGGACGGTGGTGGAAACCACCGTCTTCTCCGGTGAGCAAACAGAAACCGGCCACCAGTTGCAGGTTTTGCAACCTCAACTATATTGCATGATCTTTATACCAAATTAAAGTTGGGGTGATGTACATCACCCCTATAACCTTGGATTATCCTCAAGATCCTTATGGAAGGAGAAATCTGAGATGGAAAATCCAGGTGTTCAATCTGAAATGCATCAATTCATGAAATTAAAGCCACCATTGGCTTGCCTCTCACACGAGGACTTCAGAGAACCCAACAAACACAAGCAAATCAAATCATATAGGGAAATTCAGATCAAAACAGTTGAGATGTAAACCTTTGAAGTGCAGCTTTGATGAGCACGATCCAACCAAACTCTTGCTTGCATCTTGATCTTGAGGTATGGTATGAGTGCAAGCCTAAGGAATAAGTATTGAAGATCAACTGATTTTGTTGAAGTTCAAACTTGAAAAGAGAAATTGAAAATGAATATTCCTTTGGTATGGTTGGGTTTCCAATTCTGCAGAGCCTCAGGTTGATTCAAGGATGAGATTTGAATGAAGTGAGCATGCTATTTATAGATGGAATGCAAGCGAATGGAGTGCCAAAATCGTGTGCATGAAGCTTTGGGTCCTCCATGCATGGGTCTGTATAGGCGAATGTGAGGCCCAAAAGCAATTGGAAATGAATGCTGAGCTCATACCAAATGGAAATGGACGTGTGATTTGAATTGTATTTGCTTGTGCATGAAGATTTCATGTGAAATGCATAAATGGTCTCAAATGTTCATCTCTTCGAAAGTCCCATATGGAAAACTCAAACATAGGCATGTGAGTAATGGTTGGAAAGGTCTTGGAATAAGGAACAAAAGCTATGTTGGACAAAAATTCATTTGGAGTTTGGAAAATTATGAAAACTGGTCATGAAGTTTGATGTACAAAACATGCCTTTGAACAATATGTCAAAAGTAACCAACTTCAAGCCCTTATGTTTCAATGATGAAAGCTTCAAATGGAAAAACCTCCAACACAAACGTTGTATATATTTTCAAGATGATAAATATGGACTTAAAGTTTGCATCATTTCGATTTTTTATTAGAAAGTTATGGGCACTTGAGGTTGGACCTTTTCAAGATTCAATGGTTTTGGTCCAAAGGGACCTATAATGTTTTGTACTATCACATGTGTTTCTTTTAGGATTATGAAATTTTGTGAAACATAAAATTTGAAGTAGACATCATTATATTTCCAATTCACTTTGTATCACCTCAAAATAATAAAAAATGAAGGAGTTAGGTCCTTGGGAAGTTGACCCAAAATTAGGGTTTCAATCAAAATGACCTATAATGTTTTGAAATGAATGATGACCTTACAAGTTTCAAATGAATTTTTTATGAACATTAAAGTTGTTCATATGGTTCTTAATAACATATTTTCTCTTGGGGTCATCTTTATTTAACAAACACATCAAAAGTTAGGTCTCAGTGGATTTCAATTTGGTCAGATGACTTGACTGGTCAACTTCTCAAGTCCAATCTTCAAATATTGATGAATGAATGATTGAGTATACTCAAATAGGTTCATATATGCATACAATAATGAATGAAAGAAATTCCCTTGATTGAATTTGATCATAGGTTAAGGTTGCTTCATGAGCAAGGCACAGTCAATGCATAGTTGAATTAGGGTTTCCTTGGGAAACAATCCTCAAGCCCCTTGGTTTATCTTGATCAATTTGGCAAGTTAAGATACTTGGGAGACATATATGATGATTGGGAGCTTTATGAACCATTGTAATGCTTGCTTTCATCTTTATCTGGCCATTTCATTGGGCATATGAGCCTCCTAGGAGCCTTGGGTCACATGACTGCTTAAGCTTCAAAACAAAACAAGTTATTGACATATTTTTGTGCTTTTGGTTAGTAAACAAGATAAGAAAAGCAATAGTATACAATTCAAGCATGCTTGGTGGTCTCAAACAAACTCACACAAGTCCCAACCCAAGGGTAAAGGAAACAAGATGCTATGATCCTTGAGGCAATGCAATGAGCAATGATATGATGCCATGAGGGATCTTAGGTTCAAAATTAGGGTCTTACAGATGCCCCTATTTAAGGTCATTCTAGCCGGAGATATGAAGTTTGAAATCTTCGTCTCGACGAGGTAGAATGGGCTTAAATAATAACAAAGAGACGAACTTTGGTCCCTAAGAGACCTCATTATGCAAATGTATGCATACAAAAGTTAATACTCTGTGGGAAAGTAGAGCCACAAAGAAAAAGAAATCAGAAGAAACTGGAAATCCATAGGAGTAATGCGCTCACTAAGGAGACAGAGACTCTGGGGAAAAGAAGGGTAAAATGCGTGAGCAGGTCACGACTTGAAAACTTGCTGGGAGACACGAAGGGATTCCATGAAAATAAATCAATGGAAAGACTCGAGCTGACACAAAGATGCATGTATTGGGGAATATGCCAATACAGCAAACTATCCACAAGGGATACTTCGGATAAAAATCCGGACTCGGATGGGGAATATCCACTAGGGGACTCAGCCGAGGAAGAAACAATGAGATATTACCGGCTACTGGGTAATAAACTCGAAAAGAGACATTTGATCAAAAACCGGTTACTGGGTGAGAACAACACGCTCAAGGAGAAAGAATATCTAAGACCTAAAGAGGTATACTTCAACTCAGGAAAATCTGACTCCACAGGGGACAAAAAGTCATAATAGGGAGCAGAAGGAAGGAACACCAGGGATACCGGTTACTAGGCATATAATAGGTGACCAACCAGGCGTGAATTGGGAACATATCCAAGACACTCATCATCCAAAAGGAGGGCTGAAAAAGCAAACACGATTTACAGAATGGACATTCGATTTCACAAGGAAATATGAATCTTACTCAACTGGGGAAGAAAAAAAAGACTTCAACTGAAGAGCGCATGAGATATATTATCTATTACCATCAGAACGTAGATAACATACTCGCATGGAAGATTATCCACAACCGGTTACTGGGTTAATCAAGGATAAATCGACCGAAAAGAAAGGACATCGGGATACCGATTACTGGGTGTAAAATGATGACCAATCCAAAGGAGAAACAATCATTACCAAACAAAGGTAAATGAAAGATGAATCGTTGGGGATACATTGACAAACGCAATGATCCCAAAGATATATCACCGGTTACTGGGTGGTATACTCAAGAGTGAAGGAATATCAATACCGAATATTGGATAAAGATAACCAACAAAGAGGGGATTACATCTACCGGTTACTGTGTAGAAAACCACAGAAATAGGACTTACAACTACCGGTTACTGAGCAATTGAACAACTAAATCACAGGAGACTGGAGGGAAATAACAAGAAAAGAGTCAATCTAGGAACAAACTAGAGAGACACAATGAAACATGACTCAACCCAATGAGGATATAACTCAGGGGAGTAATTCCATCCCAATACATAATGAGGGAGGAAACTGAAATAATAATCATCCACGAGGACATAACTCAGTGGGGAATGATGAAGGATAGATAGACACTTTCTGCCTATGGGGCTGACTCTAAATGGAGAGATCAGACACAAACATCTTCTTGGGGAAGAACATTTCACCAATAGTAGGAGATAACAAGCAAAGATATATGGCAAAGAATGCAACATGGATATCTGAATACTGTAATTATGCATGTATATACGTCGTTTATGTATGATTAATGCTGACAAACAGACATATCTAACACAAACAGGTCCAATAATCAATGGACAGGCATCCGGTATAACATCTCAAGAGAGAACAGACAGGCCCACAGGAGAAATCCAATCTGGTGGGGAGCATCAAATACCAAGAGACACAGACTGCTGCTGGGGACCAAACAGAGTCGCTGCCGGGGACAAAGACCACTGCTGGGGTTCAGAGACCGTCGTTGGGGATAAGCAAAGGTCATAACTACCAACTGCCGGGAATCTTCCAACAATTCTCGGGAACATAAAGAGCTATCAATAAGATTTGTCAGAGCAGAACTCTAGAGGGGATCTTATCAGGAAACAATATGAAATTCTGTGAGGAACAATCGCCAAACAGAAACACATCAACCAAGCATTCCCTTCTAACAGCTAAAGAAACATCTCTGCTACCGAGAGAAAGAGCAAGTTGCTCCGCTGGGGAAGCTAAAGAGTCACCGCCAAGGATTTGCTGTCGAACGGACAAAAGATCCAATTTAGGGGGAAAACTCTACTAGGGAGCTCAACACGGATAAGATTCCGTCGTAGAAGAAACTCTACTGGGGAACTTATCAAGGGATGATATGAAACTCTGTGGGGAACAACCACCAAACAAAAGTTCCAAAAATCAACACTCCTCCTCTTATCTGCTGGAGAGACATCTCTGCTAAGGGGAGAGAGAACCAATGCTCCGCTGGGGAAAGACACAACATCTTTATCACCAGTTCAACTTAGAGGAGACTTTCCAATAAGGAATGGGAAATAATATATCAGGCTCTGATCAGGCAACTCCACTGGGGAAGGCTAAAGGCGATCCAACTAGGGATAATCTGCGTGAGCAACCCTATCATGGATGAGTTGTAGGCAAACCCGCTGGGGAGAAACTGAAAGCCAACTTGCCAAGGATTTCCACTCATGCTGGGAATTCCTGCTCACTCTGCGGGAGATTTCCATATGTGCTGAGGGAAAAAAACAACTTCCTCGAAAACAGATAGCATATCAATTTTTTATCAACCTATAAGGGATTTTAGGTCAGTCCACACAAGGGATGACAACCATATATTTGATAAAACACAAATGCTAGACTCAGACTTCCTAGGGATCTGAGGATGTAGGTATACACATCTCCAAGAAGATCAAGGCCAACAATCCAGATTTTCTGGGGACTTGATGACGTATCACCCTTCTCTACGCTCACTAAGGAGACAACCTGAAAAATGATGAAGAGAAAACAAATATGCCAGGAATATGAACAAATGTCTTACCCTTCTGGAGATCGTACTATCCTTGGGAGAGCACTGAAGACCTTCCATTTATCCTTTCAGTCGTTGTGAATGTTCACTTTATTTAAAAATAGTTTATGAAACTTTATTTAAAACAATGATATTTATCAATTAAAACATGCAAACATTTGTGAAACGGAAACAAATAAGAGTGCAAAGAATTGGATAAAGGCTCAAATTTATTTGGTGGAATGGTAGTCCGCAAATGGCGAGACTCCATGGATCTTTACAAATTTGAAATTGGTGATATATATTGGAAAAAGGGCTACATTGAACATAATGAACATTTCTCCACCAACTCTGAATCCAACGTATTTGAAGCTTCAGTTGACGATGACTGAGCGAGAATCTTTGACAAATGACAACTTGTAGAACAAAGTCTTGTCAGGATGCAGTTACTTGCCAAATCCCTAATTTCTTCCTAGATTGCCCCAGGGTGAGGTACTCAATCTAGCGGGATGTATATATTTATTTTTTCATGTCTCTAACATTTGCCTAGATCGCCCTTTCAGGTTTTCAATCCACCGAGACGCTCATTTTTTCCTAAGCCGCCCTTTCGGGTTTTCAACTTAGCAAGCTATTTTGTTTTTATTTTTAGGCGAAGTATTTCTTGACTACGTCTGAATTCACAGGACGAGTGAAATCCTTCCCATACATAGTTGTAAGTATCAAAGCACCGCCTGAAAAGGCTCTCTTGACAACATATGGACCTTCATTGTTTGGAGTCCACTTACCCCTGGAATCGGGCGCGAAAGACAAGACTTTCTTGTGCACAAGGTCACCTTCTCGAAACACACGAGGCTTGACCTTCTTATCAAAGGCTTTCTTCATCCTTTGTTGATACAACTAACCATGGCACATGGCAGTCAATCTCTTCTCTTCAATTAAATTCAACTGGTCATAACGACTCTGAACCCATTCAACCTCAGTCAACTTGGCTTCCATCAAGACTCTCATTGATGGGATCTCAACCTCCACGGGGAGCACAACCTCCATGCCATATACAAGAGAGAAAGGGGTTGCCCCTGTTGAAGTGCGGACAGATGTACGATAACCATGCAAAGCAAATGGCAACATCTCATGCCAATCTTTGTACGTAACAACCATCTTCTGGATAATATTCTTGATATTCTTGTTATCAGCTTCAACAACCCCATTCATCTTGGGTCTATAAGGAGAAGAATCATGATGCGCAATCTTGAACTCGCTACACAACTCTTTCATCATCTTGTTGTTCAAGTTAGATCCATTATTAGTAATGATCTTGTCTGGCACACCATAACGGCATATGAGTTGATTCTTGATAAACTTCACAACCACTTGCCTGGTCACATTTGCATATGATGCCGCTTCAACCCACTTGGTGAAGTAATCAATTTCTACGAGAATAAAACGATGACCGTTTGACGCCTTTGGCTCTATCATGCCAATCATGTCAATTCCCCACATGGAGAAAGGCCATGGTGAGGAAATAACATTCAGAAGTGTCGGGGGATTATGAATCTTATCCGCATAAATCTGACACCTGTGGCATTTCTTCACATATTTGCAACAGTCAAACTCCATTATCAACCAATAGTAGCCTGCTCTCAACATCTTCTTTTCCATGGCATGTCCATTTGAATGAGTACCAAATGAACCCTCATGGACTTCAGTCATTAACAGGTCTGCTTCGTGTCTATCCATGCATTTGAGCAGAACCATGTCAAAGTTCCTCTTATAAAGCACATCGCCATTGAGGTAGAAACTGCCAGATAATCTCCTCAATGTTTTCTTATCTTTAACAGATGCCCAGGCGGGTAAATCTAACTTTGGAGAAAACATTTGATGTCATAATACCACGGCTTATCGTCTTTCACTTCTTCAACTGCAAACACGTGAGCTGGTCTATCTAAGCGCATCAAAGTAGTATTGGGGACTTCATTCCAATACTTCACCACAATCATTGAAGCAAGTGTAGCAAGAGCATCTGCCATCCGATTCTCGTCACTAGGAATATGATGGAAGTCAACCTCAGTGAAGAAAGTTGAAATCCTCCCCGCATAATCTCTGTATGGGATGAGGCCAGGCTGATTCGTCTCCCATTCACCCATAATCTAGTTAACAACAAGGGCCAAATCACCATAAACATCAAGATGTTTGAATCTAAGATCAATACACTCTTCTAAACCCATAATACAGGCCTCATACTCCGCCATATTATTCAAGCATTTTAAAGTTAGCCTTGCTGTAAAAGAAAAATGTGTGCCCTGAGGAGTAATAATCACTGCCCCATACCATTTCCATATTGATTAATAGCGCCATCGAACACCATACCCCTTCAGGAACCAGGCTCTGGCCCTTCATCGAGCATAGGCTCATCTCAATCTTTCATCTTCAAATACAAAATTTCCTCATCAGGGAAGTCGTACTGAACAGACTGATAATCCTCAATTGGTTGATGTGCCAAGTGGTCAGCCAAGATACTACCTTTAATAGCTTTCTGAGCTCGATACTCAATGTCATACTTAGACAACAGCATCTGCCAACGGGAAATCCTCCTAGTTAAAGAAGGCTTCTCAAAGATATCCTTGATTGGATCCATTTTGGATATCAACCAAGTGGTATGATTTAACATATACTGGCGTAAACGCTTAGCGGCCCAAGCCAAAGCACAACATGTCTTCTCAAGCATTGAGTATCGAGACTCACAATCAGTGAACTTCTTACTCAGATAGTATATAGCATACTCTTTCTTCCCTGATTAATCTTGCTGACCTAGGACACAACCCATAGAGTCCTCAAGAACCGTTAAGTATATAATCAATGGTCTCCCTTCAACAGGCGGAGACAGAATCGGAGGCTCAAACAGATACTCTTTAATATTGTCAAAAGCCTTCTGGAAATCCTCGGTCCAATCATGACACTGATCTTTTTGGATGAGCTTGAATATAGGCGCACATGTGGCAGTCATGTGGGATATAAATCTAGAAATGTAATTCAAGCAGCCAAGAAAACCTCGGACTTGCTTTTCAGTTTTGGGCGCTGGCATCTCTTGTATTGCTTTGACCTTGGCAGGATCAACCTCAATACCTCTTTCACTGACGATAAAGCCCAATAACTTGCCGGAACGGACTCCAAATGTACACTTGTTCGGATTCAGGAGGAGTTTGTACTTCCTCAAATGTTGAAAAAGCTTCAACAAGTGTTCAACATGTACAAATTCCGTTTTCGACTTCGCAATCATATCATCAACATATACCTCAATCTCCTTGTGCATCATATCATGAAACAAGGTAGTCATAGCTCGTTGATACGTGGCTCCGACGTTCTTCAAACCGAAGGGCATCACTCGATAACAGAATGTTCCCTAAGGTGTGATGAATGTTGTCTTCTCCATATCCTCGGGTGCCATTTTAATCTGGTTATAACCGGAAAATCCGTCCATAAATGAGAAGACATTGAATTTAGCTGTATTATCTACCGACATATAGATATGTCGTAGAGGGAAATCATCTTTTGGACTAGCTTTATTCAAGTCTCGATATTCAACACACATTCGGACTTTTCCATCTTTCTTAGGCACGGGCACAATATTGGCCACCCATTGAGGATATGTAGAAGTCACCAGAAACCCCGCATCAATTTGCTTCTGAACTTCTTCTTTAATCTTCACCGCCATATCAGGATGAGTTCTTCTGAGCTTCTACTTCACAGGCACACACTCAGGCTTCAAAGCTAGGAAATGTTCCACGATACCAGGCAAAGACGTCGATATATTCTCGTAGCAACTCAATCAACCCCTTCTTGACAGACTCTTCCAAGAATGCCCCAATCTTCACTTCACGAACACAATCTTCAGAACCCAAGTTGACTATTTCCATATTCTCAAGATGTGACCGAATGATCTTCTCTTCGTGCTCAAGAAGAGGGGTGATCTCATCAGGAATCTCTTCAACATCATATTCTTCGGCTTCAAATACAGGGAACTCAAAGTTGGGAGATGGTGTTGGATCATTATGTCCAATGGGTTTGATCAACCTGCATAATGATTTTGGATATAAAAGAGATTTTAGAATTCAAACAAGGAAAATCATTATGTAGATGAAAAAGATTGATTTTATTCTCTTTTTAGGTTTTTTTGGTGATCACCAATTTCATGCAAAAAGCAAAAAGAAAAATAATTTGGAAAAACAAACATTTAACATGTAATTATTGAATGAATATCATTGTATTAACGTGCCAACAATGTCATCATTTCTCCTTTTGGAATGGGAGAAGGGTTTTCAAACAAAAGTGAACACATTACGTGGACTTGTGGATAACTGTTGGAACATCAACAATGACCCAATTAATGCAGATTCCTCCAGGGATGACAAAGTTGCCCAGATCTTCCTCTGCATCATCTTCCACTATAGCAACAACCTCTTGGTCTTCAACAGTGTGGATGAAACCTCCACTCTAGAACAACCCATGCTCGTTGAAAATGCCTGAAGAATACCCTATGCCAACCCGGGATTTATTATCTTCCAGCTTAATCATTTTTCCTAAACCAGTAGTTGTGCCATGCTCAATGGCCAACTTCGCATCATTGTAGGAAGCAAATGAAAAGGTCCTTTCCTTGAAGGATCAGGAATAGTCCCAACCTCATCCTCAGCATCTATGTAGGAATAGGAAGATAAATGGCTTACCAAGAGAGCCTTCTCTTCCCCTACCACCACCAACTTCTTATTCTTGACGAATTTCAACTTTTGGTGTAGGGTGGATGTCACGGCGCCTGCCTCGTGAATCCATGGTCTTCCTAGCAAACAACTATATGATGGGTGAATATCTATGACCTGGAAAGTGATCTGGAAATCACTTGGTCCGATCTTGATTGGGAGCTCAACTTCGCCAATCACAGTTTTCCTCGATCCATCAAAAGCTTTCACTACCACTCCATTCTGCCTCATGGGAGGCCTCTGATAAGAATGTTTGGCCAGAGTGGATTTTGGCAACACATTCAGCGATGACCCTGTCTCTACCAACACATTAGACAAGGCATCATCCTTGCAGTTCATGGAAATGTGTAGAGCCAAATTGTGGTCTTTTCCCTCCTCGGGAAGATCAGCATCGGAAAAGCTCAAATTGTTACAAGCAGTTATGTTTGCAACAATGCTATCAAATTGTTCAATTGTGACATTGTGATCCACGTATGTCACGTCCAACACACTCTGCAAAGCTTCGTGGTGTGGCTCAGAATTCATCAGCAAAGATAGGACAGATATCTTTGATGGAGTTTGAAGCAGCTGATCAACAATATTATACTCGCTCCTTTTGATGTGCCTCAGTATCTCATCATAGTCCTCTTTCAGAATGCCATGCTGGCAAATAGGGACAGGAGTTTTAACAACAACAGGGTCAGCGCCCTTCATAAAAAGTTCCAAATTCGGAGAAGAAGAAGTCCCCACAGGCTGGCAGAATTATCAACAACATTTCTTCTCAACACGTCTTCATGGGGTTTCGGTGACACCGAGAAAATACGACCACTTCTTGTCACACCACTAACGTCTGATATACTCACAACAGAGGTGGAGGGCAACCACACCTCCTTCCCATCTTCGAGCATAACTGCATTGTACCTGTAAGGCACAGCTTTATCTAAAGAGTACGGGACCGGGCCCGCTGGCTTAATTATAAGAGATGGAGAAACCTTCTTTTTGCTGCCATCATATCTGATAACAACAGGTTCTGGTATTATGAAAATAGGCGAAATAACATTCACTTCATCCTCATTGCGATTTTGAAGTACCTCAACCATACCCTGATCCAGCATCTCTTGGATGTCCTTCCTGACTTAGCGACATCCCCTCTCGTTGACAGTGCACACCCGACACCTGTCATGGTCATGCTCGTAATGACTGTATCCACATAACAATCTGTGCATCTCGACCAAAGATTTCCTGATATGACTGACATACAGGACTTTATATTTGCCAAGGCAACCCTGGACCATGTTCACAACAGCTTTCCCATGCTCGGGCAATGGGTTCTTCTTGACATTAGGACCTACGTCCTCAAAAAACAAAATCCCACTTCTAACAAGGTCTTAAACCTTGGTCTTCAGGGGATAGCAATTCTCCACATCATGTCCGGGAGCACCGAAATGATATACACATTGAAGCTCAGGCTTGTACCACCACTGAGGGTTGACTGGTATAGCGGGTGGGTCACGTGGAGTAATCAATTTTCTATCTATCAAAGACGGATAGAGTTCAGCATAGGTCATCGGAATTGGATCAAAAGTGACCCTCTTCCTATCGTAGCTGGTGCTGGTATTGTTGTTGTTTCGAGGCTGGTAGGCCTGCTCTTGTGGACGATGCTGTTGTTGATATTGTTAATGTTGTTGTTGATGATGTTGATAATGTTGAGCTTCCCTGAAGGCAGGTGCTATATGAGCCACCTGATGCTGGTTACTGGCAGGGCGAATAGTCTTCCTCTTCACATAGGGTCTTCTCTTGATATCGGAAGACACAACATGTGCCTCTCCCTCCTTCTTCTTTACAAAGCCCCCATATCGCTTTGCAGAAAAGCTTTCATCCCTGGACAGATGTCCTTTTCGGACTCCTTCCTCTAGCCTCATTCCCATGTTCACCATTTCGGTGAAGTCCGAGGGAGCACTAGCTATCATCCTCTCGTAATAAAATGAACTAAAGGTCTTCAGAAAGATCTTGGTCATTTACTTCTCCTCGAGGGGTGGCACAATTTGTGCGGCCAACTCACGCCATCTTTAGGCGTACTCCTTAAACGTCTCCTTCTCTTTCTGGGACATAGCCCTCAGCTGGTCCCTATCAGGAGCCATATCAATATTATATTTATATTTCTTGACGAAAGCTTCGCCAAGATCATTGAAGGAGCGGATGTTCGCACTATCCAAACCCATATACCATCTGAGTGCGGCACCGGACAGGCTGTCCTGGAAATAGTGGATGAGGAGTTGATCGTTCTCTGTCTGAGTTGACATCTTGCGTGCGTACATCACAAGATGGCTGAGAGGGCAAGTGTTTCCCTTATATTTTTCAAAGCAGGCACTTTAAACTTGATAGGGATTTTTACATTGGGCACAAGGCACAACTCAGCAGCAGATTTACTGAAGAGGTCCTTCCCTCGTAGAGTCTTCAGTTCCTTGCGCAGCTCAAGGAATTGGTTATTCATGGCGTCCATTTTCTCATAAACGTCTGGGCCCTCAGATGGCTCATAATGATAAATGGTGTCTTCGACTCTCGGTAACGTGTGCACAACGGGAGGTGGCACAACAAAGACCGGGCTAGATGCCGACAGAGAAGCAAAAGTCGGAGCGAGACCCGCAGGTACAAAATTTGTGGGCATCCCCTAGGGAAACCCGACTGGCATGGCAGGAGCGAAATGAGTGGTGGCGGCGGGCATAGTAGAGGAAGCTACCTCAGAGATGACCGTCCTCTGGGGAGGAGTTGCAGGTGTTGGAGAACACTGGCTCTGAGCAGCCAGTACTGACTCCATCATGGAAGTTAGCCTAACTACTTCCTCCTTCAATTCACGGTTCTCTTGTTCAAGATGATCCATCAGCTTTGGAAGATTGGCTCTGGTGTTATACCGGTGCGTCAGCTTGTCTTCAAAATAAATGAAGAACACAGAGTTAGACCACTGATCAAGAAACTCTAAACAAAACCTGCTTATGCACATGATGCATGCAATGCTTGTGCATATGATTTTATTTTTATTAGAGGAACTTTAGAGAGATCTATTCGCAAATATTTGGAAATATTACTCTTTTTAGACATATATGGAATATTTAGATCAATCATATTTGGAAAAATTTTACACCAAAGAAGTACAGTCTTGGTAACCAAATACAATACAAGAGAGAAGGAAAATGAACATCCTATGGAACCCTAGAAACAATCGTCCAAAGCTCTTGAGACCGGAAGATAAGCTGCACCTAGCCTCTTCACCTCTCTCTCATAGGCTGCCTCCATATCTGCCTTCTCCTTGGCGAGTCGATCATACTTCCTCTTCCAAAACATGGACGACTGAGGAAGAAGAGGATTAACCACATCATCAGGCTCATCAATAATCTGATGCTCCAGAAATTCTATCACAGCATTTTTATCTCTGAGTTGCTGAAGTAGCTCCTCTCGCTCATGGACCCAAGCACGCGAACGGTCTTCATCTCTCAACTCCTCTACTCCTTGGTTAGGGAGGGTTGAAGGCCTAGCCATACCCATAGGGGTAGGTCTCGGATAGTCATAGGGCATGCGGTACTCAGAAGCTCTCCTCCTCACCCAAGAGGTGTAGGGTTCCAAAGCAATACAATTCTTCAGACCAAGCTCTTTCCTTCCCTTCCTATGAATCTTGCGCTAAGCGCGGACCATTCTGCCCTTCAAGTTTTGGGGATCTTTACCCTCTTGAAAGAACACACCTTCCAACAGAATGTTGTTAGGTTTATCCTTTAAGGGGAACCCAAGCTGACGGCGAGCCAAGACAGGGTTGTAGTTAATTCCACCACATGTACCAAGAAGAGGCACATTGGAGAATTCACCATAAGAGTCAATGATCTAGACACCATCATATACACGGTTATACCAAAAGATATCATCATTAGTGAGAGACATAAGTCTCGTAGACCAGCGTAAACATCCTTTGTTCTCCTTGAAGGCGAGTGTCTGTGGCAAGTGCAAAATAAACCACTTGTACAACAGAGGCAAATAGCACACAATGGTACCACCACCCTTTGCATTCCTCATATGCAAAGAGAAGTAAGTGTCACCCAACAAAGTCGAAACAGGATTAAGAGTAGAGAAAATCCTAATAGCGTTCACATCAACAAAATTGTCGATGTTGGGGAATAACACTAGCCCATAGATGAGAAGTATAAATATGGCTTCAAAGGTGTCCTTACTCATGGCCTTCCCAAACAAAAGTAGCTTGGGCAATGAGGAAATTAGATGGGAGACCTTGAATTCCACCTTTGGTAGTCATATGAGTACCAATACCAGATACATCTATGTGCAACAGATCAGCAATATCTTGGGAAGAAGGAACCCTCTCCAAGCCACTGAACGGCAACTGATCTAGAATAGGTATACCCACAATATAGGCATACTCCTTAAGTGTAGGCAAAAGCTGGAAATCCGGGAAAGTGAAGCAACGGTACAGAGGATCATAGAATTGCACCAACACACTCATCAGACCTTCATCCACCTGAGTAGCAAGAATAGATAGAAGCTTCCCATGGCGAGCTTTGAACTCCAAGGGATCTAATACATAGGATGTCAAACTCCTTAACTCTTTCAAGTCGGGTTGTCTGAAACAGTATTTCTTCGTATTTCTTTTTTGCTTATCCATGTCTGAAAATTTGCAAATAGACCTCTTAAGTTCCTTGAAAATTTTCTCATTATTGATGATATGAATGCGAATGAATGCATGAATGCATGGATGAAACAATCACACTCAAGGATCAAACAAGTCACGCCACACAAAGGTCACGGGATGGCTCAAGTCATCCTCAATATCAATCATCCATTTTGGTGGATTATGGTTTACACCTTATCAACACCCAAGTTCCATTGATATTAAGGATACACGAGAACGGATCAACCGCGAATCAAGGGTTTGTTGCAAGTCACGAGCATGGAGTCTCGGTTAAGAACCATCCAATGGGAGTGTACTATGGTTAAACCTGACAATCATGTTCTAAAAGAGGTTCCCATAGTCATCATCTCATCTTTCAGATATTATCGGATAAAAAGAATACTCATATTCCAAAAATATACTCAAGAGAGACTCTTATGAGTGTAGTATCGCGTAACAATCGTATCAAATCTTACACTTGAACGACCTTCTCACTACGTCCTAAAATAGGCCAAGATGGGCTACGTAATCTAAGGTCCTTAGCTTATAAGGTATATATTGGAAAGAGTAATGCCTAACCATGACTACTCGTGTGACATTATTGATCCCAACATGACCTCCACCAAGTGAATGGGCTTGCAAGTCAACTTGCGAAGGAATAACTCCACACAAGTCAACAAGACTATGCCATTCTCCTATCATAAGTGCACTCGAGTTCAGGTATATAACTCATCTCACAAGAGACCACCAAGTACACAAGCAATTGATATATATATATATATATATATATATATATATATATATATATATATATATATATATATATATATATATATATATATATATATATATATATATATATATATATATCAAGCAATTCATACATTACAAACAATACAGTCATCCAAAATTTTGGACAAAAATATGCCACCAATATTAACATACAATACAACAAAGGCAAAAAGTATGCTAAACCCACTAGGATTGGACTGATCCCCAGCAGAGTCGCCACTAGGCATGTTTTGCATCATTGAAATGAATGATGACCTTCCATGTTTTAAATGAATTTTTCATGAACATTAAAGTTGTTCATATGGTTCTTAAGAACATGTTTTCTATTGGGGTCATCTTCATTTAACAAACACATCAAAATTTAGGTCTCAATGGATTTCAATTTGGTCAGATTACTTGACTGGTCAACTTCTCAAGTCCAATCTTCAAATCTTGATGAATGAATGATTGAGGATACTCACATAGGTTCATATATGCATATAATAATGAATGAAAGAACTTCCCTTGATTGAATTTGATCATAGGTTGAGGTTGCTTCATGAGCAAGGCACAATCAATGCACATTTGAATTAGGGTTTCCTTGGGAAACAATTCTCAAGCCCCTTGGTTTATCTTGATCAATTTGGCAAGTTAAAATACTTGGGAGACATATATGATGGATGAGAGCTTTGTGAACCATTGTCATGCTTGCTTTCATCTTTATCTGGCCATTTCATTGGGCATAGGAGCCTCCTAGGAGCCTTGGGTCACATGACTGCTTAAGCTTCAAAAGAAAACAAGTTAGTGACATATTTTTGTGCTTTTGGTTAGTAAACAAGATAAGAAAAGCAATAATATACAATTCAAGCATGCTTGGTGGTCTCAAACCAACTCACACAAGTCCCAACCCAAGGGTAAAGGAACCAAGATGCTATGATCCTTGAGGCAATGCAATGAGAAATGATATGATGCCATGAGGGATCTTAGGTTAAAAATTAGGGTCTTACACCAACCCCATGTACCAACGGAGTGCAACACCAAATAAACTATCTTGGAAGTAGTGAATAAGCAATTGATCATTATCTGTCTAAGTTGACATCTTGCAGGCATACATCACAAGATGACTGAGCGGACAAGAGTTTCCCTTATATTTTTCAAAGTCAGGCACTTTGAACTTCACCGGTATCTTGACATTGGGCACCAAACACAACTCGGCAACACTCTTCCCAAACAAATCTTTACCTCTCACCGTCTTCAATTCCTTGCGCAGCTCAAGAAAATGATCTTTCATTTTGTCCATCTTCTCATAAACATCCTGATCCTCAGACGGCTCAGAATGATATATGGTATCCTCTACGCGAGGCAAAGTGTGCACGACGGGCGGTGGCACGGACATGACCGGGCTAGATGCCGGCATGGAAGCAAATGTAGGCGTAAAGCCTTCGGGCACAAAGTTGGGCGGCATTCCCCACGGGAATACGGCAGGCATATTCGGCGCGAAGTGGGCACTAGCAGTAGGCACGGTAGAGGTAACCACCTCTGAAGTAACAGTCCTCACGGGAGGAGTTACAGGTGTTGGAGAAGCTTGATTTTGAGCAACAAGAACTGACTCCATCATGGCAGTCAGGCGGGTGATCTCATCCTTCAGCTCTCTGTTCTCTTGCTCCAAATGTTCCATGATTTTCTGATGATTGGCTCGGGTATTGTACCGGTGAGTTAGCTTGGCTAAAGCATAGAAGAAATACCAATCAGACATCTGGCGAAAACCTGCTTATGCAAATGATACATGAAACGCAATGCTTGATAATTTTTATTTTCAAGGAACTTACTATATCATTTGCAAATATATAAAATATTTAAACGACAATTGCAACAATTTGATATGACAAAAAAATCTCTTTTTATTTATATAAATTGGAAGGATTACACTGAGTACAATTTTAGAAGATCCCTAACAACAGTGTTAGAAGATCTGGCTGTAGGCGCGTACTTCCTTCGAATGCGACGGATCTCGGTCTCAAAAGAAGCCTTCATCTGAGTCTTTTCGAGGACAAGCTGATCAACAATCTTCTTCCAAGCAACGAAAGGATGAGGCATGCTAGAAGATGAAACCTCTGGCTCTCTCTGTCTCTTCATCACTCGGTATTCAAGTAGCTCGATAAGTGCATCTTTTTCCTTAGACTCCAACTGCAACTCTTCATTCTTCTTGCTCAAAGCACGGAAACGCTCTTCTCACATATCCTTCTCTTGCTTCATCATGGCGAGCGCATCTTCCAACTCCTCTACATCTTGGTTAGGGAGAGTTAATGGCTCAACCACAACCATAAACATAGGTCTTTCGCAAGGATAAGGAATCTTCAACTCCATAGCTCTCTTCTTCACCCAAAGAGTGTTAGCTTCCAAAGCTACATAATTGCTCGGACCAAGCTCAGATCTTCCTTTCCTATGCGCATTATGCCAAGCATGCACAATCTTCTGCTTCAAATGTCGGGAATCTTTATCCTCTTGATAGAAAATACCTTCTAGCAACATGTTATTAGGTTTGCCTCTCAAGGGGAACCCAAGTTGACGATGAGCCAAAGCAGGGTTGTAGTTAATTCCTCCTTGTGTACCAATGAGAGGCACATTAGAGAATTTACCATAACTATCAATAATCTCCAAACTGCTTAAAGACGGATCATACCAAACTATATCATCATTAGTGAGAGACATAAGTCTCTTAGACCACCTTAGACATTGTTTGTTCTCCATAAAAGCAGGTGCCTGAGGCAAGTGCAAAATAAACCACTTGTACAGAAGAGGAATGCAATAGAAAATCGTTCCACCGCCCTTATAATTCCTTAGATGCAAAGAGAAATACATATCACCCAACAAAGAAGGCACATGATTCCCAATCAAGAAAATTCTAATGGCGTTAACATCAACAAAACCGTCAATGTTAGGGAACAAAGCTAATCCATAAAAGAGCAACACAAAGATATCTTCAAAATCATCCACACTACCAGCTTTAGCAAAAGTAATAGCTTCCTTGATGAGGAAAACATATGGCAACCCAAATAACCCTCCTTTATTCACCTAATGAGCCTCTATCTCAGACTTCTTCAAGTGAAGAGCTTCATCAATAATACTAGATCGGGGTATCTCCTCCAATCCATTAAAAGGCACTATACTAGAAACAGGTATCCCCAAAAGATGAGAATACTCCTCCAATGTAGGCACAAGCTGATAATCTGGGAAGTGAAACAATGGAAGAGAGGATCATAGAACTGCACTAGCACACTCAAAAGTCCTTCAACCACATCAGCAGACAAGATGGACAGAAGTTTCCCATGATGTTGTTTGAAGTCTAAGGGATCTAATACAAAAGATGCTAGCTTCCTTAACCCTTTCAAGTCAGGACATCTGAAACTGTACTTCTTAGTGTTCCTTCGTCCACAGTCCATGGTCTGAAAATATTTGCAAATGATACCTTAGTTCCTTGAAATTTTCGTGTGATGAATGTTATGATGTGCATGAATGCAACAATCACAAATAAGGGATCACACATAAGGCAAACAAAGGTCAAGGGATGAATCAAGTCATCATCAAGATCAATCATCCATTTTGTTGGATTATGGTTTACACCTTATCAACACCCAAGATCCATTGATATTGACTATACTTGATTGGATCAACCAAGAATCAAGGGTTTATTCTAAGTCACAAGGATGGAGTCTGGGTAAGAACCATCCCAAAGGAGTGAACTATGGATAAAAACTCATCTTAATTCCATCTATCGGATATTACAGGTTAAGATGACTGACTCATCGACCCATAATATTCTCAAGAGAAACTCGTCTGAGTGTAGTATCGTCTAACAACTGTTATCAAGTCTACACTTGAACAGTTTCCGCACTACGTCCTAAATAGGCCAAGATGGGTTAAATGTTCTAAGGTCCTCTGCTTCTCAGACCCAATTAGAAATAGTAATGCCTAACCACAAATACTTTTGTGACATTTCCAAATCCAAATGAGTCTCCACTGAGCAGATGAATCTCAAGCCAACTTGTTAAGGACTACTCTACGCAAGTCAAACATGACTATACCATCCTCCTATCTTAATTGCACTCAAGTTCAGGTTAGAACTTATCTCACCACTCAAAGATCACCAAGCACAACAAGCAGATTATATCACACATACATATATACAAACATCACATATATAAAAATATATTCACACAAAAAGTAGGCTATACCCACTGGAGACTACTCCCCAGTAGAGTTGCCACTTAATTTTTGTAGCAGGAAATTCATGATCATCAAGCTATTGACAAGCTAGAGTTCAAATAACAAAAGTCGCCACCGCGCTTTATTGTTTCCAAGGAAAAAGGGAAAAAGTACGAACAAAACCCAAAAGTAAGAAGTTTACAAATCAAAACTAATAAAAAGTCAGAGATCACAGGTAAGGGGGTTGGTTACATTGAGGGAAGGTGTTAGCACCCAAAGTGTCTTAGGTACTCCTAGGGAGCCCTTTTTGTGTGCATATGTACTTGGTATAAAATGATGTTTACAAACAAATAGAATGGGGGGATGAAAAAATAATTCATTAATTATATTTTTGTGTTTGACAAGACCTTTGGTCTTGTGACTACGTACCAACATAAAAATAAGGGATCAAAACCTCGTAGTTCGTGATACAAATTCCAAAGTGGATGCATTGTTTTTTAATAAAAAATTAAGTTTGAAAGGAACAAAAGCCTAAAATGGTTTGAATGAGTTAGTTCTTTTTGGCTTTTTTGAAAGTTTAAGTCAAGTATAGTTAAGTCTATTTACAAGTTTGATTTAAGAAAAGAAGTTTGAAAATGCAATGGCATAAGGCCAAAGTTTCTATCTTTTTGTAAAAAGTGGTCAAAGTTTAGAACAAAAGTAGTTCACACAAAGAAGATTTTGAAAAATGGAGGGAGAGATTTTGAAATTAAAGAAATGGGGAGAAGATGAAGAGAATATCCTATGTACGAAATTAAAAGTTTAGAGTTGAAAAGACCTAAGCAAATGGGTAGCAATCCAATAGACAAGAATGTCAATAGAAACCCAGAATTCCCTTGGACTTTTAAAATCAAGCAACACAGAAATGCACAATTATATTATCTTGAAGAGCAAGGCATCAAATAAAGATGGTCACATCCAAGCTTATTCATTGCATGATCTTCTCCAAAATAGCCCATGTAACAAATGAATTCCACAAGTCACAGGTTCAAAATAACAGCTTCACAATGATCATGTTGCAGATGAATTTAGAGAGGTCTTCAAAGATGTATCAGATGATGTTCAAATTGCAAGCACTTGATTTCTCAGCAAGTTGGCATTGGCCAAGTCCTTTAGCTTAGTAAGGTTTCCTAGATTCTAAGTCCATTTGTCCAAGATCAAGCCAACAGCCCACTCAAAAGTTTTTTAGGGTTTTTATTATTATTATGTACATTAATGGTCAAAGACCACACAAACAAGCAAAGTATATAAAAACAAAAATATATCACACAATATGGTACAAATGGACAAAGTGGAAATTGCATTAACATAAACAATTAGAATGATATGAACAATGGCAAATGAAATAGAGTGCTAAAAAATAAATTTATTTAAAGTAAAGGCTTGAAATTAAAAGTTAGGAGTTAGTAGGTTAGAAGTTAGTATTGTTTTGCTTTTGCTTTTTATTTCAAGACATTCTTTGGAGAACATTCAACCCACTTATCACAAGCATGAATCCTTGAACCAAAACATCTTCCAAAGGAAGGAAATAAGGCCAAGTTTCCACACAATACCAGGAAAGAGGGGAGACTTACAATCTCACTAACTAGAATGCTTATGCCTTTTATGTTACAAATTTAGCGCTATGTTAAGCAATAATAATTGGACATATGTAGAAGTCACAACTGTTTGAGGTCAGGCAATAGAATTTTAGTGTTAATGCATGTTAGAGACATAGTATAATGGACTATGCTCATGAAACATACCACACACAAAATCTCATCCATACTCATGTCAATTTTTCAATCAACTAGCATTAGGACTTTGAGATGTCATAGGCCAAATGGAATGAATGAATGAGGAAAGGGAATAAGATGAAGTGGGAGGGGAGTGGATCAAATCACAAATTGGTCAAAGGAGGACTTTTACCAAATTAATATTATCCATTCATTTTGGGAGATGGAATGTACATTTCATCAATCCCCTAAATCCAATGATATTAATTTGACAAAGTCAAGTCAACTTTAATCAAGGCCCAACAACAAGACTTAAACATAAACAAGTCATCACAATTGGTCAAGAAATTTATTTGGCATTTATTCAAATTAAAAATACTAAAATAGTGCATTTAAATTAAATATGGTTTGTCCAATTCCTAAAATCTCATCAAAACACCAAAGAAATTGCCATCAGATTTATCATAGTTCAAAGAAGGTCAAAGGACCTTGGAGAAAAAAATTCATAATTTTTGGACATTTAAAAATATTTTTAAACTATTAAAAACAAATGAAAAATCAAATAATTCATGAAAAATATTAATAATGATCAAAAGAATTATTTTAATTCAGAATATGAAAGAGAAAAATATTTGAAATTTTTTGGTGAAAGTCCCATATTTTTTGGATCAATATTGAATTTAATATGAATTATTGAAAATCAAGTGGACCACTTGATCTCCCTCATTAATTGAGGTGGCAGATCAAGTGGCCAGAAACACGCTATCCACGATGGACATGAGTCAGCGCGCCACAACATAGGTAATCACAATGGACACGTGAGATTAAAACAAATCAAGAGGATCCTATGGCTGGGAGACCTCACCAGACTGGTCCACCATCAACCATCACTAAAATTAAAAACAAGGACATGATTTTAAAGTAAAAATGGCACTGAGCTCGAATCTGGCCGCAATTCACTCTAACTCCAAGTATATTGAGAGATACATGGAGTTGAAATTTGAGGTACATGAACTGAGTTGCTTTGATTTGGCCTTAAAGCAACTCAATCTTCTTACCTATATTGGTAGGACTTTAGACAACCAAAGAATTAATAGAATTGAGCAAGAATTTGAGATAATTAAAGAGTTCAAAATTTCTGGAAAATACCTTCAATGGAGGTCTGGATTCAACTGATCTTGATCTTGTTTGTGCTTGATCTAACTCCACTTTCTTGCAGAAGAAGGATTGGATGCTTACAAGGCTGTGGATTCCTGGAGATTTGAATTTCAAAACAATGGATATTCAACCTCAAATTCAAATGAATTTCTCAGGTTTATCCTTTGCAAAGTGAGGGTTTGAGATGGGGGATCAAAGCTGGCGCGAATGTGTGTGAAATTCTGAGCAATTGAGGCTCTATTTATAGCTGAAATCATTGATATTTGCACACTTGAAATCACTTTCCAAATTTGGTTATTGATGATGCATGGGTGCATGGGCGCACATAGGCCCATAAAATAATTGCCATAAGTCCACAAATGAATGTTGTATAGTCTGAATTCAGATTCGATTGCAAGGCAAGTGTGCATTTGTATTTGAAGTTTGATCTTTGTCAAGTGATGTCACCATGTTCATGCCATGCGCAGCCTATGCATTCCTTGTCTAAAACGAATGAATTTGAGCTCTTTGGAAATGTGAGATCAAGAGGAACAACTTTCATGTTCAACACTTTTTCATTTGGAGCTTGCAACTTGGAGAGATTTGAGGTGGAAGTTTGGAAATTTTTGACATATCAAAATTTTTCTAAGTGTCAAGTCATATGTCTTAATATTCCACTTTGGTTAACTTTTTACATGAGCTTCAAATGAGAAAAGTGTCTTCATCAAAGTTGTAGCTCTCTAAAAGAAAGTTATGGCAACTTGGAGTAGACACATTGAATTTGATTTTGCAACTTGGAAATATTTCATCTCATAAAAATTGAGCAAGTTATGGCCTTGGAAAATTGACTTTCAAATTAGGGTTTAGACAAAATGACCTATAATGTTTCAACATAGAAAATGATTTTCCAAGAAAAACTAGCTCTAGGTATCAACATGAAAGTTGTTTAGAATGTCATTTAGAGTACTTTTTCTCTTGGAATCATTTTCATATGGTGAAAATTGTAGGAGATAGGGTTTAGGGAGACCCAATTTTGATTAGATGACTCCATCTGGCCAACCACCATCAACCAACTTGCTAACTTCCAATCCTCTTGACTTTCTTGGCTCATGGTAGATAATATATTCATAAGATGATGAATTTTTAAGTGTCTCTTGAGAAATTTGATCAATTGGTGAGATAGCTTGTTGGAGAAGTTACTCAAGATACCCAGTCAAACTAGGGTTTCCAAGGCTAATCACCCTCAAACTCTTGAAGAAAACTTGATCAATATAATATGTAGAGAACATTGGGACTCATATATGATGTTCATAACCATTCTTGAATCAATTCTTGGTTATGCTCTTTGTTCATGAGGGTCTCAAACCCTAGGTGTGAACTTGATGAATCAATGGAATCATGCCCTTCCTACAAAAGAGTTAGACAAATGCAAAGACATATTTTTGGTATTTTGGTAGTGAAATGATAAAATGCAAGTATGATACAATCACAAAGTGCTTGGTGATCTCTCCCAAAACAAATCCAACGAAAGAAGGGATAAAAGGATGCCAAGATATTATCCCAATGCTAATGCTTATGATGGAATTACATGAGGGATCTTAGGGTAAAAATTGGGGTCTTACACCAGGATCCAAAGCTTTGTTCCATTTCCAAACCACTTCTACAAGTTCCGTGAGTGGGATCAAGAAAGGATTGAAGCAAGCAAGATCAAGTTCTACACAGCATTGAAGGTATTTTCCATAAATTTTCTTCTCTTCGATTCTCACTCAATTCTCATCAATTCTCTTGGATCTTTGGTTGTCTGAAGTCTTACCAATATAGGCAAGAAGATTGAGTTTCTTTGAGGTCAAATCGAAGCAACTCAATTGACACACCTCAAAATTCAAATCCTCATATCTTTCTATATATGTGGAGTTAGTTAAAATTGAGGTCAGATTCGTGCTCTACGCCATTTTTTCTTTCAGATCATGTCCTCTTTTTTCATTTATGTGATGGTTATGACCGAAGATTTAGCGCCGATGATGTGTTGGACAGGTTCTGAGCCACATGATCAATTCAAAATGTTTTAATCTCCCGCATTGGTTTTGATTACCATCCCTGTGACGCAATGACATAAGTCCACGATGGAAAGCGCGCTGATGACCACTAGATCTGCCACCTCAATTAATGAGGGAGATTAAGTGGTCCACGTTTTTTTGTATTTTCTAATTTTTATTTTATTCTTTTGAGTTTCATTAATTCATATTAATTTTAATATTGTTCCAAAAAATATGAGAGTTTCACCAAAAAATATTAATTAAAATCCTTTTTCATATTTTGAATTAAAATTATTTTTGGATCATTATTAATATTTTTCATGATTTAATTGATTTTTATGAATATTTTTAATTTTTTAAAAATACTTTTAAGTTTCTAAAAATTCTGAAATTTTTTCTCCGATGTGCTTTGACCTTGTTTGACCTATGATAAATCTCATGACCATTTCTTTGGTATTTTGATGAGGTTTTAGGAATTTGACAAACCATATTTAATTTAATGCATTATTTTTAGTATTTTTTAATTGAATAAATGCCAAATAATTGTGTTGAGCCATTTTGATTATTTGTATGAGTTTGACTTGTGTTGTTGGGACTTGGTCAAGGTTGATTTGACTTTGCTAAGTTAAGATCATTGGATTTAGGGGATTGATGGAATGTACATTCCATCTCCCAAAATGAATGAATGATCTTATTTTGGTAAAAGTCCTCCTTTGTCCAATTTGAGTTTGTGTTGTTGTCCCCTTCTTTATGCATTCATATCATGGTCCTATGATATCTCAATGTCCTAAGGCTAGTTGATTGAAAATCAACATATGTATGGATGATATTAGGCCACCTATTTTGCATATTCTTTTTGTGTGTGGTATGTTTCATGAGAATAGTCCATTATATTATGTCGCTAACATGCATTAACACCAATATTCTATTGCCCGACCTCAAATAGTTGTGACTTCTACATAAGTCCAATTACGATTGCTTAACATAGCGCTAAATTTTTGACACAAAAGCATAACATTCTAGTTAGTGAGATTGTAAGTCTCCCCTCTTTCATGGTATTGTGTGGAAACTTGACCTTTTTTCCTTCCTTTGGAAGATGTGTTGGTTCAAGGATCCATGCTTGTGATAAGTGGGTTGAGTGTTCTAACTCATTAACAACGAACATTTACTTTCAAGTTATTTACTTTAATGCACTTTGTTTTTAAGCTCTATTCATTTGCCATTATTCATATCATTCTAATTGTTTATGTTAATGTCCTTTTCACTTTGTCCACTTGGACCATATTTTGTGATATATTTTGTTTGTGTATATTGTGTTTGTTTGTGTGGTCTTTGGCCATTAATGTACATAAAAAGAACAAAAAACCCTAGAAAAACATCTTGTGGACTGTTGGTTTGATCTGAGACAATTGGACTTAGAATTTAGGCAACACTCCCTATGCAAAGGACTTGGCCAATGCCAACTTTCATGTAACCAAGTGCTTGTAATATGAAACTTCATTTGATACATCATTAAAGATCCATTTGAGTTCATCTGCAACATGATCATTGTGAAGCTGTTATTTTGCACCTGTGACTTATGGCATTATGGAATTCATCTGCTACATGGGCAAATTTGAGGAAGATCATTGAGTTGCTAAGCTTGGATGTGGCTATATTTATTTGATTCCTTGCTCTTCAAGTTAATATTGTGCATTATTTGTTGCTTGATTCTAATGTCCAAGGGAATTTGGGTTTCTATATGACATTCTTGTCTATTGGATTGCAGCCCATTGGTCAGATCTTTTCAACTCTTAACTTTTAAATTTATGCTTAGGATTAGTCTCTTCATATCCTCCCCATTTCTTTAATTTCAAAATCTCTCCCTTCTTTTAAGAAATTCTTTGTTTGTACTTTTCTTTTTTCTAAACTTAGACCATTTTGCAAACTAAAATTTTTGGCCTTATGCCATTGCATTTCAAAATTCTTTTCCTAATAAAACTTGTAAATAAACTTAACTATACTTGACTTAAAATTTTCAAAAAAGCCAAAAATAACTAACTCATTCCAACCATTTTCTAGGCCTTTGTGCCTTTCAAACCTAATTTTTGTTAAAAGCTAAGCATCCACTTTGAAATCTGTATCACGAACTACGAGGTTTTGATCCCTCATTTTTATGTTGGTACGTAGGCACAAGTCCGAAGGTCTTGTCAAACACAAAAGTATAATTAATGAATTCTTTTCTCACCCCACCATTCTATTTGCTGGCAAACATCATTTGTACAAAATACATATGCACACAAGAAAGGGCTCCCGAGGAGTACCTAGGACACTTTGGGTGCTAACACCTTCCCTCTGTGTAACCAACCCCCTTACCTATAATCTTTGGCATTTTATTAGTTTTGATTTGAAAACTTCTTATTTTTGGGTTTTGTTTGTACTTTTCCCTTTTCCCTTGGAAATAATAAAAGTGCGGTGGCGACTCTTGTTAATTGATGTCTAGCTTATCCATAGCTTGATGATCATGAATTTACCGTTACATTATCCCAGTTGGATCCCTTCTCATGGATGATGTCTTAGTTTATGTCTTCATACTTGTGAATGGAGGCTTGAGTGTTCTCCAAGGAATAACTTAAACAATTAAAACTCTTCAACTAACACTTCACTAACTTATCCTTATTATTATGCTAATTCCAAGTCACTTACTTAATGCAATTTAAATTTCAGCATCTTTAACATTCATTGCCATTTACATTTCATACAAGATGTTTATGTTTCAGTCATTTTCACTTTGCTCTTTTGAGCCATATCATTTGTGCTTGTATATATTGTATGCTCATGATGTTGTTCTGTTTGAGGTCTTAGGACCTTAAAATGCTTAATAACAACAAAAACCCTAAAAAATATGTTGGTGGATTCTTGGATCTCTGCCCTTGACTTAATCTGAACTCTTTGACTTAGAAGTAAGCAACATTCCCATGCTTTGAAGGACCTGGCCAATGCCATTATTTGAGACTGAGTTATCCATGACAATGCCTTTCATCTGATGCAAGTCTTGGGATTTCCTTTGGGTTTACCTGTTACTTTGTCTCTGTGCTTAATTATTATACTTTTATTATTGTTGATGTCTGATGATTGTTTCTATGAGTTTACCAAAGAAATATTTCATCTGATACCATTTGAAGACATTTGAAGACTGCTTGCTATTGGAGTGCTTGCTTGGATGTTATGGCTATCTTTATTTGATGCCTTGGTCTTCATTATTATTTGCTTGGATGTTCCTTATGCTTGTTGCTTGCTCAATAGTCCAAACGAAATGGGTTACTATCTGACATTCTTGTCTTGTGGATTACTTCCCATTGTCAGATCTTTTCAAGTCTTAACTTTTAAATTTTGTTTAGGGTAGTCCCTTCATCTCCTCCTTTCCTTCTTTAATTTTAAAACCTCTCCCTCCTTTTAAAACCTTCTTTGCTTGAGTTTTCAAACTTAGACATGTTTTAATTAATAGAAACTTTGGCCTTATGCCATTTGATTTTCAAAACTTTTTCTTTAATCAAACTTGTGAATAAACTTAACTATACTGACTTTAAATTTCCAAAGACAAAAAAAAGAATTAATATCCTCATCTAACTATTTTGTCCTGTGTGCCCTTTTTCTTTTAAAATTTTGCAAAAGAAATTGTTTAGATTTAAGTTATCTTTGGTTGAGATATAGTTCTCCCATTCCATGATATTTTGATCATAAGTATTTCCATATATTAGGGGTCAGTGGCATACTTGTTGATTAAATCCAAGTTGGAGCCCTCCCTCTTAAATTTTGTAAAGCACTCATTGTCGGTGGATATTTAGTTTATTGTTCTCCCATCGATAAAAAATATCTTTAAACTTTTGTTAAAAATAAATCCACCAACCTCTTTGAAATTTTACCACGAATTATGGGGTTTTGATCCCTTATTTTTATGTTGGTACGTAGGCATAAGACCGAAGGTCTTGTCAAACACAAAAATATAAAAATGAATTCTTTTTTCATCCCCTCATTCCATATTTATCAAACATCCTTTCAACTAAAACACTTGCACACAAAAAAGGGATCCCTAGGAGTACCTAGGATACTTTGGGTGCTAATATTTTCCCTATGTGTAACCAACCCCCTTACCTGTAATCTTTGACATTTTATTAGTTTTGATTTGAAAACTTCTTATCTTTGGGTTTTATTCTTACTTTTCCCTTTCCTTTGGAAATAATAAAAGCGCGGTGGAGACTCTGATTTTTCATTGACGTTGGGTTTACCCATAACTAGATGGTCGCAAATACACCTCTATATAATGAAAGTGGCGACTTTGCTGGGGAGTAGTCCTCAATAGGTTTAGCCTACTTTTTTGCATGCTATATTTTGTTGATATTTGATGTTTGTTTGTGTGATATACTCTGTTTGTTATGCTTGGTGATCTTTGAGTGGTGAGATAAGATAGGAGGATGGTATAGTCATGTTCGACTCGTGTGGAGTAGTCCTTAACGAGTTGGCTTGAGAACCATCTACTCAGTGGAGACCCCTTTGGAATTACTGATGTCACACGAGTAAGTTGTGGATAGAATGTAGCGCAGAGACGGTTCAAGTGTAGACTTGATAACAGTTGTTACACGATACTACACTCAGACGAGTTTCTCTTAAGAATACTATGGGTTAATGAGTCTGTCATCTAAACCTATAGTATCTGATAGATGGGATCACGTCTCTGGGAACTTTTTAGAACATGCTCTACATGTTTTTATTTGTAGTACACTCCTTTAGGATGGTTCTTAACCCGGATCCATGTTCATGACTCACAATAAACCCTTTGATTCTCGGTTGATCCGATCAGTCTCATTAAAATATATTGATCTTGGTTGTTGATAAGGTGAAAACCATAATCCACCAAAACGGATGATTGATCTTGATGATGACTTGATCCATCCCGCAACCTTTGTTTGTGTTTTCCTTGTCTGTGATTGTTGCATTCATGCATTCATGCGCATCATAACATTCATCACAATAATACATTTTCAAGGAACTTAGGTCGTATTTGCAAATATTTTCAGACCATGGATTATGGACGAAGGAACACTAAAAAGTACAGTTTCAGATGTCCTGATTTAAAAGAGATAAGGAAGCTGTCATCCTTTGAATTAGATCCCATGGATTTCAAACAACGTCATGGGAAGATTTTGTCACATGCCCTTACAAGTTGAATTTAACATTTGTCAAAGAATCAAAGTTGGATAAGACATCATGAAATGTATCATAAACATTGAGCAAGTTATGGTCCTCGAAAGTTGACCTCCTAACTAGGGCACAAACAAAATGACCTATAATCTTTCACCATGAAAAATGACTTTACAAGAAAAAATAGCTCTTGATTCCAACTTGAAAGTTGTTTGTAATGTCATAAAGAGTAATTTGATATTCGAATAATTTTCATATGACAAAAATTGTAGGAGATAGGGTCTAGGGAACCCCAATTTTGACCAGTAGACTTTCTCTGGTCAACCTCTTCGAACCCACTTGAAAACATGAAGTTCTCTTGATCTCCGGTGCTCATGGAGGATCATATATGCATAGTATGATGTTTCATGGAGCATACCTTGATATATTTTACCAATTGTTGAAGAAACTTGTTGAGGAAGTCACATAAGATACCTAGTTGAGTTAGGGCTTCCAAGGCAAACATGCTTCAAATTCGATGAATTCTTCATCCATATATGATGCTTAGAACCATGGTGAACCTTTTTTTGATTGATCCTTTTCCATGAGGGTCTCAAACCCTAGTTGTGAGCTTAATTAGGCACAGGTGGACACACACACTTCCTATAAAAGAAACAAAGCTACACTAGACATATTTTTGGTATTTTGGTTAGTAAACAAAAGAAAATAAAGTATGATACAATCAAATGTGTTTGGGGATCTCTCCCAATGCAAACCCAATGAATGAGGTGTGAGGAGGACATCAAGGTGTGATCCCAAAGCCAATGCAAATGGTGATATAACATGAGGGATCTTACGGTAAAAATTGGGGTCTTACAGCTACCTCTATTTAAGGACATTCTAGATGAGGATGTGAAGGTTAAAATATTCGTATTAACTTGGTAGAATGGACTTAAATAACATCATCAAGAAACAAATTTTGGTCCCTAAGAGACCTCATGATGCATATGATATGAATGTTAAAATAATCTTTGTGGGGAATATATTGCCACAAAGGAAAAGAATCCGGATAGACTGAAAATCCATAGGAACATAATGCATTCCCTAAGGAAATCTCACTGAGGAGACATAGAATTTGGGGATAAAAGCTATGCGTAGGCCAGGCTACGACTTGAAAACTGCTGGGAGACACGAGGGGATTTTCCATGAAAATAAATCAATGGAAAGACTCAGTCGGGGAAAAAAGGAAATCTGCATGTGTTGGGATAACACCAATACAACAAGAAACACCCGTTGGGGAAATGCTAAAATCAGAACAAAGCTGAAATATTCACGCAAAAGGGGATTCGATTACTCAAAGAAATACGAAATGAAACTCAATTGGGGAAGAAAAAATTCAACACGGGAATAAAAGAGATATATTGTTTACTACCGGTTACTAGGTAAGAAGATTATATACTCGGATAGAGGGACATCCATTACCGGTTAGTGGGTAAGTATAACCTACTGGGAAAAGAAACCAAATAGGATTTACAACTGCCTGTTACTGGGCATAATATCAAAGAGAGAGTATATGTCACTGATTAAAATGAACATATCAAGGATAAACTCAAAGGAAGAATATTCGTCATCGGTTAAGGTGAACATATCAAGGGTACACTGCCGGGGAAAAATAGAAATTACAACTACCGGTTACTGGTTAGAATACCTAAGAGAGAGTATTTGTCACTAGTTAAAGTCAACATATCAAGGATAAACTCAAAAGGGGAGAATAGGATTTAAATCCACCAGTTACTAGGTAGAATACCACAAATAGGAATTACAACTACCGATTACTAGGTAGAATACCAAAGAGAGAGTATTCGTCACTGATTAAAGTGAACATAACAAGGATAAACTCAAAGGAAGAATATTCTTCATCGGTTAAGATGCACATATCAAGGATAGACTGCCGGAATAAAATAGGAACTACAACTACTGGTTACTGGGTAGAATACGAAAGAGAGAGTATTCGTCACTAGTTAAAGTTAACATATTAAGGATAAACTAAAAAGGGGAGAATATGATTTATATCTACCAGTTATTGGGTAGAATACCGCAAATAGGAATTACAACTACCGATTACTAGGTAGAATACCAAAAGAAAGAGAAAATCTGTCACCGATTAAAATGAACATATCAAGGATAAACTTGCTGGGGAAATGTGAAAATGACTCCGCTGGGGAAAATTAAATAAGTAAATTACCTTTTATCGGTTACTGGGTATATGTAAAGTACTCAATCAACAATAAGAATATTACGAGGATATAACTCAAGGGGAGTGGTTCCACCCAGGTAGAACTGGAAAGAAACGGTCAAACAAGACTCAACCCAATGAGGATATAACTCAAGGGGAGTGGTTCCACCCAGGTAAAGAACTGGGGAGTAAACTAAAATATTAATCATCCACGTGGAAATAACTCAGTGGGGAATGAGAAAGGATAAACTCTTTCTACTTAAGGGGCTGACAGTCTACAATTGAAGGAGGACAGACACATCAATTCTACATGGGGAAATAATATCACCAAAGCAGGGGATCAAAAGAAAAATTAATGCGATAAAATGCACAATGAAATATCTGATGATATGTTTTATGCATGAATATGCATGTATATAATTGTTATTATGCTGACAAACCAATACAAAGGATACAAATGGCGAATATTTGAGTCATCACAACTAAACACTCGGCTAATCTCAACAAGATGGAAACCTCAACTAGAGAATTTGCTAGGGATAAAAATAAATCATCGAGGATATAAATCCTAACTGTAAAATGAATTCAACTTTGGGGGAAGACATGAAGAACATGTATCCATCCAAAATGCTGAGGATAAAGAGGGATCTGCTAAGGATCCTAACAAGTCAACGATGTGGGGAATTTTAAGTCAACACCATATCAAATAAGAGACATCCTTGCAGGGGATACAATCAATACTACTCAGAACCAAGCATTGTTGGGGGGAGAGCTTTCATCAGAAAATGGAAGTCTGTTGGGGTCTCAAGTCATAAAAACTCTGAGTGAGGAGAACCAGACCCTCTACTAGGGATACCATCAAAAATCATCTTTGTCGAGCTTTACTGTGGATACAATGATATTCCAGAACAAATCAAAGACCACAAAAACTTCTTCAATAATCATCAGATTCTTCTTGGAAATTGCGAAATAAACCAATTCCAAGGCACCAAAATAAACAACTAGATCTGCCAACTCACGGAGGGGAGAAACTGTCATGGCTACGTAACACAAAATAAATATGTTGGGGATCTGGAGACCATATAAAGGTTCCAAGATAATACAGGGTTTGTTCATCGAGTCATGAATTCCTCAGCTGGGGAAAGATGAATTGCAAAGGGGATGAATCATTAGCTCAGCTGGTGATGATAGTGTAATGGTTAATTTCTGACCAACAAGCTATGGATAAACTTGACGTCAATAAAACCAGAGTCCCAACCGCGGTTTTATTGTTTCCAAAGGAAAAGGGAAAAGTATGAACAAAACCCAAAGATAAAAAGTTTTCAAATCAAAACTAAGAAAATGCCAAAGATTACAGGTAAGGGGGTTGGTTACACTGAGGGAACGTGGTAGCACCCAAAGTCTCCTAGGTACTCCTAGGGAGCCCTTTTTTACGTGTGTATGTGTTTTTGGTATAAATGATGTTTGATAAAAATAAAGTGTAGAGATGAGAAAATAATTTATTGATTATATTTTTGTGTCTGATAAGACCTTCGGACTTGTCCCTACGTACCAACATAAAATGAGGGATCAAAACCTCGTAGTTCATGGTAAAAATTTCAAATTTGGTGAATTGCTTTTAACAAAAGTTTAGTTGAAATAGGCACAAAAGGCCCCAAAAGTTTGAATGGAATTGTTAGTTCCTTCTGTGTTTTGAAATTTAAGTCAATATGGTTAAGTTCATTTACAAGTTTGATTTAAGAAAAAGAGTGTAAAAATTCAATGGCATTAGGCCAAAGTTTCTAATAATTGAAATAATGTCTAAGTTTGAAATCACAAGAAAAAGAATTTTTTTGAAAAGGGGGAGAGATTTTGAAATTTAAGAAGTGGGAGGAGATGAAGATGCTATCCTAAGCATAAATTAAAAGTTAAGAGTTAAAAAGATCTGACCAATGGGATGCAACCCAACAGACAAGAATGACATATAGAAAACCCACTCTCCCTTAGGACTTTAATCAAGCAATCATCAATAAGCAATGAACAACATCCATACATTATGAAGATCAAGGCATCAAATAAAGATAGCGATATCCAAGTAAGCAATTCCCATAGCTAGCCAACTTCTTTGTCTTCTCATGTATCAGATGAAATATTCCTTGATCAACTTAAAGCAAAGCATCAGACACAAGGTCAAAATAACAATTAGCACCAAGACAACATAGAAGATGAATTCAAACAAGATCCAAGGCTTGCATCAGATGAAGGCTCAGTTTACAATAACTTGGTCTCAAAATGTTGGCATTGGTCAAGTCCTTTTTGAATAGGGGATGTTTCCTAGTTCTAAGTCCAAGAGTTCAGATCAAGATCAAGAGTCCACCAGACATTTTTTTAGGGTTTTTGTTGTTATTAAGTATTTTAAGGTCCCAAGACCATAAACAAAACCAAAATGGACAAACAATATATACAATCACAAGATGTGGCTCAAATGAGCCAAGTGAAAATGACATAAACATAAACAAGTTAAATGAAATGTAAATGGAAATGAATGATACATGACTGAAACTTAAATTGCATAAAGTAAATGACTTGAAAATAAAGCAATATTAACAAGAAATAGTCAAATGTTAGTCAAAGGTTAGTCAAGTGTTAGTGGTGATTTTTAATTGATTAAGTCATTCTTTGGAGAACACTCAACCATTCTTCACAAGTATGAATCCTTAAACCAAGACATATTCCATGAGAAGGGCTCCAACTTGGATAATTCAACAAGTATGTCACTAACTCTTATGAAAGGAAAAAAGGTCAAGTCTCCACACAATACCATGAAGAATGGGATACTTACAATCTAACTTACTAGAATGCTATGCCATTAGGCTCAAGTTTATCTCTATGTTAAGCAATCGTAATTGGACTTATGTAGAAATCAAACTATGTGAGGTTGGGCAACTAAAATTTAGGTGTTAATGCATGTTAGAGATTTGGTATGAAGAACCAAACTCTTAAAACATGCCACAGACTAAAAGAAAGAATCAAGAGGGAGGGACTTATCTAAGTCATACTTGTACTCATTCATCTGACACAAGGTCATTAATGAACCAATTAGCCTAAGATATTAAAGATTTCATTGGTCAAATGAGGGAATGGGAAAGAATAGGGATGAAGATGAAGAGGGAGGGGAAGATAGAAACACAAATTGATCATGGGAGGAATTTCATCAAATCAAAACCATTCACCCATTTTGGGAGATGAAATGTACATTTCATCAATCTTCTAAATTTAATGGTTTTGATCCAACTAAAGTCAAATCAACCTTGACCAAGGCCCAAACAGAAAGTCAAACATCACAAGACCATAAAAATGGCTCAACATAATTTTTAATCAATTAAACAATTAAAAATCACATTAAAAATGAATTAAAATAAATTTTTATTTGATCAAAACCTAAAATCTCTTCAAAACACCAAATAAATGGCCAAAAGATTTATCCTGGGTCAAAGAACCTTAGAGAAAAAAAATTCATGATTTTTGAAAAGTCCGAAGTATTTTTAAACAATTAAAAATATGCACAAAAACATTTAATTCATGAAAAATATCAAAATTAATCCAAAAAATAAATTTAATTCAAAAATAGGAAGGAGAAAAATATTTAAAGATTTTTGGTGAAAGTCCCATATTTTTTGGATTAAAAATGAAATTAATATGAATTAAACAAAATAAAAGGATTAAACATAAAATCATAAATTAAAATAAAATGAGAAAAAATAAGGGTCATCAGATCTCCCTCATTAATTGAGGTGGAGGATCTGATGGGCACACGCGCGTTCCATGGTGGATAGAAGTCAACCTGCTGTACACGTGACAATGCAAACCAAAAGTCCAGATTAGAACATCCAAATATGATCAGATGGCCAGGAAGTGTGGCAACACACCATCGGAGCTAGGCCTCCGATCATCTTCTTCGGTGACCTCCATCGGACTGATCCAACTTCATCTCAATGGAAAATGAAAAACAAGGACATTGTTTCAAAGAAAAAAATGCTCAGGATCACGAATCCGGCCACAATTTTCTCCAATTCCAAGTATATAAAAAGATACAAGGATTTGAATTTTGAGAATCATGAACTGAGTTGCTTCGATTTAACCTGAAAGCAACTCTATCTTGTTGCCTACATTGGTAGGAATTCAGCCAACTAAAAATCAAAGAGAATGGTAAACAATTGAGAGAGAATTGAAGAGATGAAAATTCTGGAAAATCACCTTCGAGGGAGCTTAAAACTTGTTTGATTTTGCTTCCAATTGGCCTTGGCTTGGCCTCAGAAGCTTGCAGAAGTTGAATTGGATCAAGTAAAGGCTTGGATTCTTGGAGTTTCAATATCAAAACATAAGATGATTTGGAACTCGATTTCAAATGAAAACCTTCATGATTGTCCTCTAATGGTGAGGGTTAGGATTGCACCTTCAAAGCTTGGGTAAAGTGTCCCTAATTCTGAGCATGAAGGGTCTCATTTATAAGCAATGCAATTAGTTTCACACCCTTCATTCAAAACTCCAAAAATAGCAATTCACCCTTGCATGGTTGCAAGGGCGTGTGATAGGCCCATGAAATGATGTAATCAGATCCAAATTTCCTCATATGCAATGCTGAAAGTCTGTCATGTAATCATGCAATGGTAATTGGAATGTGAACATGAAATTCATCCAAATGGAGCATTATGAAGAATCCATGTGCAAGTCCTTCAATTCTTGGCCGAATGAGATGAACTGGGACTTTTTGGAACGTATAGGTCAAGGGGAACAACTTTCACGTTGAACACTTTTCCATTTGAATCTTGGATAATAATGAGTTTTGAGGTGGAAGTCTGGAAAATCAAACATATTTGAAAATTTTCTAAGTACCAAGTCAAATGTTCACTTCTTCCAACTTGAATAACTTTTCTGTGGGCTTCAAATGGAAAACTTTCCTTAATCAAAGTTGTATATCTTTTAAACCTCTTAAATATTTTCATAAATTTTACCTCATTTGGATGTGGCATGAAGGAGTTATGCATTTTAGAAATTGAGGAAAATCACTTGTTCAATGGTAATGGCACAAAGTGACCTATAATGTTTCCTATTGGAACATGCCTTTTAAATTTGAATTTGAATTTATTCCTAGTATAAAATATGGACAGGAAATCTTGAATTTATTCATGAAACTTGAATGGACTTCATCTCATAAAAATTGAGCAAGTTATGGTCCTTGGAAGTTGACCTCCTACTTACGGTTTTGACAAAATGAACTATAATCTTTCACCATAAAAAAATTACTTTCCAAGCAAAACTAGATCTTCACTTAAATATGAAAGTTGTTTGGAATGTCATAAGGAATAACGTTGATCTTGGAATCATTTTCATATGACAAAAAGTGTAGGAGATAGGGTCTAGGGAACCCCAGTTTTGACATGTTGACTTTCTCTGGTCAACCACCATGAACCAACTTGCAAACTTGAAGTTCTCTTGATCTCTTTGACTAATGGAGGATCTTATATGTATAATATGATGTAATATGAAGTATACCTTGATATATACTATTAAATAGTGGAGTAACTTGATGAGGAAGTTACACAAGATACCCAAATGAATTAGGGCTTCCAAGGCAAACAAGCTTCAAACTCTTGATGAATTTTTGATCAAAATCATATGTGAAGATCATGAGGATCCAAATATGATGTATATAGTCAATATGAACCGTCTCTTGAATAGTATCCTTGCACTGAGGGTCTCTAACCCTAGATATGAGCTTGATGAGGCATAGGTGAACACACACACTACCTACAAAAAAAAACAAAATTATACATGGACATATATTTTGGTGCTTTGGTTAATGGAAGACAAAGTATGATACAATCAAAATTGCTCGGTGATCTCTCCCAATGCAAACCCAATGAATGAGGGGTGAGGAGGATGCCAAGGTGTGATCCCAAAGCCAATGCAAATGATGAGAGAGCATGAGGGATCTTATGATCAAAATTGGGGTCTTATAGCTTCCCCTATTTAGGGACATTCTAACTGAGGATGTGAAGGTTAAAATCTTCGTATCAACTCAGTAGAATGGACTTAAAGAACAACATATAGAAACAAATTTTGGTCCCTAAGAGACCTCATGATGCATATGATATGAATGCTAAAATAATCTTCGTGGGGAATATCCTTCCACATAAGAAAAGAATCCGGAGAGACTGAAAGTCCATAGGAGCATACTGCATTCCATAAGGAAAAACTCACTGGAGAGATAGAGACTCTGGGGGATAAAAGTTGTGTGTAGGGCAGGCTACGACTTAAAAACTGCTGGAGACACGGGGGGAATTTCCATGAAAATAAATCAATGGAAGGACTCGGTTGGGGATAAGGGAAACTCTATATTGGAAACAGGTAGATCAAAACAAAGTTGAAATACCTAAATCAAACTTAATTGGGGAAGAATGATCTTCAACACAAGGGTACCAGTAATATATTATCTATTACCGGTTACTGGGTAGGAAGATAATATACTCTGACAGAGAGACATCCGTTACCGGTTAAGGTAAACATATCAAGGATGACTCGCTGGGGAAAAAGGGGTGTATTTGTTACCGGTTATTGGGTAAGAATAGCCTGCTAGGGAAAATGATCAAATAGCGTTTACAACTACCGGTTACTGGGTAGAAGACCAAAGTTAGAATGTTCCTCACCGGTTAAAGCGAACATATCAAGGATAGATTAAGAGGAAAAATATCCGTCATCGATTAGGATGAACATATCAAGGATAGACTACTAGGGAGAAAATATGAATTATATATATCATTTACTAGACAGAATACGAAAGGAAGAATATCCATCACCGGTTTGAATGAACATATCAAGGATAGAATGGGAGGGGAAAGTAGGATTTACAACTACCGGTTACTGGGCAGAAGAACGCAAAGACGAGAAAATTTGTCATTGTTAAAATGAACATATCAAAGATTAACTCTATGAGGAAAGTAGGGATTATAACTACCTTTTTACTAGGTAGAAAACCACAAAGGAAGAATATTTGTCATCAGTTAGGAGTAACATATCAAGCATATACTGCTTGGGGAAACGTGAAAACGAATTCGTAGAGAAAAACAAAAGAAGTGGATTACTTTTACTGGGTATTGGGCAAAAGTAAAGTACTCACAAATCGAGAAGAATATTACCAGTTACTGGGTAATAGACTCTCAGGGGACCAAAATATCCATCTAGGTAGTAACTAGAAAGAAACGGTCAAACAAAGATTCAACCCAATAAGGATGTAACTCAAGGGGAGTGGTTCTATCCAGATAATTAACTGGGGAGGAAACTGAAATAATGATCATCCACGAGGAAATAACTCAGTGGGGAATGGGAAAGGTTAAACTCTTTCTGCTTAAGGGGGCTGACTGATACGTCTCATGACTGTATATAAAATACAGTCTATCGGATACTTGCCTGCAAGTGCACAGTCTAGTCGTTTAGTTTTAAAAGATATCGAACCCACAGGGACCGATGGTCAAACTAATGCTATCGATGTTACTAGGTTTAGCTAAGGCGATGATTTTTAGAGGTTTGGTTCAACAAAAATTAAATCTAAAGAAAATTAAATTTTTAAGAAAATACTCATTTACCTTTCATGGATTCGATAAGTCACCGATGTATGCTATCGATGTTACTCATCGGTATGCAACACATTAATTGTCAGGGATTCGATAAGTCACCGATGTATATTTTAATTACCAAATACCTTTCAGTAGAAAATACTCATTTAAAAGGCTTTATCTCACACTCTCGTGATTGTTGACTCGGACTATACTTTTAAATCAGAATGTACGCTCTCGTTGTCCCATTTGAAGTTAAAAATAATTTTTGAAAATAAATAAGTTCTAATTGCTTTTAAAGTGCTCTCGCTATTTTTAAAATCAATGCCTAGTTTTTACTATCCAGTTCGACCCTTAAGCTCTCACGATTGTCGGTTCTAACCTTAGTTAATTTCCCACTCTCGTGGCATAACCGTATTAAATAGCTTCTCACTCTCATGACAAAGTTAAATAAATTCAAATTAAAAACCACAACCAGAAAGATTATTTGAGAAAAGAAGTTTACATCGATTATTATTAAATCCCGTCTAATTAAATTGTTTACATACCAATAGTTTAGCCGGACATGTTAAATAATGCAAATACAAACGAACAGAAACAATTTAACAATAAAGCAAACATGATTATTTAATAATAAAGAAATAATAATAATTGAATAAAAACCTAGAACTTTGATTAATTGAATATGCTGAATCTTGAAGTACTTGAGCAGTCCTCCACAGGTCGGTAGGATTCTGCTTCTTCGAAATAAATGCTTAAACTAAACTAATGAAGTTTCACTAGTTCCCCAATGTAGGACACTAGTACTTCTGGCTAAGTGAAAAACGGAAAGGAAAGGGAAAAATCAAATCTTGGAAAGGAAAGGTAAACAAATTGCAGTAAAAGAAAATAGTGCTTGCTGAAGAAAAATACGTGAAAACAAAATTGCAGGAGCGGAAAAAGGCAGATAGATAGGGTGAGAGAGAGAGAGAGAGAGAGAGAGGAGACCTGGAAATTTCCAACTTCCATTCTTTGATAGTACCCCTTGGTCTTCGTGCTTGATAAAAATAAGGAGGACTTAGTTGAGGGAGGGATACACGGGAAGGTGGTTGCATGAGCGAAAACTGGGGCGACCAGGATCACTTCTGTTTGGAACCCACGATGGCTTTGCATATGTGACGATCGTGATGGGGTGTGTAATGTTCGTCACAATCAAGGCGTGACGATTGTGATGGGGTGTGTGACGAGCGTCACATGCACAAAATCATATATTCTGGTTTTTCTGTTGTTTGTCTTATGTTTCTTCTTCTTTTGCTTCTTTTTCTATACTTTACTCATTTAAGCATGGGAATTGAAATACTTGCAAAAATTACTCGAACACTTGCAGAATAAGCAGAATATAAATGAAAACGGTACAATTTTCGAATGCAAATCAAGGAAAATATACGATACATTTTCGTGTTATCAAACTCCCCTAGACTTGAATCTTTCCTTGTCCTCAAGCAAATAATCAGTATAAAATTTGAAACACTAGTTAAACGCGAATACATGACATAATTCCAATTTGTACGTGGTTGTTAGGTATTTCGTTAGAATGACAGATACTCAAATAAAACACTAAAGATACAGTAACGACACAAGCAACAAGCATTAACATAAATCTCTCCTCTATACAAACCAGTTCGAATCATGCTATTATAGCTCAACCTGATGCTTCTTGTTTCTATTTCACCCGGTTTCATTCTAGCACAATCACATTAAGCCATTTGCCTTTACACGCACTTAGTGAAGTAGTCGGTTAATGGCTTTGATCCTTTTTTAGCACGGGGTCTGGTACACGAGTGTGGTAACCCTTTATATATCCCAATTGAAGGTTGTGGGGGATCGAACCATAGTTCGCCCTACCGAGTCCAGTACCAGATACCTCTGAACCAACCGGCAACGGGTTTTTCTTTCCTTTTGTATATCTAGCAACCGTTTGTATGGTGCATTAGTATGAAGGATCTTCTTAATTCGTAGGTATCAATCAGTTATATTCATTGGCTCTTCACATGGTTTGTGTTTAAGACGGTTCTAACTTCTAGTATAAACTACTATGGGTTAATCTAGAACAGAAACTTAAGGTATCGGTATAATGGGTCTTCAAACTGTCTCGCAAAAGTGAGAGATCTAAGGTGTCAGGACGGTATCAGTCTTGTTAGATTTTTCTCAGCTTCCTAACAGAACCTATGTAAGACAACCTATATACTCGTAGGGTATACATTTAACATAAAAACAAAAAAAATTGTTATGGCTAATTAGATAGAAATAAATAAACGAAAGACAAATTTTTTGTTATGGCTAATTAGAAAGAAATAAATAAATGAAACGATAAGGATTCCCTCCCACACTTAAACAAAGCATTATCCTCAACTCGAAAAAATAAAGTGAGAAAAGGGGAGAAACAGGAGGATCACTACTCTTCGCCATGATGTTGGGCTCTACGTGCTCTAACTCTTGCTCGTGCACGTTCACTTCTACTATGCTGGGTAGGATCCAAACCCACATGTAGAGTATATTCCTGGATGGCATCACCATGATGTGTCAAGGCATGCATGTCTTCGGATAGTTCCGCCATCCCTTGGTCATGTCAGTTTTCATAGTCATGCTGGTCTCTTTGTATTTGTTGGATCGCTTGCATAATTTTGGTTTGGCGCTCTTCCACCCTTTGGTTATGTCGCAACATCTCAGCATAGATGTCTTCCATGGTGGCGGGTCGGCGCTCATTTCTTCATTGGTTTCGGGAAGATGTCTCTGTAGCATGCTCAAAAGGTGGTTGTGGCACCTGTCGGTCCAACTCTTCTTCAATTTCATCAGCTCTACTATTATTAGGATCTTCTTCAATGGGCTCAGGAGCATTTAGATAAAAAATCCAATTTTCCATGTTCTGCGGATCTATACGATTCCTGTTAGGCATAATGACGCATCATTGTATCTTGTTCCGTACCACAGGGTTGTATCTCCCATCGTCTCTGATTTTGATAAGGTGCGAGGATCGGCAATAGTCGATATTAAGGAACTCGCTCGGCAAGTAAGGCAAGTTAGCAAGCCTATCTCGCAGATTCATGCCCAATGCTATGGAAGTGATGATTCCTCCAACACAGAATGATGTGTTGCCTCTCATGCAGTTAGCCTGGATGTTGGCCAATAAGAACAGGGTAGCATTGAACGCCACCGGAGTGAACACAGAGTGAAGGAAGAAAAGCTCCTTAGAGTTTACTTTATGGTTGGTGACTCTTCCGAAGACTGTGTGTCCTAAGACTCGATGGAAATATCTGATAGCTTGGTTGTGAATGTATCTTGTGTTGAGTGCATCCTAGCTTATGATGTTAACATTGGTAAGATTGTGCCATACTCCAAACGCTATTTTAGACCATCCATCAGGTATGCGATAGTGAACTCTATCTCCATGTCGGAAACCAAGTATTTGGGCTATTTGTGATGGGTTCAAAGAATACTCAATACCGAACATTCTGAATGTGGCGAGTCCGGTGAGAAACTGAGTTGCATTGGGAGGTGTTATGTAGGAGAATGAACTCAAGAATTCCAGGGTCAAAGCTTCATATGTTTGTTGTGGGTTGGTGCAGAGCTGCGTTAAACCAGGGGTGTTCATCATCCATTCCACGCCATCTGAAAGCCCCAACTCCTTCAGACAATCATTATCAACATACCTCGTGGGTTGAACTGAGTGTTGATAGAACCCGAGGTAGTTGTGTCTTTGCCGTTCACCGGCTTCTCCCTCTCTGAATATGATAGTTGAAAGGTCGGGAGCAGGTCTCTCTCGGCGGGCCATGGAGTATGCAAATTGAGGTTTGGCGTAGAAGAAGTCGGTTTCATGAGTTATAGGAAACTCACTTGTTTCTGTTTAAATAGGAAGTGATGGAAGGGGTAATGGAGTGAATAATTGGGGTTAACAGAGAAACAAATGGGTATGAGTGGGACGGTTATGGTGTAGGTGAACAGTTAAGGAAACAGAGAGAGTAGATGAGGAAGAAGAAGAGGGTAGTGCGCCTCTGTTTTAATTAAAACAGAATGCGCATTCTGGAGGCGTGACGATCGTCACGTTCTCGTTACGGTCGTAAGACGCGTGACGGTCGTGACGTTCATGTGACGAGCGTCACATGCAACGGTCATATTTTTGCCATGATTAATTTCTAACTGTTTGCATGTTTATGAGTACCTCATACTGTCATTACTATAGAAAAATAGACATTATAATAATTAGAAGAAAGTAAACACAGTAACAATATAGAAATAGAGTAATAAAACAATATCAGCAGTATAAATAAAATAGTAGTAGTATGGAAAAATGACAAGACAATAACAGCAGTAAAAGTAACAAAATTGAACTGACAGAGGTAAATTAAATTGATCACAGAAGCAAGAAATAAGAATTGTTATTTAGATTAAATGTAAAGACTAAAGTTAAAAGTAACAGTAAGTTTTAAAATAATAATAGCAATAAAGTGCTCTCTCCCCACACTAAAACATAGCAGTGTCCTCATTGCTTTAATGTGAGTGGGAAAATTCAGCGATCAATGTAATTAGCCACAGTGTTGTTCAAAGAAGCTACAACCTGGTTCAAGTGATCAAACTGTTCGACGGAGAAATCCATTAAGCCTAAGACATCAAGGCACATGCTTTTTAGTTCATCTTTCACATTAGTAATTTCAGTGTGGAAACCATCCAAACGAGTAAGAATTATGGTCATATTTTCGGCATAAGACGTAATTTCTGGTTCATTCAGATTATGGTAGTTTAGAGGGGTTTCAAGGTCAAACTCATCAACATAGATAGGGTCAACAAAATACTCATAAATAGGTGGTGTCTCAGGAGGTAATGGTGGAGCAATGTGATGTTCATCTAAATCACATAGCCAGTTATTACGGTTATGAACACTCTTTCTCTCATGGTTTGGTAAGGTAAATAGCTGGACAACTTCATTATTAATTAGGTAGTCAAAAGTGTCTGGTCCAAGGTTTCCTAAAATTCTTCGGTCGAAGCAAAAGTCAAATCCATGGGTCGGATGGGTCCAAAAGGTGTACACTTGTTAAGTGGGTGTCTAAGTCCAATAGCATCAGTTACCATGGTCACTATGCCACCTATTAGGATTGGGGCACGATTATTCTGTGCAAGGTTAAAAAATTTTCCATCATGAATGTTACTGCATTAACATGTTGACCTTGGTCGACACACAGTAAGATGAAAAGTTCATCCCTTGACACTAAGGTGTTGTTCTCTTCTTTTCCAAATAGGGTGTAGGCTAGTATTTTGTGGAAGTAGGAGATAGCAGGGTTGTGTATCGTTTGAGAGTGCATCTGGTGTGGGTCAAGGTGGTGATCTCCAGTTAAACTACCCCAAAAGTAATCCAAGTCAATGTCATTGATTAATTCCTCCTAGCGGGTAATGAATACAAATGGGCCACTAGGATATCCTAGAAGGTTGGCAAGGTCTCTATGGTTATAGGTGAAATAAATACCAAGCAGTCTAAAGGAAATCAACCCTTTGTTGAGCCCGTAACCATGCTCGAGTATGTAAACTAGGGAGCTAAGGAATTCTAGGGTAAGCTCACGGTATGTGACAAACCTTCTCTTAATAGCAGCATTCTCCCAACCCAGCTAAACATAAACAAGATACTATCGTGGATACCTAGCCTATCCATGGTAGGTCCATCATAATATATGGATAAAGCCATACCCTTCTGAGCTAAATAATCAGAACGCCTTCTCTGAACTCTGTCTCTGAAAACTGTATCTACTTGTTGCATGATGAAAATTAGTTACTAACTAGTTTTAAGTTTGCCTGTTAATCAGTAGCCAATTTTACTAAGTTAGTAACGAAAAACAACAACTAATTTACTTCATAGAATCAAGGAAAGGGAGCAAAATAAAAGTAATAATCAAAGAAGGAAAACACTTAAAATGAAAAACATAAAAATAACAAAATCAATAACAAATTAAAAAGAGGCGGGTTGTCTCCCACCGAGCACTTTGTTTAATGTCGTAAGTTCAACAGTAACGTTGCGATATATCAGTTTTGGGGTAGAGAGGACAACTCTATAAGTCTTAGACTATTTGAATAGTTTCTATTGTCAATATTATGATAATGCTTTAATCTCTTCCCGTTTACAATGAACGGTTCACTATTTCTACCCTTGATTTCTATCGCACTGCTTTTAAAAACTTTAGTAATTTCGAAAGGACCTGACCACCTAGATTTAAGTTTTTCCGGAAAAAGCTTAAGTCTTGAATTAAATAGTAACACTACGTCGCCGGCATTAAACTATTTCCTAGATATACGTTTATCGTGCCATTTTTTAGTTTTTTCTTTGTATATCTTGGCATTCTCATAGGCGTCTAGTCTAAGTTCTTCCAATTCGTGAATGTTTAAAATTCGCTTCTCGCCTGCGGAAGTATAATCTAGATTTAGGGTCTTTATTGCCCAATAAGCTTTGTGTTCTAACTCTATAGGGAGATGACAAGATTTACCATAGATTAATTTAAAGGGTGTGGTCCCTATTGGGGTCTTGTAAGTTGTCTTATATGCCCACATAGCTTCATTTAGTTTAGATGACCAGTCTTTTCTAGATATTCCAACAGTCTTTTCTAGAATTTGTTTGATCTCTCTATTCGAAACTTTGACTTGCCCACTGGTTTGTGGGTGATAAGGTGTTGCTACACGGTGTCGGACTCCATACTTCAGAAGAAGTTTTCTAAAGATATTTGATATGAAATGGGAGCCACCGTCACTAACTACTAGTTTTGGCACACCGAATCTAGGAAAGATTACGTTCTTGAACAGCTTAATCACTACTCGTGTGTCATTTGTCGGAGAAGTTACAACCTCGATCCATTTTGAAACGTAATCGACAGCTACAAGTATGTACTTATTATCAAAAGAAGATGGGAATGGTCCCATGAAATCAATCCCCCACAAATCAAAGACTTCAACTTCTAAGATGCCTCTTTGTGGCATTTCGTCGCGTCTTGAAACGTTACCAGTGCGTTGGCACCGGTCGCAATTTATAACCGCATTATAGACATCTTTCCATAGAGTAGGCTAAAAGAGGCCAGATTGTAAGATCTTAGCACAAGTTTTTGAAGTGCTTGCATGCCCACCATAGGGAGCGGAATGGTAATGAGAGATCATATCATCTATTTCATCCTTAGAAACACATCGATGGAAAATACCTTCGACACCTCTCTTGAAAAGCAGAGGTTCATCCCAGTAGTACTGTTTTAGATCATAAAAGAATTTCTTCTTTTCTTGGTATGATAGGACCGGTGGAAGTGCTCCAGCAGCTAGGTAGTTGACAAAGTCAGCATACCATGGCAGAGTTATATTCGTATGAATTTTTCCACGGATTCTTCTATTTCGGTATCATTTCAGGTTAGCTCAGACATGTCACTTTCCATTCGAGCTATAAGTCGTTCTTAAGGGAAATCATCATTTATTGGAACTTGTTCAGGCTTGTTCCCTTCGATTCGTGATAAGTGGTCTGCTATTACGTTCTCAGTACCTTTCTTATTTTTATTTCTAAGTCAAATTCTTGTAAGAGGAGGATCCATCTTAAGAGTCTTGGTTTAGCATCCTTCTTACTTAGCAAGTATCCAATAGCAGCGTGATCAGTATAGGTGATAATTTTCGCTCCTACTAAGTACGAAAGGAATTTGTCTAAAGCGAACACAACAGCTAGAAGTTCCTTTACAGTGGTGGCGTAGTTCATTTGGGCAGGATCTAAGGTTCTACATGCGTAGTAGATCACATGAATTTTTTTATCCTTCCTTTGTCCTAGCATTGCGCCTACGACATAGTCACTCGCATCACACATGATTTCGTATGGTAATCTCCAGTCAGGTGGTTGCATGATAGGTGCGGTGATTAAAGATGTTTTTAATTGTTCAAATGCTGTTAAACATTTCTCATCAAAGATAAAGTCAAAGTCTTTCATTAGTAAACCGGTATGTGGTTTGGTAATTTTTTAGAAATCTTTGATATAAGAAGCTTCGTATTTCTCTACGATTTTCAGAGGTTGAAGATTTTATATAATTTCGATCTTAGCTTTGTCTACGTTAATTCTTTTATCAGATACTACGTGTCCTAGCACAATTCCTTGTTGGACCATGAAATGGCATTTCTCCAAATTCAATACGAGATTCACCTTTACGTATCTTTCAAGTACCATTTCAAGGTTTGATAGACTTCCTTCAAAGCTCTGCCCACAAACAGAAAAATCGTCCATAAAGACTTCAATAATGTCGTCTATAAAGTCAGCAAAGATTGACATCATGCATCTTTGGAATGTTGCGGGAGCGTTGCATAGTCCGAATGGCATTCATCGATAAGCAAATGTACCATAAGGGCATGTGAAGGTTGTTTTCTCTTAGTCGTCAGGATGGATAGGAATCTGAAAGAATCCTGAATAACCGTCTAGATAGCAGAAGTGGGAATGCTTAGCCAATCGTTCAAGCATTTGATCAATGAAAGGCATAGGAAAATGATCCTTTCGAGTGGATTTGTTCAGTTTCATATAGTCGATGCACATTCTACTTCCGGTCACAACTCTCTGTGCTATAGATTCACCCTTATCGTTCTTAACAGCTGTAACACCCCCTTTCTTGGGTACTACATGAACCTAACCCATTGAATATCGGAGTTCGGATATATGATTCCTGCATCTAATAACTTCTTTACTTCATCCTTGACTATAGTACTTAAGATTCGGTTGATCCTTCTCTGGTGTTCTCTAGAGGTTTTACAATATTCCTCTAGCATAATGCGATGCATACAGATAGAAGGACTTATCCCTTAAGACATCTAGTAACTTTTTACTTTAAATCTGTCCTAAGTTTGCGTTAACTATTACTGGTCTTTTGAGTTTAGTGTCTATGAATTCGTATCTTAGGTTCTTGGGTAGTTTTTTTAATTCTAAGTCTGGTTTCTTCGGGCATGGCATGTGATTGGAAGTAAGTGCTAAGCAGTCGCTTAGACTGTCATTTTGGTATGGTTCATGCCAATTATCATCTTCAAAGATAGGAGGGATTTGGATTTTCATTATATCAGAATATGTGGTTTCTTGCATCTCCATCTCTCTTACGCACTCGTCTATGACATCAAGTAGATAACAAGTATCGTCTATAGCTGGCGCTTGTAAGAATTGTGTCAAGATGAACTCAACTTTTCCTTCTCCAACTTCGAATGTTAGCTTACCTCTGTTCACGTCTATCATGGCTCCAGCGGTAGCTAAGAATGGCCTTCCTAATATAATAGGTGTAGTGGAATCTTCTTTGATGTCCATGATTATAAATTCGGTAGGAATGTAGAATTGTACTACACGTACTAGAACATTCTCTAGTATACCAACAGGATATTTGATTGAGCGGCCAACTAGTTGAACATACATCTTGGTTGGTCTTAGTTCTCCCATGTTGAGCCTTTTACGGATTGATAAGGGCATTACACTAATGTTGGCTCCTAAGTCGCATAGAGCTTTGTCTATGAAGAACTTTCCAATGACACAAGGTATGGAGAAACTACCCGAGTCTTTCAGTTTGGGAGGCATGTTGTTTTGGACTATTGCGCTACACTCAACAGTAAGTGTAACTGTTTCGTTATCCTCGATCTTTTTCTTATTGGATAGGATCTCTTTAAGAAACTTGGCATAAGAGGGCATTTGTGTGATAGCTTCTATAAAGGGTATTGTGATATTCAGTTGCTTCAGAAGTTCAACAAATTTCTTAAATTGTCCTGCAGTTTTAGAATTTGCGAATCTTTGAGGATACGAAATGGGTGGTTTATAAGGTGGTGGAGGCACATAAGGTTTTTCTTTCTCTTCAGCCTCTTCGGTATTATCTTCCTTCTCCTTCGGATCACTTACCTTCTTAGTTGTTCTTTTGTCAGGTTTTTGGTACATGGCAGGATTTTAAAGTCTTGGATCTACGGGTCCGTCTATTTCTTTCCCACTTCTCTATATAACGACATTTGTATGTCCTTTTAGATTAGGTTGTGGATGTCCAGGAAATGTGCCAATAGGAGCAGCAGTAGATGCTTGTTGTTGGGCCACTTGTGAAATTTGTGTTTCAAGCATTTTGTTGTGGGTGGCTAAAGCGTATACTTTGCTTGCTAATTGTTTAAGTTGCTCGCTAGTGTGTATGTTTTGGTTCAAGAAGTCTTTGTTTGTGTGAGCTTGGGTAGCTATGAAACTTTCCATCATTAATTCAATGTTGGACTCCCTAGGAATGTTAGGAGCATTAGTAGTTGGCTTTTGATATCTAGGTGGAGCAGTAGGTGCTTGGCCAGGTGCATATAGGACATTGTTGTTCTTGTACGAAAAGTTAAGATGGTTTTTCAAACCTGGGTTGTAGGTATTCGAATAAGGGTTTCCTTGTGCATAATTTACTTGATCAGCGGAGACTCCTGCTAATATCTGACATTCTGGTGCAGTGTGTCTAGGAATTTCACATAACTCGCAGTTTGGAGTTACGGCAGCCACGGTGGCTGCGGGTGGTATGGTCAAGTTGTCTAACTTTTGAACAAGGGCATCTACCTTTGCATGGACATGGTCAAGGCTACTGATTTCGTACATTCCACCTTTTGTTTGGGACTTTTCTACTGGAGTTCTTTCACCTCCCCATTGGTAATGGTTTTGGGCCATGTTTTCAATGAGTTAATAGGCTTCTTTGTATGGCTTGTCCATAAGTGCATCGCCCGCGGCAGCGTCTACTTTCAGTCTTGTGTTATACAGGAGCCCATTGTAAAATGTGTCAATGATCACCCAGTCTTTGAGACCGTGATGTGGACACATCCTCATCATGTCTTTGTATCTCTCCCCCGCGTTGTAGAGAGATTCTGCATCTTTTTGTCGAAATCCGTTGATTTGAGCTCTCAACATAGCAGTTTTGCTCGGCGGAAAATATTGGGCTAAGAAAACGTTCTTCAGTTCTTCCCATGTAGTGACTGAGTTAGATAACAAGGATTGCAACCAAGCCCAAGCTCTGTCTCTTAGAGAGAAAGGAAAAAGGTGTAGTCTTATCGCATCTTGAGATACACCATTTTCCTTCGCAGTGTCTGCGTACTGCACAAACTTGGTCAAATGTTCATTAGGGTCGTCCGTAGGATTTCAAGCAAATTGATGTTGTTGGACAGCTGATAACAATGAGGGTTTCAACTCAAAATCGTTTCGATCGATAGCAGGGGCAATAATACTGTTGTGAGGTTCTTGTTGGGACAGGGTAGCATAAAACTTAAGAGGAGGATTCTGGGGTCCTACTACAGCCATGGTTGGTTTTTGAACTGGTTCAGTAGTAGGAAAGAAGATATCACGAATATTGTACCTTCGTTGGTACTCTAGTATTCGGCGTATTAAATATAAGAAACGCTTTAATTCTACGATTATAGGTACTAAGTTTTCGCCTTGTGAGCGAGTATTTGGCATACAATCGAGAAATAAGGGAAAGGAAATTAGTTTTTACCTCAGTCTATACTACACAAGGAAAGAATCACACTATTTGACTAAATCAATCCCGGGCAACGGAGCCAAAAACATGATACGTCTCGTGACTGTATATACAATACAGTCTATCGGATACTTGACTGCAAGTGCACAGTCTAGTCATTTAGTTTTAAAAGATATCGAACCCACAGGGACCGATGGTCAAATTAATGCTATCGATGTTACTATGTTTAGCTAAGGTGATGATTTTTAGAGGTTTGGTTCAACAAAATTTAATCTAAAGAAAATTAAGTTTTTAAGAAAATATTAATGAATGGATATCGATATTCAACGCATTAATTATCAGGGATTCCATAAGTCACTGGTGTATATTTTAATTACCAAATACCTTTCAGTAGAAAATACTCACTTAAAAGGTTTTATCTCACACTCTCGTGATTGTTGACTCGGACTATACTTTTAAGTCAGAATGTACGCTCTCACTGTCCCATTTGAAGTTAAAAATACTTTTTGAAAATAAATAAGTTCTAATTGCTTTTAAAGTGCTCTCGCTGTTTTTAAAATCAATGCCTAGTTTTTACTATCCTGTTCGACCCTCACGCTCTCGCGATTGTCGAATCTAACCTTAGTTAATTTCCCACTCTCGTGGAAAAACCGTATTAAATAGCTTCTCACTCTCGTGACAAAGTTAATTAAATTCAAATTAAAAACCACAGCCAAAAAGATTATTTGAGAAAAGAAGTTTACACCGATTATTATTAAATCCCGTCTAATTAAATTATTTACATCCTGATACCGGTAGTTTAGCCGGACATGTTAAATAATGCAAATACAGACGAACTTAAACAATTTAACAATAAAGCAAACACGATTATTTAATAATAAATAGATAATAATAATTGAAGAAAAACCTGGAACTTTGATTAATTGAATATGCTGAATCTTGAAGTACTTGAGCAGTCCTCCACAGGTCAGTAGGATTCTGCTTCTTCGAAAAAAATGCTTAAACTAAACTAACGAAGTTGTAGTAGTTCCCCAATGTAGGAAACTACTAATTTTGGCTATGTGAAAAACGGAAAGGAAAGGAAAAAATCAAAGCTCGGAACGGAAAGGTAAACAAATTGCAGTAAAAGAAAATAGTGCTTGCTGAAGAAAAATACGTGAAAACAAAATTGCAGGAGCAAAAAAAGTCAGAGAGATTGGGTGAGAGAGAGAGGAGACCTGGAAATTTCCCACTTCCATTATTTTATAGTACCCCTTTGTCTTCGTGCTTGAGAAAAATAAGGAGGACTTAGTTGAGGGAGGGATTCACGGGAAGGTGGTTGCATGAGCGAAAACTGGGGTGACGTGGATCACTTCTTTTTGGAACCCACACTGACTTTGCATATGTGGCGGTCGTGATGGGGTGTGTGACGTTCATCACAATCAAGGCGTGACGATCATGATGGGGTGTGTGACGAGCGTCACATGCACAAAATTCATATATTCTGGTTTTTCTGTTGTTTCTCTTCTGTTTCTTCTTCTTTTCCTTCCTTTTCTATACTTTGCTCATTTAAGCATGTGAATTGAAATACCTGCACAAATAACTCGAACACTTATTGAATAATAGGAATATAAATGAAAACGGTATGATTTTCGAATGCAAATCAAGGCAAATATACGATACATTTTCGTGTTATCACTGGCACTCTACAATTGAAGGAGGACAGACACACCAAATATGTATAGGTTATATTATCACAAGAACAGGGGATCTTGATAACGAAATCAAATGCAATAAAAAATGCATAATGAAATATCTGATGAATATGCATGTATATGATTGATGATTATGTTGACAACACAACACAAAGGATAGAAATATCGCAGATTTAAATCATTGCTGCAACACTTGGCTAATCTCAACAAGATGGAAACACCAACTAGAGAATATGTTGGGGATGAACATGAGTCATCTAGCTCTGAATAACTCAACCTCGGCTGGGGAAAGAGAAAAGATCTGTTAAGGATCCCAATTGTCAACTTTGTGGGGAAGTTTAGGTCAACACCATATCAAATGGGAGACAACCCTGCAGGGGACCAAACCAAATACTACTAAAAATCCAAAAATGTTGGGAACAAGGGATCTTCATATCAGAAGATAAATTATGCCGGGGAATACAAGAGGTAAAACTCTTCATTGGGATCTAAGCAAAAACGTTGAGGATGTTATGACCAAGATCGTTGCGTTCCTCAAAAATCATCAAATTCCCTTAGGGAAATACGAAATAAACCAATTCCAAGGAGAAGATGACCGGATCCAACGAACTGCCGAAGTTATGCAACACAAATATACTAATGGAAACCAAAAAAAAGGTTTTGGATCTCCAAAGTCACAAATTGGAGGATATCAAAAGAAGTACCGCAACTGTGGGATAGGGACCGATCATCAGCTCAACTCTACTGGGGATGATAGATTACTCGGGGAGAAACACATCAACCATGTTGGGGATGAATGACAAACTATTATGGAAGAGTTACCAAACCAAACTGCTTGGGGAAGACCAACAAGGCTTCTCACTTCAAGACTTACCTATTCTCAAATTATTGTTGATATTCCTTGCTAAAATTGATTATTCTTAAAGTGATTATTTTTATTATTTTTTAAGAAAAATTAAATTTTATTGATTAATGTCTTTTAAATTTATCATCATTAAAATTCAATTTTATTTAGAAGAAGTAAATAAGAGTAGAAGCAATTGGATAAAAGCTCAATTTCTTTAATAGAATGGTAGTCTGTAAATGACAACACTCCATAAATCTTTACAAAGTTGAAAATGGTAATTTACATTGTAAAGGGATACATTAAATACAATGATCACTACTCTCTGATCGCGACTTAGTAAGTCTATGGGAATCGTGACTGCAAGTGCACAGTCATATCGCGTAGTTTTAAAGATTATCAAACCCACAAGCACTAATAATCGAACGTATTAATATCTAATGTTAATATGTAAATCTAAGGTTGATGATCGTTCTAAGATTGGAGGGATGAAGAGAAATAACTATAACATAAATAGAAGATTAATAAATATATTTTATAAAGGGGGATATCGGTATGTAACACATCAAACTTCGGGGATTCGATAGATAGTTGGTGTAATCTTATTGGTCAAAATATTCTTCAGTAGAAATTATTTATAAAAAGGACTTAGTCTCACACTCTAGTTTTATTAACTCTGACCATACTCTTAAACCAGAATGATTGGCCCTCGCGGTCTGGTTTTTAATTTAAAAGTAACTTTTGAATATGAATAAAGTCTAATTAATCCCAAAGCGCTCTCCCTGTGTTTAAGATTAATACCTAGTTTCAGCTATCTGGTTAAAATCTCAAACTCTCGTTCTTGTTGACCTTAACCTTTGTTTGTTCTGTACTCTTGTACGAAAAACAATTTTGAATAAAACAAGAAAGTAAAATCGGAAAAGTAAGTTTTATAAAAGCCAACACCAATTATTTATGAATCCCGTCGTTTCGACGAACTTTACATACTGATACCTAGAGGTTTAGTCGGACATGGATCCGGTAACAAACATGGTATTCAGGAAATTAAACATATAATAAGGCATAAATAAATAAAATGGAATTTAAAATAAAACCTGGAATATAAATTGAGAACTTGAATGGAATCTTGATTCTTCAAATTAAATAATATCGGCAAGCTTCGGCAATCGTGTACAACATTACAATCGAATTCAAATGCGTAAATAATAAATTGCAATTGTCCCTGATGTGGAGAATCTATTGCTTTTATAAATTAAGTAAACTGCCTAAGAAAACCAACCAAAAAGAATCTGACTAAAATAAAGCGTGTCGTCAAAGGAGAAACGACCCTCCTTTTTATATTTTCCACTTCCCTAGATTGTAGCGAAAAGGTGAGTGGAATCGTGGCTAATATTGTGGAGAGAAAGTAGGGAAGACCGACTTGTGGCGGTTGCCACAACCCTAGTTTGATCTCTGTGGCGAGCGTCACCTTTTGAGGGATGGGCACCACCATTTCCTTACTTTGTGGCGGGCTCCACCATTCTCTTTAGGTCATAGGGTGGGCGCCACACATCCAAGTGATGGGCGCCACTTGCCCATTTGGTGTGGTGGGCCCCATACTCTCTATTTTCCTCCTTTTTCTTTCCTTTTGCTATTTTCTACTTTGCTTGCTTGTACACCTTTCATTCGATAAATACCTGGAACAAACATGAAATACTGCATAATAATAAGCACTAATCAAGTAAAAAGCAATGCATATGAAGCCAAATATACAATACGTTTTTGCATTATCAAACTCCCCCATACTTAAACCTTTGCTTGTCCTCAAGAAAATGCTGCGTATATGAATAAAAAGTTTAGTAATATCTTTGCAGCATAAAGTATCAAGACTCGTAAAAGACAGAGTTGCATTTGGATACTCATTCTAGTCTATAAAATCCACTTTGGTCAAAAATTGCATTAACAAGTACTCACTTCAACACTAAGGGTATCGTTGGAACACACAGTCGCAATAGTGCAACCATAAGTCTCCCTCCTATACAAACCAATCTGAATCATGTCGTCATGCCTAAGCCTACCTTACTAAACATTCTTTTTATCCTTTTTCATTTTGGCCCAATCACATTAGGCCCGTTATCCTTTCACATTCATAGCAAGATAATCTGTTAGTGACTATGAATTCATAATTATTTATTTCTTTCTTTTTCGCACTTTGGCTCAAATAATAGTTAAAGATGGTTATACTATTGGGCTAAATGACCGGGTGAGGATCACCTAACTTAGAGGGAACAACATTTTTCCTACATTTTGTCAATCTTTTTCTCTTTAAAGCCTGAGATCATACACTTATTTGCATCGACTTCTTGTGTAGTGTGTGCTTAGGATGGTGTTGACTGCTAGATAAACTACTTAAGGAGTATTAAAGGATGGAATTTAAGTCTATGGCATGACAACTACTCAAATCGATCTTATACTTAGTAGATTTAAGGTGTTAAAACGATACCGATCTTTTAAACTTTTTCCAAATCTCTACAATTCGACCTCATATTTATTTATAGGTTAGAACTTTCAAAAGATGCACGGTATCTCTAACTCTAGATCTTTGCAAAAAAATTGTATGGCTTAAACAAATAGGAGAGTTAATCAATAACGGAAACCACGCATAAAGACTCGACATCACATTAATATTTGACTCGACTAACACTTAACAAAAATAAAATAACAAAAGGAAATAAAAATAATTTAAATCTACCAAGAAAGCGATAAATAAAAGCGGTAAAGCTTCCTCCCTCACACTTAGACCTTGCATTGTCCCCAATGCAACGACATAAGATAGGAAAGAAAGGTAGAACCTGGGTAGCCTGCTACTAGAGCCTTTTGCCACGTGTACGTGTGCGTCCACTGTTTCCTGGCTGGTGAGGTAGCGTATAGTCTTGTAGATCTTCCACACGCACTGTTAATGTTGCCATTTCATCGATCAAGCCAGACATGTTCTGTTCGGTTCTAAAATCGTAGTCGTGCTGATCATGCTGCATCTGGTGAAGGATTTGAATCATTTATGTTTGCTGAGCTTCCATGTTTTGGATTTGTAGGTCACACTGAGCGTCTAATTCGCTACGCCGCAGCAGTTCAGCATAGATCTCATCAAGAGTGGTTGGTGCCACATTTCTTCCTCTGGGTCTTTGGTTGGAGAATGTACCTGCAACATTTTCAGATGGCATGTGTGTGGTGTGTGGGTCAGTAGCGGGAGCAGCTTGCTCCGGAATATAATCCTCGTCGGTATCCCCGCCAGCAGCTACATTCTCAAGAATGTGCGCGGGGACTTGGTTAAACACTAGATCATTAATATAATAATAATTTTTCGGGTTACGTACATCTGTGCGAGTTGGATTTGGGAGGACGAAATCTTGTAAGACACTGTTTGTAATTATTAGATTAAACTTACCGTCTTTCCTTCATTTTACCAATTTCATGCTCCTCGCCATGTCAATGTCAATGGCATGATGCAAGAGCAGGGTTAGCCTGGAAAATTTTTCTCCGAGTCCTAGGACTTTGGCTGTGGAGGTTATTAAACCTCCAAATATAATCGGCCCTCTCTTCGCATTGACAATGGCCTGCATGTAAGAGAACATAAAAGGGACGATATTCATCTTTTGTGGCAGAAGAGTGGCGAACAAATAAAAGAGTTCTTTTTAGTTCACCTTGTTAGAGTTTTCTCGGCTGAAAATGGTGGATGCCAATATTTGGCGAAAATATCGAATAGTCGGGTTGTGCATTAGAGTGACTTTGTTTCCCTTAAACCTATGGGTTACTGTACCCGTTATTACCCTCCAAAATGGTTGAAAGGCACGTTGCCAACCCTCAGTATCTGGGACCTCACTTACTATGCCATCCCCATGGGGAAATTATAGAAGGTCCACAAGTTGGGAAAATCTAAAAGCATATACAATATTGAACAAACGAAACTGGACAGTCCCACTGGAATAGTTTGTGTTGGGTGTCGGAATAAAAATTAACGAAGTTAGAAATTCTAGTGTTAATTGAGCATAGACAGGGTCCTTAAGATATAGGAAATAATTTAAATTTAAAGTGTCTAGCATATAGTTAACACTATCTAAAATTCCTAAGGTAAATCAGCAGGGTTTATCGGCATACCTTATTGATTCGATTTTCCTTGTGCTTAGAGCCGTGTAAGTCTCTTCCTGTAATTTACCTGGCTCACCTTTTCTGAACACTATTTCATATTCATCATCTGTGCCATGATGAATTTCACACTTCTTGTGTAATGTGGTGAGAATATAGCAAGAGAGGGGAGAATTATGCTTATGAGAGGTTTGGTTTTGTGAGATTATGTTGGTGGTTTATATAGAGATGGTTGTGGTTGAGAATTGAGGAACGAAATAAATTTTATTTAAGGACTTCAATGTTGTGGTCAAAGGATGTAAGAGTGGTTGAAGAGCTTTTATGGAATGTCCAGCATGCACGGGACAAGGTATTGAAAAGTGATCATGTGACATTAGTACATCATAATGCATGTGAACGGTAATGTAGTGGCTGACCATAATTTTTATGCTTGTGGCGGGTGCCACTAGAGACTTGTGGCCAGCGCCACAGTCTTCACATGGCTGCCACAACCTGTGTGTCGCAGGCGCCATGTGCAATGTGGTTTATTCCCATGTGTGGACCTCTTTATGGTTTTGACCATAAATTTCTATTTGAATTTTAATTGACTGGCATTAAATAGTGGTTGGATAGTTAGGTAGAAGAAAACTAATATAATACGTAGGTATGAATGAGAAATAATATATGGTAGAATGACATTAAAACGCAAAATTGAAAAATATAAGAATGAGGTAGACAGGAAAAGATGATATAATTTGTCTACTGAAATAAAAACAAATGAAATAAATAAATTCCCAATGTGTAATAACAATAATGAAATTCAAAACATAAAATAAAATAAATGTCAGTAAATCGGTATTATTCAAATAAATTAGCCATTACGGCGATTGTTGGTAGGAGGAGAAAACGAGTAGAAGTGCTGGTAAATGAGATCCAGGTTCTCTGTCACTACATCCACAAACCGTGGAATTCCACCCGCAAGGTGATCAGCTCGCCTCTCAGTTTGGCGACGTTTGTATGAACAACTTCGATGGCAGCAGCATGATCGGTGAGAGGTGCAGCAGTTATAACTGGGGCGTGTGATTCAGCGTCGAAGAGAGAAGTGTCATAGTGGTCGTAGATTTTGGGTGTCTCTGGAGGATACGGTGGTGCATTTGGTGGTCTATTCAAATCATAGAGCCAGTTGTTCCTATCATGTACACTCGTCGTATGGTCTGGAAGGGTAAACAAGTGTACTACTTGGCGGTTAATTTGAAATTCAAACACATCCGGACCTAGGTTCCTAATGATATCGGTGTTGACACAGAATCAGATGTTCATTGGTCGTATAACCCTAATGAGTGTGTGTTTCAGTCCAATGACATTTGCTATCATGGTTACTAAGCCTACCACTAAGATTGGTCCACGGTTATCTTGTGTTATACGGTCCAAATTAGCTATCATAAATGTAGCAGCGTTAACAGGTCATGCCTGTGATGCACAATACATTATAAAGAGTCCGTCTTTAGACACGAAGGTTCTATTCTGTTCCTTTCCAAATAAGGTGTGAGCTAGGATCTTATGAAAGTAACGAATGACAGGGTTATGGATGTTCTCGGAATGCAAAATATCCGGCTCGGGATGGACGTTTCCTATGATGCTACCCCCAAAGTGATTTAATTCAAGGTTTATAAGCATGTCTTCCTGGGTAATGGTAAAGGTATCAGGACCATTAGGGCATCCTAGGAATTCAACTATTTCTCTATGGGTGTAGCCGTAGTCATTATCGAACAACCTAAAGGTGATGAGGCCTTTGTTAAATCCCATACCATGGTTTGGCAGGTAAACTAGGGAGCTTAGGAATTCTAAAGTCAACCTACTGTAGGAACTAAATTTTCTTTTGATAGCAAAGATGTCCTAGCCTAGTTGGTTAATTAGAAATATAACATTGTCTCTTATATCTAATTTGGTCATAGTGCGTTCGTCTGGGTCTAGGGTTAATGCCATTTCTCTCTGATCTAGAGCCTCAAAACGTCTCCTTTAAGCTCTGCCTCTGAAGACTATATCCATGTAATCTACTTGTTGCATTGTGATGGTCAGTAGCTAGATAAAATCAAGTGGATAACAACATTAAGTTAGTAATGGTCAATAATAAAGAAAGATACCAATTGACTTTATGAAAAATAAGAAAGAAAGAAAGAATAAAAAATAAGCAGTACTAATAATCAGAAATTCAGAAAGTCTGAGGTGGGAGTTAAACAAAAGTACTTCCTTAAACTCTTTCCTTGATATGCGATTGTCGTGCCATTTCTTAGTTCTTTCTTTATAGATACGGACATGCTCATACGCATCTAGTCTAAGTTCTTCTAGTTCATGGATATCTAATATTCTTTTTTTGCCTACGACAGTATAATTGAGATTAAGGGTCTTAATTACCTAATACGCTTTATATTCTAATTCTACCGGGAGATGACATGATTTTCCATAAACTAGCTTAAAAGGTGTGGTTTCTATTGGGGTCTTATAAGCTGTCCTATATGCCCACAGGGCTTCGTGTAATTTTGAGGACCAAACTTTCCTAGAGGTAGCAACCGTCTTTTCTAAGATTTGTGTGATTTCTCGGTTCAAGACCTCTACTTGCCCACTCGTTTATGGGTGATAGGGTGTTGCTACGCGGTGCCAGACTCCATATTTCAGTAATAGCTTTTCGAAAATCCTTGAAATGAAATGGGAGCCACCATCACTGATGACAAGTCTCGGCATGCCGAATCTATGGAAGATTATACGCTTAAAGAGTCTGATCATCACTCGCGTGTCATTTGTTGGAGAGGCTAGGGCCACAATCCATTTTGATACGTAATTGACCGCAACAAGGATATACTTGTTACCAAAAGAAGATGGGAATGGTCCCATAAAATCGATTCCCCAAACATCGAAAACTTCTACTTCCTAAATGCCTTTAAGTGGCATTTTGTCGCCTCTAGATATGGTGCTAGTGCAATGACACCGGTCACAATTGAAGATCGCGATGTGGACATCTTTCCACATAGTGGGCCAAAAGAGGTCGGCTTGCAGGATCTTAGCGCAAGTCTTAGAGGTGCTTGTATATCCTCCACATGGAGCAGAATGACAGTGGGAGATTACATTTCCTACCTCATCTTCGGGGGAACATCGACAGAAAATTCCATCGGCGCCTCTCTTAAAAAGCATAGGCTCATCCCAATAGTAATGTTTAAGATCGTGGAAGAATTTTTTCTTTTGTTGATAAGTCAAGTCTGGTGGAAGCACCCCAGCTACTAAGTAGTTGATGAAATTAGCGTACCATGTGTCGCATCCGCGAAAAACAACCGGCAGGCTAAAAACAAAACAACACAGAGCCGCCACCGTGCGTTATTTATCCCAAAGAGGGAAAGGAAACGCTCGAAGTAAACCTGGGAAAAGCATGGTCTCGTGACCAAAGAGAATGGGATCGGGAGTCGGATATGCGAAGGGAAGGTATTAGCACCCCTACGCATCCGTCGTACTCGACGGGATCCACGCTCTAAAAGAAATAATAGGTTGCTAAAACAAACATCACACACACAAACAACACATGCGGGAGAAGAGGGGAGAGGGCTCGCTAGGATATCGCATCCTATGCCTACGTATCTCGTCTGGAACGAGAATCAGAGTTGCCGTAGTTCGGCTCACGCACGCCAAACAAAACACACACAAACACGGGCAAACTTGGAACCCGAACGCCAATCGCTGGACTTACATCAGCTCTCGAACCAAACAAACCCACACTGGAAACCAGATGCCACTTGATGGACTTATACCGGACTCCAAGCACACAACAAGAGGATACGGAATGCCAATGGCTGGGCTTACATCCATCTCCTACACACGCAAGAAGAAACAAACAACAAGTTACTAAGGAGTCGGGAACTCGAGCCTAGCAACTGCCGAGCAAACACACGCAAGAAGAAAAAAGTGCCCGGAGAGACCTCGCACGGTCTCCTGCCTACGTACCTCATCTGGTATGAGGATCAGGGCGACGTAGTTCCCTTGAACGTGAAAGAAATTCTAACCAGATACAAAGGGAGACACACTACTAGGGAGCTGCACTCGAGCCTAGATTTTATCATGCATATCATCCTTAAGTTATGGTTTCTATCCTAACTTGCACAGGCAACAAGCTAATCCTAAACAGGTAAAGCAAAGCAAACAATCACAAATAGCACACACTATATACACACCAAGTGGGGCTCAAACAAGGGTTAGACTGCCAAAGCAAGTCCACTGTATCAGGGTGATGTTAGCTCTTAACCCTGACATTGAGAGTCAGGGTGAAGCCAGATGAAAGGTGAGTGAAGATTGGACCTCACAGCTCTTATCCCTGGCCCGGGAGAGCTTCAAACAATGAAGTGTGGGTCCAGAAAGTGGAAACCCTTCTACACTTATGACACTGACTCAACTGATCTTGGGTTAATGTCCACAAGGCATCAACATGTGATGTGAGCCAAGGGACGACTCAACCGATTAGCAGGAGGTGGACTACACACCTCTTGTGTCTGCCAAATGCCTTAACAAAGGTCTTTTCCTGCTTGGGGACAAAAATAAACAAGCACAAACATTGCCTCTTAAGGAGGACTTCAGACAGGTGCCTGGCCAAGTAACAGGCCATGTCTTCCAGACTACATGGAGTTAGTGATTCTACCTCAATTGGTTTACACAACCAAGCAACAACACAAGCAAGTTCACAATGAACTATAGCAACTAAAGTACCTGAAATCAATCCAATATGATCAGTACTCAGCTCAAACAGTCAAACAAACAATTACAAGTTAAACAGTTAACTGTACACAAGCAATGCATCAAGCAAAGCATAAGCCAATGCTCAACACAAATGAATTAGAAACCACCTACAAAACAAAATTAATGTTAATCAACATCATTCACATGAGCAACTCAAACCAAGTGCATTAATTCCTCCATTCCATTTGCCTTTTGTCCTGAAACACAATCCAAACATGAGAAGCAAAACCCTAAGACAAAGCCTAGGGTCCAATAGGGATCAAAAACCCAAAACAGAACATGAAAATTATCAAAAATCAAGTTCAATCAATTTAGAAACATGTCCAATTGGTCTCATGTTGATATCATCAACCAAGATTATTTCATGAAGCAAATAGTGCGAAAGATGTCATTTCAAAGCTCATTGGACCAAACAGAATGAATCAATTCAAACTCAATCCAAAACAATTCAATAAATCTCCAAAAAATTCACAGCTAAACAGAATTCATTACATGTCAATCACACCAAATTTCAATCCAATTGGAAAATGGGAAGCAAGTCAATTAAATTCATCAAGTTAAAGCATGCTCATACAAGCTCATACAAGGCATCAAAACATGCATCAACTTCCAGTAATCATAAAACAGAGTAGGAACATGATAAATGCACCAAACCAAAACCAAGATACACTTCAAGATGTCTATAATCACTCCACAAAATTTCAAGTTCATCCAATACATATCAAGAATTTTACAAAACATTTAAAAACATGACTCACAAAAACTCCACATTTGGTCAAACAGAAAGGAAATTCTCAATCAGATTGGAAACACATCCAAAAATTCCAGAAACAATCACATGTGAACCTAACATCCAGAAGTATCAACTTGAAAACTTTCAGCTCATTTCAAGTTCATATGGCATGGAAACAAAATTCATGAAGTAGGACAAGAAATGGTGTGACACAAATTGTCACACCTCTAATGATCATGTCATATCTCACAATCCAGGAATGATAAAATAGCAAACTCAAAGCCAAAATATCCATTAATGTCTCTAGAATAAGCATGCAAAGTTTTAGCTCCATCCAGTTAAGCATCATCATTTCATGATCAAAATACCAAGCAAGGTGCATGAAACCACATACATGAACAAACCCTAGGCTATTCGAAAAACCACACGTGCACAATTTTTGCAAAAATCACCAAAAAATAGTAGAGGTTACAAGGATCATGGTGGAAAAAATCTCATTCAATTTGGATCAATAGTTTAGGAGATATGATTTTTGGAAGTAATGAAAAAAATAAAAAAGTGAAATGAATAGCATGTAAAGTTTATGAAACATATGGAAATAAATGGCAAGGCAATATGTGAAATTGCACTCAAGCGGAATCGAAGGGAAGCGTTGTTCGAAATTCTGAGCGCGCGCAAACACATACAACATGTACAGTAGCGAAAATGAAGATCAAAGGACAGTTTCTGGAAAAGTTTCAAGTGTTCATCACGCGTTCATCACCTTCATATGCTTATGAACATTTTTCCACCAAATTCAACAAACTTTATATCAATAGAAAGGTCTCACAACGTACATCAACAATATCACATTCATTTGACCTAACTCTTCCTAATTTAACCGGATCGATCCAAAACATGTTTGAGCATGAAATTTCAAATCAACATAACTCTCTCATTTCTCAATGAAAATTAATGATTCAACTTGCAGAATTCTCTACTAAACAAGATCTATCCAAATCATCAATCAATTTCATGAATTATTGAATTCGAAAACTGACCTTAATTTGATGCCAGTTGTGAATCGCGCGCTTTAAGCTTCCAAAAGCAAAAACAGATGATCAATGATGTTTGTAGAAGTGAATGGATGCAAGGCCTTGGCTCAATAGTGCTTGATTTGCTCAGAAATTCGATTTGCCATGGATGCACCTTCTTACAACAGTCCTTGATTTTGCTTGAATGTGAAGAATCCTTGCTTGCAAAAGCTTCTACAATGATTGTAGGTGATGAATCAATGAAGATCTTGGCTAGGTTTGTGAAGAAATTGCAAAAAAAGTGAAGATGAAAAGTTGAGAGAATTGTGCAATTTTGGATCTAGATCTGAGATGAATGAATGTTAATCTGATTTTCTGTTATGATTAACCATTTATATGATGCACTAATCCATTTTGTTAATCAAGTTTAGCCAAATGTGAGTGATTAGTGAAAATGCACTTTTATGCTAAATGGTAATTAGCCAATCCACCCTCACTTAGGCAAATCCAATGCAACAGTAGAATTTTCTGGTTTGAGCAAGTTTCAAATGGCATTTGTGAGCTATTGCAAAAGGAATCATGTGAAAACAATGCTTATTTTGCAAAAACACCTTTTTCCCTCCCTTTTTCAAAATTGGTCCACTTGAAAAATGGACTTTTTATGTGATGAGTTTTCATGACAGGTAATGCTTGTTTTGGATAGAGGACATCAAAATAATTTTGCTCAAAGAAACCTCACTCCATTTGGCCTTGTGAATCAAAAGTTATGCCACTTTGAAATTCAACTTTTTTGGACAATGATCAATCCATAACTTGCCAACCACAAATGAGAAATTCATGTTCTTGGACTTTTTGGAAAGGTGAGAGCAAGATCTACAACTTTCATGTTGGACAAAATTTCATTTGAAACATTTTTGGACATGTAATTTTGAGGAGAAAAACTTTCCATTTTTGGCAATTTTCAATTACAAGTCACTTTCTATTTTTGGAAAGTTTTCACCTGACTTTATTTTCTTCATTCTTGATCTTTGAAATGCCAAATGAAACTTGTTTGGACATGAATGAAGTGTCTCTAACCCTCTCCCACCTCCAAATCCATGAATTCAGGCACAGTTGACCACAATTGACTTTTCTGACTGATAGATGAATTTCAGCTTGACTGATGAACTTGAGCCACAAACTCCTTATGAAATGGCTCAATGATGAAACCTTGGCTTCCATAAGCTCAATATAATCATATGATGATCCCCATATCCATTGAAAACCTCATCTTCTCCACAAGCCCTGATTGGCACCAATGTAGATGATTAGGGTTGACCAGTGGTCAAAACCCTAATCTCAAGGTATCTAATCAAGCATAATGAATCTCTTGGTGATGACAAAACCATGATGATGATGATGTACCATTTCAACCAAGATGATGCTCAATCTCCTTGAGGAACCATGAAACCCTAATTTGAATCACACATCCTCAGATGGTCAATGATCAATTCAATGAAACCCTAGCTTGCACCTTAACCTCTTTATCTTCTGATCAAGACTTAGGAGGATGACTTGCTTGATGTGGCCACATAATATGCAAAATGCAATGCCTAATGACCTAAAAAATGATATGCAATATGTTAAGCTAGTCCCAAGAGAGGAGGGCAAATTTTGAGGTGTTACAGCTGCCCATATTCAATCCACTGTGAACCTGTCAATATGAATAGCCTCGGCTTTCAGATGATCAGGATGAAGAGTGATTGAATACCAAGAACAGACGAACAATTTGCACTCTGATGGGAGATAATTAACAATGCCTGTCAGAATTGGCAAAGAACACAATCTTGCAGAAAAATCCGTCTGGTACGGAGAAAGTCGGCCTGAATACCGAAACAGAAACGTCGACCTGGATACCAAAATAAATGGTAACACAGGGATAACCATGGCCTGAACACCACATCCGTTGGGGATTATTCTTTTTTTTAATGCTTTTCTTGAACCCCGAAATTTTCTTTCGCGCAAATGATCCCGGATCACTGCATTTGAACCCCGACATCTTGTTTGCCAAAATAATGAACCCCATTCTCCATTTGAACCCCAGTCGCCTGACGATAACTTGTGATCGCCATTATGAACCCCGTTCTCCAGAAAATGTCTCAACATTTCCTTTTCTCCATTTGAACCCCGATCTCCAGAAAATGCCTCAACATTTCCCTTTCTCCGTTTGAACCCCGTTCTCTGCTTTCTTGTGATAATTCCGCTAGCAATGTCGGAAATAACACCAAACACCACTCTGAGGGCGACATATCAGAGGGTACACCTTCACAAAAGGAAGGTAACATGTGCATCTCTTCCTCAAAAGACACCCATAACGACCTCCGTTGGCCTCAGCCAAAGTCTAAGGTGGCACATGAACAGAAGACAATCCTGCGGACCTCATCCCGGATATAATCTTCAACTCCAATCTCCGTTTGAACCCCGCTCTCCAGAAAATGTCTCAACATTTCCTTTTCTCCATTTGAACCCCGCTCTACAGAAAATGCCTCGACATTTCCCTTTCTCCATCTAAACCCCAATTGTCGCGCTGATCGCGTAACGTCCTTTGATTTTATTTCCATCTCCCTCCGACGGAAAAATTTCCTCCAGTATCGCACTACTGGGGAACACTGCTGATCTGACGTCATGATGCTAAACTCCTCAGAGTAACACCTTCAACCAGACACTGACTAATGATTGGGAAGAAACTCGACGTTTACTGGACATCGAACAATGATGTTTACCTGACACCAAAGAAAGCTCGACCAGACATTAACTGATGACTGGGAGGAAACTCGACGTTCACTGGACATCGAACAATGATGTTTACCTGACACCAAAGAAAACTCGACCAGACATTAACTGATGACTGGGAGGAAACTCGACGTTTACTAGACATCTAACAATGATGTTTACCTGACACCAAAGAAAACTCGACCAGACATATACTGATGACTGGGAGGAAACTCGACGTTTACTGGAAATCGAACAATGAAGTTTACCTGACACCAAAGAAAACTCGACCAGACATTAACCAATGACCGGGAGGAAACTCGACGTTTACTGGACATCAAACAATGATGTTTACTTGACACCAAAGAAAACTCGACCAGACATTAACTGATGACCGGGAGGAAACTCGACATTTACTGGACATCGAACAATGATGTTTACCTGACACCAAAGAAAACTCGACCAGACATTAACTGATGACTGGGAGGAAACTCGACGTTTACTGGACATCGAACAATGATGTTTACTTGACACCAAAGAAAGCTCGACCAGACATTAACTGATGACTGGGAGGAAACTCGACGTTTACTGGACATCGAACAATGATGTTTACCTGACACCAAAGAAAACTCGACCAGACATTAACTGATGACTGGGAGGAAACTCGACGTTTACTGGACATCGAACAATGATGTTTACTTGACACCAAAGAAAGCTCGACCAGTAATTAACTGATGACTGGGAGGAAACTCGACGTTTACTGGACATCGAACAATGATGTTTACTTGACACCAAAGAAAAATCGACCAGACGAGGATCGACACGACACTTACTGGTATCACAAGGATGACATCCCCATATGTCAAAACCAGGCAGACACTTGCCGGGGACTAACTGGGAAATACTGTTGCTCCAAAATCACGATGCTGAACTCCTCGGAGTGACACCTTCACCATCCGGCGAAACCAAATCTCAAGCGGTAACCACGGCTTGAATCGCGCTGATCGCGTCATGATGTTAAACTCATCCGAGTAACATCTTCACCATCCGGTGAAACCAAATCTCAAGCGGTAACCACGGCTTGAATCGCGCTGATCGCGTCATGATGTTAAACTCATCCGAGTAACATCTTCACCATCCGGTGAAACCAAATCTCAAGCGGTATCCACAGCTTGAATCGCGCTGATCGCGTCATGATGTTAAACTCATCCGAGTAACATCTTCACCATCTGGTGAAACCAAATCTCAAGCGGTAACCACGGCTTGAATCGCGCTGATCGCGTCATGATGTTAAACTCATCCGAGTAACATCTTCACCATCCGGTGAAACCAAATCTCAAGCGGTATCCACGGCTTGAATCGCGCTGATCGCGTCATGATGTTAAACTCATCCGAGTAACATCTTCACCATCCGGTGAAACCAAATCTCAAGCGGTATCCATGGCTTGAATAACGGATACTTGCAACGCTGTTGATTTTCCAACTAGCAACACCACTCCTCAAACGGTAACCACGGTTTGAGTAGCATCTTCACCCACTGGCAAAACCAAATCTCAAACGGTAACCACGGCTTGAGACTAGCGCATGCTTGCAATGATGATGCATGATTTTTTTTCAGCGTAATGCTCCATAATCATGGGAATGCTACGCAATTTATGCAATATGCTATGCTTATTCTACATGATGAATGTATAAAAAGTATCCCCCTCAAGGGACTCTTCTGGGGAGCTCGAGGCACTCCGCTGAGGAACTCGCCAACACTCCGATTTCCAACCTGCTGGGGAATAACACTGTTGCTGGGAAAAAGCAACCCTTGCTGGGGATAAACCTCCTCTGCACCCGATCCGCTTGGGGAATTGCTGGGGAAGGAGCCACCAACGCACTCTGTGGGGAACCCACAGTCTTTGACTTGCTGGGGATATAAATCCCGACTTTGCTTGGGAACCAACCCCCCCACATAAGCCTCCGCTGGGAAATAGCAACCTTCAGGCCTGGCGACTGGGGAAGCATTGATCTGAAACCTGCTGGGGATAACAATCCTGACCCTGCTAGGGAAACTACAAACCTTGAATCTGCTGGGGAATTAGTCCTCACGACTCTGCTAGGGAAAACCTCCACTGGGAACTAGCAACCTTCAGGCCTGGCGACTGGGGAAGCATCGATCCGAAACCTGCTGGGGATAACCATCCTGACCCTGCTAGGGAAGTCACAGACCTTGTATCTGTTGGGGAATTAGTCCTCACAACTCTGCTTGGAGATGAGGAAAATCTAGTACAGAACACCCGTCGACTCGTCGAACCTTGGTATTCATCATCCAAATCCACTGTCGGCTTTCCAATTTTGAGAACTCCCAGACTCGTCTGGACCTTTTTTGCTCCATCATCTTGTATTCCCAACTGCTCCGTACTTGACGGAGAGCGAACCTCATGGGAGTTATACAGACTTTTCAATTTTCAGACTTTGAAGAGTCTTCTTGATTAATTCCCAGGATCGTCGTACGTCTCGTCGTCTTTTCCCCGTTCTTCTATTCACTCGTCCCTGATTGGACTCCATGGGGATTGTTTTGTCAATAGCTTCCACATCACAACCTGCAAGTGAGGGATAATATCTAACAGTTCCTGCAAAAGAGATCGTTAGATAAAAACGTGCCCCAGGCGTGCCAAGATTTCAACACTTGGGTCACTCAACCTTCCGAATAAGATCTCAATTTTTTCAATCTTATAAACATGCATTGGAAGGGACCTGTATGTCTTAAAATGCAAAGATTCTTTATCAAAATAATTGGATGTTTTCGCAATCAAAGCGGTAATGAAAAACAAAAACAAAAATTATTTGACTGAATATGCATTTTATTGATTGAAAAGCGTGGCTCAAACTGAGCAATACAAAGGAAGCAATTCCTGAAAAGAGGTAATTGCGCACAAAAGGAAAAATCTATCCTAATGGCAATGTGAAACCCGTGATCTCATCGAGTTCCAACTCGGTTACACCCCGTATGTCCTCAGACTCTCCGTGCTTTCTGCCTTCTGAACAAAACATTTCTGATTGATCCCTACCGGGTATTATCCATGTGCTATAACCAAAATAAACGATCATGCCAGATGCAGTTGTTCGTTTCAATCCCTCTTTTGCCTGGACTGCCCTTTCGGGTTTTCAGTCCACCGGGATACCCATTTTTGCCCAAGTCGCCTTTTCAGGTTTTCGACTTGCCGGGTGTACATTTTTTCTTTTTATATCCCTAATTTTTGCCCGAACCTTTTCTTTCTGTTTTTTGGTTCGCCGGGATGCCCATTTTTGCTTGGACTATTTTATTCTTTTCGTCCAGCGGGTCTCTTTATACGAAGTATTTTTTAACTGCGTCCGCATTCACAGGGGATGGAAAATCCTCGTCATCCATGGTCGTCAGCAACAAGGCTCCGCCAGAGAAAACCTTCTTGACCACGAATGGACCTTCATAATTAGGTGTCCATTTGCCCCTTCGATCGTTTTGAGGAGGAAGGATCCTTTTCAGCACTAGATCACCTACGTGATATACCCGAGGTCGTACCTTTCTGTCAAAAGCACGCTTCATCCGTTGCTGGTACAACTGCCCATGACAGATGGCTGCCAACCTCTTTTCCTCAATCAGGCTTAACTCTTCGTACCGAGTCCTTACCCATTCAGCCTCTTGCAATTTCACGTCCATCAGGAGTCTCAAAGAGGGAATCTGAACCTCAACCGGTAACACGGCTTCCATTCCATATACCAACGAGAAAGGCGTTGCCCCAGTAGGCGCACCGAGGTTCGATACCCAGGATACAAGCTTCACACTTGCCCATACTGTCGGTGCATTCGAATGCTAACCTGGAAATGAAGGGAACATGGGATCCCTTCGGCGTAACCAAAGCACTAACACGTCCATATTAACCCCATCAGACATCAGAATCCGTTCGGATTCAGGGTCAGGCGCCTCCTCTGGGATCGGTTCCTCACAATCTTTCGATTTGAGCACCTCGAGATGTCCTCATCAGGGAACTCAAACTTCCTCGGTTGATAATCCTCAATAGGTTGTCAGGCGAGGTAATCAGACAATACACTCCCCTTGATTGCTTCCTGGGAGGTATACTGAATATCGTATTCAGTCAAAATCATTTGCCCTCTCGCAACCCGTCCGGTCAATGCTGGCTTTTCAATATTGGCTTCCCAAATATATACCTGATCGGATCCATCTTGGAATCTACAAAGTGGTATGAACCAGCATATACTGTCTCAGTCGGCGAGTAGCCTATGCCAAAGTACATCAAGTTTTCTCGAACAGTGGATGTATTATTTCACAGTCGGTAAACTTTTTGCTAAGGTAAATTGCATGCTCTTTTCGACAAGACTCGTCATGTTGTCCCAGTACGCACCTCATAGACCCCTCGAGGGCTGTCAAGTACCAGATTAACAGTCTCTCTCCATAGGGAGGCAACAGAATCGAAGGCTCCTGCAACTCATTCTTTTATTTTTCAATTCCCCTTGGCAATCATTATTTCACCTGACCATTTGATCCGTTTTCATACGGGTTCATACGTGGATGTTAGAGGAGATGTGAACCATGACATGTAGTTCAATCTACCTAATAGACCACGAACCTCTTTTTTGTTCTCGGTTCAGGCACTTCTTGTTTTCCTTTCTATTTTTTTTTTTTTAAAGCAGGATCAACCTCGATTCCTCTCTTACTTACAACAAACCCCCAGTAGCTTACCGGCTCGCACTCTGATAGTGCACTTATTTGAATTCAACCTCAGTTTGAATTGTCTCAACTGGTCTACTCAGTTTGGCCAGATCTGCCAGATGCCCCTCTTCTGTTTGAGGGCTTTGCTATCATGTCATCAACATAGCATTCAATTTCATGATGAATCATATCATGAAACAAAGTCACCATGGCTCTCTGATAAGTAGCACCGGCGTTCTGCTTCTCTAGAGGACAGTCTTCTTTCCATGGTAGATTGCGCACAACGACATTGGTACTCGACCTGGAATACCCTAACACGACCAGGCGGAGGTGTCCACATGCTCTTTCAACAGGGCTACCATTCTGCTCTCGACTCGCCTCTGAAACGGCCCCAATTTTCATTTCCTTTCTGACCTCGGCGGTACCTGGAATAACAATCTCAACCCGCTTCACGTGCAGCTGAATCACCTTCTCCTCTTGTTTCAACAACCTGGCTAGTTCCAGCAGATCACAATCTTCTTCGCCTTCTTTTTCTGCATGATAGATCGAATTGTCGAAGTCATATGAGGTGTAACCGAATTGTTATCAACAAGATCCGGAGAATTACTTTTCGAAGTTGGAACGAGACAAATCAAAAAGGAAAGAAAAATGAAACCAAACATTGCCATTTTTATTTGTTTTTTAAACTGCAAAAATAAATGAAAAACAAGGAACACCGCTTTTAATTGAAAAACATCCATTTATTTATGATGTAAAATGCTGCAAAATGAAACATGAGGTGGCCCTTACAATGAACCATTACGTGTCGGGCAACACATAAGGCTTTCATGCAAACAGTATAGAGAAACAAAAACATTACTCTTCAGGATGAGTGACAGTGCTGATCTTTTTAGCCTTCCAGTTCCCTGGTATGCACGATTTTATCCACGACTCCAGCTCGCGGTCACTGTCAATCTCTTCACCCACTGTATAGGCATGACCTGGATCCAGCACTCCAGCACTGACAAATGTGAACGGTGGACGACGTCCTCTGTTTTGTCTAGACGACTCTTGATCTGGCTGATAGCCAACCCCGAACATATCCGCCTTCACCACAATACCTATGATCTTTCCCCAGCCTGGGATCCCTCCATTTCTCACCACTTCCACTGCCTGCTTGTACGAAGAAATGGACGGCTTTTTCTCTTTCTCAACACCAATGGCCTTTTCCACCTTGCCGGTTTCAGCTGCCAGACTGGGTGCTTTACATCTTAAATCGTCCATTTCTACTTTCATCATTCTCTGGATTGTTTCCCCAATCACTACACACCCTTTTGTAGCGATGGCTGCACAACAATCATCAACACGAGGGAAAGCTTCATTTTTCGTCATACATTTTGGGACCACCGACATTGGCATTCTTAACTGATCCTTCTCAGTCACCTCTATCCCTTTCTTGTCCTTCGACATCATTTTCATTTTTACAAGACCATGCCTTGTCACAGGGTTAGCACTATCATCTGTCGTCGGTGCAAAGTTGATTGTCTTAGAATCCACCAAGTCTTGGACCACATGCTTAAAAGCTTTGCAATCTTCAATGTGATGTCCGGGTGCCCCAGCATGGAACTCACACCTGACATTCTGATCATAACTGGCAACCCTCTGATCCGGTTTCCCTGGAACCAATATCCTCGGCTGCACCAACCCAATATCCTTCAACCTTTTAAACAGCGAGGCGTAAGTCACAGGCGGCCTATTGAAATGACGGTCTGTCGTCCTTCTTCTCACTTGGCACCCAGCTCTTTGTGTTCTCAATTGAGGTGGTGGTTGCTGCTGTTGTGCAGATTGATTACTAGTAGGGATCGTTGCCGTATCAGCATATGGGTGGTAACGCTCCTTACCGCGTTCTCTTTTGTCCTGCACACCACCTGCTTCACCCTCCTTCTTAAGCTGAACACTGCCAGAGGGCTTCTTTACTCCAGACGACAGAGCATCTCTCTGGGTTTCACCCATTCTCAGCCATTTTTCAATATTCTCCACCTTCTCGACGATTGCTTTCTGCCCCAAGGCGAGCCCCTGCACGACTTTGAACAGCTCTCTCATCATCGCTTTCAATTCGAGAATGTCGGCGTTGGGTGGATTCATCAGTCTGGGTTTACTGAGTCTGGGAGGGTATCTGGGCGGAAAAGTTGTGCGCACCGATTAGATACTGATACCTACAAAACAGCAAACAGGTTAACATGCATGAATGCAACGTCTATCCATATGAGGAAGATTCCGTCCTTTGATTCTGGTTTCATCGAGACGGACAATATTTCATCAATAACATTCTGACATCCGGATGTCTCTCAACCAGATTCTTAATTAGTAATACTCCCCATATGGCTAGGCATAGGTTTGATGCAGATGAATGCAAAATGAGAATGATGCAGATGTATGAATGCAATGCATTGTGCCATCCTCCAAGTCATCTGATCATTTGTTGTACTGAGCCCCAACCTCTGAATTGATCACAACCACCTGAAGGAAGATGTAACCACAAATCCAACTTGGGGGTTCCGAAATAAACGGAACTGAAAGGTACATCACCATCATCATCAAACAATCTCTGAACAGATATCCACAACCATCTCTGAATCGGCCTGGGGAATCCTGAAATAAACGGATCCCCACTGATAAATACCACGGACAGCACTCCGGCGTCTCGGCAAGAAATGCCCATAAATCCGACTTATAAATAGGACTCTGATCAACGGAACCAATAGTCACCATCAAAGTCACCATCTGAACATGCATCTGTAAGAATCACCCTCCCCTCACAGGTAAATTCTAATAAGGTCATCCTAAGGCGGATAATAGTCTCGACAATCGAGCAGAGATACTCAATGGGTTTGCCCTTTCGGGTGTGCCATTGTAGCTCCCTTAAGATCGTCTAAACCAAAGATCCGGGAAATGATCGGTCACCAGAGTCAATAGCTCAGATGAGGTGACTCAACCAGAGTGGAGAACCCCACTAAGGAAGTTCCCTCAAAAGAACCTCGTCCGGCTTGTGGTACATCACATTGCCAAGCACATGTTGACCTAACATGAAAGAGGCAACATGAGACCACACTAATCCTAGGTGTATACTCGGGCCTGGGTTTTAGCCCCACTCAGAACACCCACCCCAAAATAGAGGAACCACCTGTACAGAGGACGGCAGAATGATAGTATGATGCATGCAAACATTTATGCAAATATATACACAACAGAATAATAAATGCAATAAATAAAGCGGCACAGGCAACCTAAACTATCGTAGAACGCTAGGAGAGACTCGCTTAGGGAAGATGGACCAGCAATAGGTCAACTTCTGTAGTCCCCAGCAGAGTCGCCAGCTGTCGCATCCGCGAAAAACAATCGGCGGGATAAAAACAAAACAACACAGAGCCGCCACCGTGCGTTATTTATCCCAAAGAGGGAAAGGAAACGCTCGAAGTAAACCTGGGAAAAGCATGGTCTCGCGACCAAAGAGAATGGGATCGGGAGTCGGTTATGCGAAGGGAAGGTATTAGCACCCCTACGCATCCGTCGTACTCGACGGGATCCACGCTCTAAAAGAAAGAATAGGTTGCTAAAACAAACATCACACACACAAACAACACAGGCGGGAGAAGAGGGGAGAGGGCTCACTAGGATATCGCATCCTATGCCTACGTATCTCGTCTGGAACGAGAATCAGAGCTGTCGTAGTTCGGCTCACGCATGCCAAACAAAACACACACAAACACGGGCAAACTTGGAACCCGAACGCCAATCGTTGGACTTACATCAGCTTCCGAACCAAACAAACCCACACTGGAAACCAGATGCCACTTGATGGACTTATACCGGACTCCAAGCACACAACAAGAGGATACGGAATGCCAATGGCTAGGCTTACATCCATCTCCTACACACGCAAGAAGAAACAAACAACAAGTTACTAAGGAGTCGGTAACTCGAGCCTAGCAACTGCCGAGCAAACACACGCAAGAAGAAAAAAGTTCCCGGAGAGACCTCGCACGGTCTCCTGCCTACGTACCTCATCTGGTATGAGGATCAGGGCGACGTAGTTCCCCTGAACGGGAAAGAAATTCTAACCAGACACAAAGGGAGACACACTACTAGGGAGCTGCACTCGAGCCTAGATGTTATCATGCATATCATCCCTAAGTTATGGTTTCTATCCTAACTTGCACAGGCAGCAAGCTAATCCTAAACAGGTAAAGCAAAGAAAACAATCACAAATAGCACACACTATATACACACCAAGTGGGGCTCAAACAAGGGTTAGACTGCCAAAGCAAGTCCACTGTATCAGGGTGATGTTAGATCTTAACCCTGACATTGAGAGTCAGGGTGAAGCCAGATGAAAGGTGAGTGAAGATTGGACTTCACAGCTCTTATCCCTGGTCCGGGAGAGCTTCAGACAATGAAGTGTGGGTCCAGAAAGTGGGAACCCTTCTACACTTATGACACTGACTCAACTGATCTTGGGTTAATGTCCACAAGGCATCAACATGTGATGTGAGCCAAGGGACGACTCAACAGATTAGCAGGAGGTGGACTACACACCTCTTGTGTCTGCCAATTGCCTTAACAAAGGTCTTTTCCTGCTTGGGGACAAAAATAAACAAGCACAAACATTGCCTCTTAAGGAGGACTTCAGACAGGTGCCTGGCCAAGTAACAGGCCAGGTCTTCCAGACTACATGGAGTTAGTGATTCTACCTCAATTGGTTTACACAACCAAGCAACAACACAAGCAAGTTCACAATGAACTATAACAACTAAGGTACCTGAAATCAATCCAATATGATCAGTACTCAGCTCAAACAGTCAAACAAACAATTACAAGTTAAATAGTTAACTGTACACAAGCAATGCATCAAGCAAAGCATAAGCCAATGCTCAACACAAATGAATTAGAAACCACCTACAAAACAAAATTAATGTTAATCAACATCATTCACATGAGCAACTCAAACCAAGTGCATTAATTCCTCCATTCCATTTGCCTTTTGTCCTGAAACACAATCCAAACATGAGAAGCAAAACCCTAGGACAAAGCCCAGGGTCCAATAGGGATCAAAAACCCAAAACAGAACATGAAAATTATCAAAAATCAAGTTCAATCAATTTAGAAACATGTCCAATTGGTCTCATGTTCATATCATCAACCAAGATTATTTCATGAAGCAAATAGTGCGAAACATGTCATTTCAAAGCTCATTGGACCAAACAGAATGAATCAATTCAAACTCAATACAAAACAATTCAATAAATCTCCAAAAAATTCACAGCTAAACAACATTCATTACATGTCAATCACACCAAATTTCAAGCAAATTGGACAATGGGAAGCAAGTCAATTAAATTCGTCAAGTTAAAGCATGATCATACAAGCTCATACAAGGCATCAAAACATGCATCAAATTCCAGTAATCATAAAACAGAGTAGGAACTTGATAAATGCACCAAACCAAAACCAAGATACACTTCAGGATGTCTATAATCACTCCACAAAATTTCAAGTTCATCCAATACATATCAAGAATTTCACAAAACATTTAAAAACATGACTCACAAAAACTCCACATTTGGTCAAACAGAAAGGAAATTCTCAATCAGATTGGAAACACATCCAAAAATTCCAGAAAAATTCACATGTGAACCTAACATCCAGAAGTATCAACATGAAAACTTTCATCTCATTTCAAGTTCATATGGCATGGTAACAAAATTCATGAAGTAGGACAAGAAATGGTGTGACACAAATTGTCACACCTCTAATGATCATGTCATATCTCACAATCCAGGAATGATAAAATAGCAAACTCAAAGCCAAAATATCCATTAATGTCTCTAGAATAAGCATGCAAAATTTTAGCTCCATCCAGTTAAGCATCATCATTTCATGATCAAAATACCAAGCAAGGTGCATGAAACCACACACATGAACAAACCCTAGGCTATTCCAAAAACCACACGTGCACAATTTTTGAAAAAATCACCAAAAACTAGTAGAGGTTACAAGGATCATGGTGGAAAAAATCTCATTCAATTTGGATCAATAGTTTAGGAGATATGATTTTTGGAAGTAATGAAAAAAATAAAAAAGTGAAATGAATAGCATGTGAAGTTTATGAAACATATGGAAATAAATGGCAAGGCAATATGTGAAATTGCACTCAAGCGGAATCGAAGGGAAGCGCTGTTCGAAATTCTGAGCGCGCGCAAACACATACAACATGTACAGTAGCGAAAATGAAGATCAAAGGACAGTTTCTGGAAAAGTTTCAAGTGTTCATCACCTTCATATGCTTATGAACATTTTTCCACCAAATTCAACAAACTTTATATCAATAGAAAGGTCTCACAACGTACATCAACAATATCACATTCATTTGACCTAACTCTTCCTAATTTAACCGGATCGATCCAAAACATGTTTGAGCATGAAATTTCAAATCAACATAACTCTCTCATTTCTCAACGAAAATTAATGATTCAACTTGCAGAATTCTCTACTAAACAAGATCTATCCAAATCATCAATCAATTTCATGAATCATTGAATTCGAAAACTGACCTTAATTTGATGCCAGTTGTGAATCGCGCGCTTTAAGCTTCCAAAAGCAAAAACAGATGATCAATGATGTTTGTAGAAGTGAATGGATGCAAGGCCTTGGCTCAATAGTGCTTGATTTGCTCAGAAATTCGATTTGCCATGGATGCACCTTCTTACAACAGTCCTTGATTTTGCTTGAATGTGAAGAATCCTTGCTTGCAAAAGCTTCTACAATGATTGTAGGTGATGAATCAATGAAGATCTTGGCTAGGTTTGTGAAGAAATTGCAAAAAAAGTGAAGATGAAAAGTTGAGAGAATTGTGCAATTTTGGATCTAGATCTGAGATGAATGAATGTTAATCTGATTTTCTGTTATGATTAACCATTTATATGATGCACTAATCCATTTTGTTAATCAAGTTTAGCCAAATGTGAGTGATTAGTGAAAATGCACTTTTATGCTAAATGGTAATTAGCCAATCCACCCTCACTTAGGCAAATCCAATGCAACAGTAGAATTTTCTGGTTTGAGCAAGTTTCAAATGGCATTTGTGAGCTATTGCAAAAGGAATCATGTGAAAACAATGCTTATTTTGCAAAAACACCTTTTTCCCTCCCTTTTTCAAAATTGGTCCACTTGAAAAATGGACTTTTTATGTGATGAGTTTTTATGACAGGTAATGCTTGTTTTGGATAGAGGACATCAAAATAATTTTGCTCAAAGAAACCTCACTCCATTTGGCCTTGTGAATCAAAAGTTATGCCACTTTGAAATTCAACTTTTTTGGACAATGATCAACCCATAACTTGCCAACCACAAATGAGAAATTCATGTTCTTGGACTTTTTGGAAAGGTGAGAGCAAGATCTACAACTTTAATGTTGGACAAAAGTTCATTTGAAACATTTTTGGACATGTAATTTTGTGGAGAAAAACTTTCCATTTTTGGCAATTTTCAATTACAAGTCACTTTCTACTTTTGGAAAGTTTTCACCTGACTTTATTTTCTTCATTCTTGATCTTTGAAATGCCAAATGAAACTTGTTTGGACATGAATGAAGTGTCTCTAAACCTCTCCCACCTCCAAATCCATGAATTCAGGCACATTTGACCACAGTTGACTTTTCTGACTAATAGATGAATTTCAGCTTGACTGATGAACTTGAGCCTCAAACTCCTGATGAAATGGCTCAATGATGAAACCCTGGCTTCCATAAGCTCAATATAATCATATGATGATCCCCATATCCATTGAAAACCTCATCTTCTCCACAAGCCCTGATTGGCACCAATGTAGATGATTAGGGTTGACTAGTGGTCAAAACCCTAATCTCAAGGTATCTAATCAAGCATAATGAATCTCTTGGTGATGACAAAACCATGATGATGATGATGTACCATTTCAACCAAGATGATGCTCAATCTCCTTGAGGAACCATGAAACCCTAATTTGAATCACACATCCTCAGATGGTCAATGATCAATTCAATGAAACCCTAGCTTGCACCTTAACCTCTTTATCTTCTGATCAAGACTTAGGAGGATGACTTGCTTGATGTGGCCACATAATATGCAAAATGCAATGCCTAATGACCTAAAAAATGATATGCAATATGTTAAGCTAGTCCCAAGAGAGGAGGGCAAATTTTGAGGTGTTACACCATGGCAGTGTGGTTTTAGTGTAAATTGCTTCCACTACCTCGTTTGTTTTGGTATCCCTATGGGTTAATGCATATTTAGCTGTATTGCTTTCCAGTTGGGCTATGAGTCTTTCGTAAGGGAAATCATCGTTTATAGGCACTCGTTCAAGCTCAATACCTCCCATTCTTGACAAGTAATCGGCCATGACGTTTTCAATGTGCCTCTTATCCTTGATTTCTAGGTCAAACTCTTGTAATAGTAAGATCCACCTTAGGAGTCTTGGTTTGGCATCCTTTTTATTTAACAGATGCTTAATTGCAGCATGATGGGTATAGATAATTATCTTCGCTCTTACTAGGTAGGAACGGAATTTATCGAACACTACGACTAAAAGTTCCTTTTCTATGGTGGCGTAGTTCATCTGTGCAGGGTCTAGGGTTCTACTTTCATAGTATATTGCATGAAGTTTCTTATCCCTTCTTTGTCCTAAGACTGCGCCTACAGCATAGTCACTAGCGTCACACATGATTTCAAAAGGTAATCTCCAACCAGGAGGTTGCATGAAAGGTGCAATAATAAGAGCTATTTTCAGTTGTTCAAGTGCCTCTAGGAATTTGTCATCAGAGATGAATTCGACATCTTTCATAAATAAGCTAGTTGTTTGGTGATTTTTGAGAAATCTTTAATAAATCGCCGGTAGAAACCGGCGTATCCTAAGAAGATTTGTATTCCTCTTACAGTTTTCGGAGGCTGAAGGTTTTCTATAACTTCTATTTTAGCCTTGTCGACTTCAATCCCCTTATCGGATACTATGTGTCCGAGTACGATCCCTTGTCGGACCATGAAATGGCATTTTTCCCAATTTAGCACGAGGTTCACTTTTACGCATCTTTTAAGTAACATTTCAAGATTCTATAAACATCCTTCAAATCTTTGTCCTCATACAGAGAAATCGTCCATGAAGACTTTCATGATGTCATCTACAAAATCAGCGAAAATTGACATCATGCATATTTGGAATGTTGCGGGAGCGTTACACAGTCCGAATGGCATTTGTCGGTAGGCAAATGTACCATAGGGACATGTGAAGGTCGTTTTCTCTTGGTCATCAGGATGAATAGGAATTTGGAAAAATCCCTAATAATTGTCTAAGTAGAGAAAGTAAGAATGCTTAGCCAATCATTCAAGCATTTGATCAATAAATGGTAAAGGAAAATGATCCTTCCGAGTGGCTTTGTTTAATTTTTTTATAATCAATGAACATTCTACTTATAGTAACCACTCTTTGTGCTATAGATTCTCCTTTTTCATTATTAATAACTGTGAAGCCTCCCCTCTTCGGTACGACATGTACTGGGCTGACCCATTGACTATCGGATATCGGGTAGATAATACCTACTTCTAACTGCCCTAAGTCTTCATTGACTGTTACAGGTCGCTTTAGTGTCTAGGAATTCATACCTGAGATTTTTGGGTAGCGTCTTAAGTTCTAGGGATGGTTTCTTTGGGAAGGCACATGATCGGGCGTTAGTGCTAGGCATTCGCTTAAGCTATCATCTCGGTATTCCTCACTCCAATTTCCGTCTTCAAAAGTAGGAGGCCTTGGAATTTTCAGTATTTCGGAGTATGATGTTTGTTTATTCTACATTTCTCTTATACATTCGTCGATGACATCTAGTAGACGACAGGTATCGTCTATAGATGGTTCCTTTAAGAATTGCGTCAAAATGAATTCGACTTTTTCCTCACCAACTTCAAAGGTTAGCTTGCCTTTCTTAACATCTATAATGGCTCCGGTTATAGCTAGGAATGGTCTTCCTAATATGATAGGGATGTTGGAATCCTCTTTTATATCCATGATTATAAAATCAGTAGGAATATAGAATTGTCCTATGCGTACCAGAACGTTTTCTAACATGCCTACGGGAAATTTAACAGAATGATCCATAAGTTATACGAACATCATCGAAGGTATTAGTTCTCCCATTTTGAGCCTTTCGCATATGGACAAGGGCATTAAGCTAATACTGGATCCTAAGTCGCATAGTGCTTTGTCTATGACAAGCTTTCCGATTACACAGGGTATGGAGAAACTACCTGGGTCTTTCAGCTTAGGAGACATATTGTTTTATATTATGGCACTACACTCAGCAGTAAGTGTAACGGTTTCGTTATCCTCTATCTTCTTCTTGTTAGATAAGATTTCTTGGAGAAACTAAGCATATAAGGGCATTGTTTTAGAAGCTCTACGAATTTTTTAAATTGCCCTAAACTTTTAGATTTAATAAGTCTTTGAGGATAAGGGTTAGGGGGTTTATACAGTGGTGGAGGCACATAAGCTTCTTCTTTCTCTACGGCCTATTCGTTTTTATCTTCCTCTTGATCATCTTCCTTCTCAATTACTTTACCAGGGTCTTGGTGCATGGGTGGGTTTTGAGTTCTAGGGTCGGTTCGTCCGTCTAGTTCTGTCCCACTTCGTAGTATAATAGCATTCGCATGACCTTTCGGGTTTGGTTGCGGCTGTCCAGAAAATGTGCCTGCAGGAGTAGCAGTAGGTGCTTGTTATTAAGCCACTTGCGAGATTTGTGTTTCCAACATTTTGTTAGGGGTGGCTATTGCGTCTACCTTGTTTGATAACTGCTTGATTTTCTCACTAGTGTGTATTTTTTGATTTAGCAAATCCTTATTTGTTTGGGCTTGGGTAGCTATGAAGTTTTCCATTATTATTTCTAAGTTTGACTTCCTAGGAGCATTTTGAGTATTTGTGGCAGCTTTATGATATCATGGTGGTAGAGCAAGTGCTTGGTTAGGTGCATACAATGCATTATTGTTTTTGTACGAAAAGTTAGGATGGTTCTTCCAACTTGGGTTATAGGTGTTTGAGTAAGGGTTTCCTTGAGCATAGCTCACCTGGTCAGTGGAGGTTCCTATGAAGAGTTGACATTTTGGGGCAGCATGCCCTAGAACTCTGCATATCTCACAGTTTGGTGCTACGGCAGCCACGGTGACTGTGGGTGTTATAGTCAAGTTGTCTATATTTTGAGTAAGAGCGTCTACCTTGGCGTTGACATGGTCAAGACTACTCAATTCGTACATACCGCCTTTTGTTGGAGGATTCTCTATGGAGATTCTTTCGCTTCCCCACTAGTAGTGATTTTGGGCCATACTTTCGATAAGTTGATAGGCCTCATTGTAGGGTTTATCCAACAGTGCGCCACCTGCGGCGGCGTCTATTGTCAATCTTGTGTTGTACAAGAGACCGTTGTAAAAGGTATGGATGATCAACCATTCTTCTAGACCGTGATGTGGACAGAGCCTCATCATGTCTTTGTATCTCTCCCAAGCTTCAAAAATTGATTCATTACCTTTTTTTAAACCCGTTTATTTGGGCTCTTAGCATAGTCGTCTTACTAGGTGGGAAATATCATGCTAAGAAAACTTTCTTCAACTCGTTCCACATAGTGACCAAGTTGGATGGTAGAGACTGGAGCCAAGCTCTAGCTATATCTCTTAATGAGAATGGGAAAATACGTAGTCTTATAGCTTCGGGGTTGACGCTGTTTGCTTTCACTGTGTCTGCGTATTGCAAAAACACTGACAAATGTAGGTTCGAGTCCTCCGTGGGACTTCCTGAAAATGTGTTTTGCTGTACGATTGACAACAACGAAGGTTTTAGCTCAAAATTATTGGCCTCAATGGCAGGGGCAGCGATGTTGTTATGTGGTTCATCCAGCGAAGGGATTGCATAGTACTTAAGAGGACGGTTTTGCAGTCCTTCGGCCATCTCTGGTCGAATAAATGATTCAGGAATAGGGATATTTGGATCAGGAAAATTTAGCTTGATACGATGTTCTTGTATCAAGTCTCGTATCTGGCGTTCTATTCTTAGATAACGCTCAGGTTCGTCGAACGGTAGCTTTAACTTTACGCCTTGAGAGCGAGTACTTGGCATACACTTGACAAAATAGAAAGGGAAGTAGAATTGTTTGCCTTAGTCTATACTGGGAAACACTGGAGTTACGATATCGACTAAATTAATCCCCGACAACGACACCTAAAACTTGAACGCGACTTAGTATGTCTATGGGAATCGTGGCTACATATGCACAGTCGAACCCACAAGGACTAATAATCGAACGTATCGAACCCACAAGGACTAATAATCGAACATATCGTTATCTAATGTTACTATGTAATCTAAGGCTGATGACCGTTCTAAGGTTGGAGGGATGAAGAGAAATAACTATAACGTAAATAGAAGATGAATCAAGATATTTGATAAAGGGGGATATCGGTATGTAACGCATCAAACTCTGGGGATTCGATAGATAGTTGATGTAATCTTATTGGTCAAAATATTCTTCAGTAGAAATTATTGATAAAAAGGACTTAGTCTCGCACTCTCGTTTTATTGACTCTGACCATACTTTTAAACCAGAATGCTTGGCTCTCACGGTCTCACTTTGGATTTAAAAGTAATTTTTGAATAAGAATAAAGTCTAATTAATCCTAAAGCGCTCTCGCTGTGTTTAGGATTAATTCCTAGTTTCAGCTATCTGGTTAAAATCTCAAACTCTCGTTCTTGTTGACCGTAACCTTTGTTTGTTTTTTACTCTCGTACGAAAAACAATTTTGAATAAAACAAGAAACTAAAACTGGAAAAGTAAATTTTATAAAAGCCAACACCAATTATTTGTGAATCCCGTCGTTTTGACAATCTTTACGTACCAATACCTAGGGGTTTAGCCGGACATGGATCCGATAACAGACATGGTATTTAGGAAGTGAAACATACAATAAGGCATAAATAAATAAAATGGAAATTAAAACAAAATCTGGAATATAAATTGAGAACTTGAACGGAATCCTGACTCTTCAAATTAAATAATACCATCAAGCTTTGGCAATCGCGTAAAACGTTACAATCAAATTCAAATACATAAACAATAAGTTGCAATAATCCCCAATGTGGAGAATCTATTGCTTTTAGAAAGTAAGAAAACTGCCTAAGAAAACTAACCAAAAAGAATCTAACTAAAAAAAAGCGTGTCCTCAAAGGAGAAACGACCCTCCTTTATATATTTTCCACTTCCCTAGATTGTAGCGAAAAGGTGAGTGGAATCGTGGCTAAAATCGTGGAGAGAAAGTAGGGAAGACCGGGTTGTGGCGGTTGCCACAACTCTAGTTTGATCTTTGTGGCGAGCGCCACCTTTTAAGGGATGGGTGCCACCAATTCCTTGGTTTGTGGCGGGCGCCACCACTCCCTTTAGGTCATGTGACGGGAGCCATACATCCAAGTGATGGGCGCCACATGCCCATTTGGTGGGGTGGGCCCCATATTCTCTATTTTTCTCCATTTTCTTCTCTTTTTCTTTCCTTTTTCTATTTTCCACTTTTCTTGCTTTTACACCTTTAATTCGATAAATACCTGCAATAAACATAAAATACTGCATAATAATAAGCGTTAGTCAAGTAAAAAGTAATGCATATGAAGCTAAATATACAATACGTTTTCGCGTTATCACTCTCCCTACCAACTTCAATATTCATTGTGCTCTTGGTTTTGGTTGAGAATAAGGAATCAGAACCAAATGACCTGCTCTAAACTGTCTCAATGACTAGGATCAACCGAATGCAGTTACTTGCCATAATCCCTAATTTTTTCCTAGATTTCCCCAAGGTGGGGTACTCAACCTACTGGAATAAATTTCTGTTTTATGTCTCTAACTTTTGCCTTGATCGCCCTTTCGAGTTTTCAATCCACCAAGACGCTCATTTTTGCATAAGCCGCCCTTTCAGGTTTTCAACTTAGTGAGTTGTTTTTGTTTATAGGCGAAGTATTTCTTGACTGCATCGGCATTCACAGGACGCGTGAAGTATTCAGCATCCATAGTTGTAAGAATCAAAGCACCTCCTTAAAAGGCTCCCTAAACAACATATCGGCCTTCATAACTAGGAGTTTATTTGCCCCTAGCATCAGGTTTGAAAGATAAAATCTTCTTGAGCACGAGGTCACCTTCTCTAAACACATGAGGCCTGACCTTCTTATCAAATGCTTTCTTCATTCTCTGCTAATACGACTGACCATGACACATGGCAGTTAATCTCTCCTCTTCAATCAAATTCAACTGATCATATCTAGTCTGGTCTCATTCGACTTTTGTCAACTTGGCTTCCATTAGCGCACGAAGTGACGAGATCTCAACCTCCACGGGGAGCACAACTTTCATGCCATAAACAAGAGAGAAAAGGGTTGCCCCTGTTAAAGTGCGGATGGATGTACGATACCCATGCAAAGCAAATGGGAGCATCTCATGCCAATCTTTATATGTCAGAACCATCTTCTTAATGATCTTCTTGATGTTCTTATTTGCAGCTTCAATAGCCCCATTCATCTTGGGTCTGTAGGGAGAAGAATTATGATGTACAATCTTGAAGTCTTTTTCAAAGAGCTTCCACCATATTATTGTTCAAGTTCGATCCATTATCAGTAATGATCTTACTTTGCACACCATACCGACATATAATCTGATTCTTGATAAACCTCACCACAAGTTGATTTGTTACATTTGCATACGATACCGCATCAGCCCATTTTGTGAAGTAATCAATAGCCACCAGAATAAAACGATGTCCATTTGAAGCTCTGGGCTCAATCATGCCAATCATATCAAATTCCCACATGGAGAAGGGCCATGGAGAGGAGATGACATTCAACAGTGTAGGAGGAACATGAATCTTATTTGCATACATTTTAAACTTATGGAATTTCTTCACAAACTTGCAACAGTCAGATTCCATTGTCAGCCAATAGTAACCTGCTCTCAACATTTTCTTTGCCATAACATGTCCATTGGAATGAGTACAAAAGGAACCTTTATGTACTTCAATCATCAACATGTCTGCTTCGTGTCTATCCATGCATCTGAGCAGAACCATATCGAAGTTTCTCTTCTAAAGCATATCACCATTCAGGTAAAAGTTGCTAGCTAATCTTCTCAAAGTCTTCTTCTTTTCAAAGATGCCCCAAGCGGGTAAATATGACTTTCGAGGAAACATTTGATATCAAAATACCACGACTTTTCATCTTCGACTTCTTCAACAACAAACACATGAGTTGGCCTATCAAGATGCATCACAATCAAATTGGGAACTTCATTCCAAAATTTCACCATAATCATTGAAGGCAACGTTGCAAGAGCATCTTCCATCCGGTTTTCATGTCGAGGGATATGATGAAACTCAACCTTTGTAAAGATAGTTGAAATCCTCTTCGCATAGTCTCTATATGGTATTAAATGGGTTGATTGGTTTCCCATTCACCTTTGATCTGATTTACAACCAAAGCTGAATCTCCATAGACGTTAAGATATTTTATTCTGAGATCAATGGCCTATTCAAGCCCCATTATGCAAGCTTCATACTCAACCATATTTTTTGTACACATGAAAGTTAATCTAGCTGTAAACGGAAAATGAGTTCCTTGAGGAGTAATAATCACTGCCCCAATGCCATTACCATATGATTTAACAACTCCATTAAATCCCATGACCCGACGGGAACCAGGTTCTAGCCCTTCTTTAAGCAATGGTTCATCATAATCTTTCATCTTTAAGTACAAAATCTCTTCGTCGGGAAAATCATATTGTACTAGCTGATAATCTTCATTAGGTTGGTGAGCCAAATGGTTAGCTAAGATACTACCTTTGATTGCTTTCTGAGATTGATATGCAATATCATAATCAAATAACAACATCTGCCAACGGGCAATCCTCCTAGTTAAAGCAGGCTTCTCAAAAATGTACTTGATTGGATCCATTTTGGATATCAACCAAGTAGTATGATTCAACATATACTGGCACAAACGCTTAGTAGCCCAAGCCAATGCGCAATATGTCTTTTCAAGCATATAATACCATGTCTCATAGTAGGTGAACTTTTTACTGAGGTAGTAAATTGCATATTCTTTCTTTCTAGATTCATCTTGCTGACCAAGGACAAAACCCATACTCTCATCAAGCACACTCAAATACATGATCAAGGGTCTCCCTTCAATAGGCAGAGACAGAAACGGAGGCTCAAGCAGATACTCTTTGATACTATCAAAGGCTTTCTTGCAATCTTTGGTCCAATCACAAAGACCGGTCTTTCCGAAGTAACTTGAATATAGGCACACATGTGGTAGTCATATGTGATATAAATCTTGAGATATAATTCAAGCGGCCGAGAAATCCTCTAACTTGCTTCTCAGTTTTGGGCGCATGCATCTTTTGTATTGCTTTGACCTTGGCAGGATCAACCTCAATACCCTTATCGTTGACAATAAAGCCTAACAACTTACTAGAATGAACACCAAAAGTACACTTATTGGGATTCAAGAGGAATTTGTACTACCTCAAACGATGGAATTACTTCTAAAAATGCTAAACATGTTCTTCTTCATCACATGACTTGGCAATCATATCATCAACATAAACTTCAATCTCTTTATGCATCATATCATGAAAAATAGTGGTCATATCTCTCTAGTATGTTGTACCAACATTCTTTAAACCGAAAGGCATCACTCTCTAACTGAATGTTTCCTATGGTGTAATGAATGTGGTCTTCTGTATATCTTCAGGTGCCATCTTTATTTGATTGTAACCGGAAAATCCGTCCAGAAACGAAAAGACTTTGAATTTAGCTGTATTGTCTACCAACATATTAATGTGTGGCATAGGAAAATCATCTTTCGTACTAGCTTTGTTCAAATCTCTATAATCAACACATATGCAAACTTTTCCATCTTTCTTAGGAACATGCACAATATTGGCCACCCACTGCGGATACTCAGAGGTTACAAGAAAACCAACATCAATCTGCTTATCTACTTCCTTTTTGATTTTTACTGCCATATCAGGACGAGTCCTCATTAACTTCTGCTTGACTGACGGGCACTCTTGCTTTAACGACAATCTATACTCCACAATCTCGGAATCTAACCCAGACATGTCTTGATAGGACCAAGCAAGCACATCAAAATACTCTCTAAGAAGATCAATCAACCCCTTCTTAACTTTTGGACACAATTGAGACCCAATCTTGACTTCCTTCACATCATCCTCGGAACCCAAGATGACTAATTCAATCTACTATTCGAACGACTGAATGGATTTTTCCTCGTGCTCAAGTAAACGAGATAATTCATCAGATACTTCTTCATCCTCATTCTTTTCCTCAGCTTCAAACACAGGAAATCAAAGTTTGAATAGGGAGTAGGATCATTGTATTCAATGGGTTTGAGAACCAACCTCCATAATGATTTGATATTTTGATTTTAGAGAAGTGAATTGTGACCAAATATCATGCAGATGGAATATTATTATTTATTTATTTATTTTGTGATTACCATTTTCAGAAAAGCAAAAGGTAAAAATAAAACAACATAGATGTAGATGAATAAAATTGTCTTTTATTGATGATAATAAGAAAAATGCCCAACAATGTTCACTTCTCCCTTAGGCATAGAAGAAGGATTTTTCTTATAAAATAAATGAAAACAAATTACTTAGAGCGATGAATAATAATAGGAACATCAACAGCAACCCAATTGTTGCAAGTCTGGCCACGCGTCAAAAGTTGGCGCAAGCTTCATCTTCATCACCACTGTTTTCAATCACAGCACCTGAGTGTTGATCAATCCCATGAATGAACCCTCCACTGCAGAAACTTGGTTGCACAACTTCAGTTCCTATGTTGAACAACCTTGGTTGAAATCCCAATCCGGCCCTATTCTTGTTCTCGACAATCTCTACCATACGATCCCATTTGTCAATGTTGCCAGTCATAGTGGCTTCTTGTGCATCTTTCAAAGAAGCATTGGTGCCCCAGTTTTCTTCATTTCATCAGTAATGGACAAGGCTTGGAACGGTGTTCCAACCTCTTCCTCAGCATCAACGTAGGTAAAAGATGAAAAATGGCTCACCAACAATGCCTTCTCTCCACCAACAACGACAAGCTTGTCGTTCTTTACAAGTTTCGGCTTTTGATGTAGAGTAGACGTCACAGCTACTGCTTCATGAATCCATGGCCTTCCTAACAAGAAACTATAGGACGGGTGGATATCCATCACTTGGAAAGTAATTTGGAAATCACTCAGACCTATCTTAACTGGAAGGTCCACTTCTCCAATGATAGGTTTTCGAGAACCGTCGAACGCTTTAACAACCATGCTGCTATACCTCATTGGCGTGCCTTGATAGGAGAGTCTTGATAAAGTTGATTTTGGCAGCACATTCAAAGATGACTTAGGGTCAACCAACACATTGGACAAAGTGTCCTCCTAACAGTTCATTGAAATATGCAATGCCAAATTGTGATTTCTACCTTCCTTTAGAAGCTCTTCATCACAAAAGCGTAGATTATTACAAGAAGTGATGTTGCCAACTATGTGGTCAAACTGATCCATGGTCACATCATGCTCAACATAAGCCTGCTCTAGCACTTTTTACAATGCCTCTATGTGTGCCTCAGAATTCATCAGTAGTGATATCACAAAAAAATTTAACGGAGTCTGGAGCAGCTGCTCCACAACATTGAATTCACTTCTTTCAATCAATTTTAACACCTCATCGTCATTGTTAGCCTTCATAACAAGAGTTGCATCTCCATTGACGTAAAGATATTTTATTATGAGATCAATGGCCTCTTCAAGCCCCATAATGCAAGCTTCATACTCAGCCATATTATTTGTACATTTGAAGGTCAATCTAGTTGTATATGGAAAATGAGTGCCTTGAGGAGTAAAAACCATTGCTCCAATGCCATTATCATACAAATTAACAACTCCATCAAATATCATGCCCCAACGAAAACCAGGTTTTGGCCCTTCTTCAAGCAATGGTTTATCACAATCTATCATCTTCAAGTATAAAATCTCTTCGTTAGAAAAATCATACTGCACTGACTGATAATCTTCAATAGGTTGGTGTGCCAAATGGTCAGTCAAAACACTACCTTTAATAGCTTTCTAAGATCGGTATTCAATATCATACTCAAATAACAACATTTACAAACGGGCGATCCTCCCAATTAAAGTAGGCTTCTCAAAAATGTACTTGATTTGATCCATTTTGGATATTAACGAAGTAGTATGATTCAACATATACTGGCGCAGACGCTTAGCAACCCAAGCTAATGCGCACCGTGTCTTCTCAAGCATAGAATAATGACTCTCACAGTCGGTGAACTACTTATTGAGGTAGTATATTGCATATTCTTTCTTCCCAAATTCGTCTTGCTGACTAAGAAACACAGTCAAATACATGATCAATGGTCTTCCTTCAACGGGAAGAGACATAATCGGAGGCTCAAGTAGATACTCTTTGATACAATCAAAATATTTCTGGCAATCGTCGGTCCAATCACAAAACTGATCATTTTGAAGAAGCTTGAATATAGGCGCACATGTGTCAGTCATATGCGATATAAATCTTAAGATATAGTTCAAGTGGCCGAGAAAACCTCTGATTTGCTTCTCAGTTTTGGGCATAAACATTTCTTTTATTTCATAGACCTTGGCAGGATCAACCTTAATACCCTTCTCACTGACAATAAAGCCCAACAACTTACCATACCGAACACAAAAAGTACATTTATTGGGATTTAAGCGGAGTTTATATTTCCTCAAAAGCTGGAAAAACTTCAATAAGTACGCGACATGCTCTTCTTCATCACATGAGTTTGAAATTATATCATCAACATAGACTTCAATCTCCTTGTGCATCATATCATGAAAAAGACTGGTCATAGCTCTCTGGTACGTTGCACCAACATTTGTTAAACCGAAAGGCATCACTCTATAACATAATGTTCCCTAGAGTGTAATGAATGTGGTCATCTCCATATCTTCGGGTGCAATCTTGATCTGATTATAACCGTAAAATTCGTCCATAAACGAAAAGACTTTGAATTTAGTTGTATTGTCTACCAACATATGAATATGTGGTAGAGGAAAATCATCTTTCGAGCCGACTTTATTCAAATCTTTATAATCAACACACATGCGTACTTTTCCATCTTTCTTAGGAACAAACACAATATTGGCCACCCAATGCGGATACTCGAAGGTAACAAGGAAGCCAACATCAATTTGCTTCTGCACGTCCTCCTTAATCTTCACTACAATATCAGGATGAGCTCTTCTCAACTTCTACTTGACCGGCGGGCATTCTAGCTTTAAAGGTAATCTATGCTCCACAATCTCAGAATCCAAACTAGGCATATCTTTATAGGACCAGGAAAACACATCAGAATACTTTTGAAGAACATCAATCAACCCCTTCTTAGCTTCTGGACACAGTCGAGACCCAATCTTGACTTCCTTCACATCATCCTCGGAACCCAAGTTGACTAATTCAATTTGCTCTTCAAATGGCTGAATTTCTTTTTCCTCATTCTCAAGCAAACGGGATAACTCATCAGATACTTCTTCATCATCATTCTCTTTCTCAACTTCAAACACGGGGAAATCAAAGTTTGGAGAGGGAGTAGGATCATTACATTCAATGGGTTTGAGAATCATCCTGCATAATGATTTGATATTTTGATTTTAGAGAAATGGAGCGCAAACAAATATTATGCAGATGGAAAGATTATTATTTATTTATGTTTTTTGTGGTTACCATTTTTAGAAAAAGTAAAATGTAAAAATGAAACATCATAGATGTGGATGAATAAAATTGTAATTTGTTGATGATAATAAGGAAAATGCCCAATAATGTTTCACTTCTCCCTTAGGCATAGGGGAAGGACTTTTATTTAAAATAATAAAACCAAATTACTTCAAACGGTGCATAACAATAGGAACATCAATAGCTACCCAATTGTTGCAAGTTTGGTCGTGTGTTACAAAGTTAGCACAAGCTTCATCTCCAATGTGATCTTCGATAATGGCAGTTGAGTGTTGATCATCCTCATGAATGAACCCTCTACTACGAAAAACTCGTTGTATAGACTTAACATTGGTGTTGAAACGCCCTTGTAGAAATCCCAGCCATGCTCTATTCTTGTTCTCAATAACTTCCACAACATGACCCCATCTGTTGGTGCTACCAGCCTGAACAACCTCTTTGGCATCCTTCAGAGAAGACCTGGGTGCCCGTGTCTTCTTTTATTCATCAGCAACAGACAAAGCTTGGAACGGTGTTCCAACCTCCTCTTCAGCATCTACAAAAGTAAAGGATTACAAATGGCTTACCAATAATTCTTTCTCTCCACCAACAATGACAAGCTTGCCGTTCTTCACAAATTTTAGCTTTTGGTGCAAAATAGACGTTACAACGCCAGTTTCAGGAATCCATGGCCTTCCTAACAAACAACTATAGGCCAGGTGAATGTCCATTACTTGAAAAGTAATTTGAAAATCACTCGGATCTATCTTAACCGGAACGTCCACTTCTCCAATGACAGTTTTACGAGAAATGTCAAACGTTTTAACAACTATGCCATTATACCTCATTGGGGCACCCTGATAAGAAAGTCTTGTTAGAGTTGACTTTGGCAACACATTTAATGACAAACCAATGTCAACCAAAACATTGGATAAAGTGTCCTCCTTTCAATTCATTGAAATATGGAGTGTCGAGTTGTGATTTCTACCTTCCTCAAGTTCTTCATCACAAAACCTCAGATTATTACAAGTGATGTTAGGAATAATATGGTCAAACTGATCCATAGTAATATCGTGTTCCACGTAATCTTGTTCCAACACTCTCTTCCATTCTTCCCTGTTGTAAGACCCAAATTTTGACCCTAAGATCCCTCACGCTATCTCATCATTTGCCTTAGCTTTGGGATCACACCTTGACATCCTCCTTACCTCTCATTCATTGGGTTTGCATTAAGAGAGGTCAACAATAACTTTTGATTGTATCATACCTTATTCTTTCTCTTCTTACTAACCAAAATACCAAAAATATGTCAATGTATAGCTTTATTTCTATTGTAGGTCGTGTGTGCTCCCACCCATGCCCTATCAAGCTCACAACTAGGGCTAGAGACCCTCGGTGAAAGGAGATCAATCAAAATATGGTTAAAAATGGTTCTAGACATCATATATGTATCCCTATGTTCTTCATTTATCATTTTGATCAAAAATTCATCAAGAGTTTGAAGCTTGTTTGCCTTGGAAACCCTAATTCATATGGGTATCTTGTGTGACTTCCTTAACAAGTTTCTTCAACAATTGATCAAATATATAAAGGTATGCTTAATAATACTTCATTTGTACATATATGATCCTACATGAGTCCCAAAGATCAAGAGAACTTCAAGTTTGCTAGTTGGTCCAAGGTGTTTGACCAGAGAAAGCCAACTTCTCAAAACTGGGGTTCCCTAGACCATATCTCCTACAAAATTTATGTCATATGCAAATTATTCTAAGAGAAAGGTTACTCCTAATGACATTCCAAACAACTTTCATGTTGACATCAAGAGCTAGTTTTCCTTGGAAAGTCATTTTTTATGGGGAAGGATTATAGGTCATTTTGTCTATGCCCTAGTTAGGAGGTCAAATTCCAAGGACCATAACTTGCTCAATTTTTATTATATGAAGGACATCCAAGTTTCAGGATCAATTTCAATATTTCTTCTCCAACTTTGATTCTTTTATAAATGTCAAATTCAACTTAGAAGGGCATGTGCTAAGAGGAAACATTATAGGTCATTTTGGGCCATCATCATTGAACAATCAATTTTCCTCAACTTCTAAAATTCATAAATCCCTCATGCCAAATCCAAATGATGTCAAATTTATGACCAAATTGACTAGGGATTAAAGGGATAAAACTTTGGTGTAGAAACCATTTTCATTTGGAGCTCATAACAAAAGTTATTTATGGTGGAAGAAGTGGTCATTTGACTTGGTACTTAGAAAACTTCAATTATGTTTGATTTCTCAAACATCCAACTCAAAATGCATCATGATCCAAGCTCCAAATAGGAAAGTGTTCAACATCAAAGTTGTTCGCCTTGATATCACCTTCCCAAAAATTCCAAGATCACCTCGTTTGGACAAAGATTGAAGGACTTGCACATGGTTCCTTTTATAAGTTTGTTTTGGAAAGTTTTAAATTCAAATAACCATTTCCTATTGCATGATTACATGTTAATGTTTCAGTACTCATTGTGCATGAATTGAAGCAGGATCACATCATGAATTGGGCCCAAATAAATGCACATGCATCCATGCACCAAACATGCTAATTTTGGCAAAATTTCAAAGGGTGTAGAAAGAATTTCCCTTGCCTATTTAAACAAATGCATTGAATTAGAACTTCACACACACCTTGCCCAAGCCTTGCCAAGTGATCCCAGAACCTCACACCATAGAATTCCTTGAAGGTTTCTTTGAAATCGAGATTGAATTTCACCTTCTGCTTTGAGATTCAAACTCTAAGGATTCATTGCCTTTTTCATCTCAATTGGTCACTGCAAGCAAGTGGAGGAAGAACCAAGCACATTCATATCTAGATCAAACCAAATTCAAGCTACCCGAAGGAGATTTTTCAAAAACTTTAAGCCTTCGATTCTCTCTCAATTCTTCACCATTCTCTTAGATTTTTGGTTGGTTGAAGTCCTACTAATGTAGGCAACAAGATTGAGTTGCTTTAAGGTAAAATCGAAGCAACTCGGATCATGAACCTCAAATTTCAAATCCATGTATCTTTCAATATACTTGGAATTGGAAGAAATGGAGGTCAGATTCGAGCTCCTGAGAATTTTTCCTTTAAAATCGTGTCCTTACTTTTCATTTTGATCATGGTTTGTGGTGGACCGGTCCAGTGAGGTCTATCGGAGCCCTAGCTACGGTAGTGCGTTGGCACCTTCCAAACCATATGATCTCTTTAAAATGTTTTAATCTTGATCCTTGGTTCTGATTACCATTGGTGTGGCGCAATGACTCAGGTCTTTGGTGGAACACGTGCACTTGGCCATCAGATTTGTCACCTGAATTTGTGAGGGAGATCTGATGGCCCTTGTTTTTCTATTTATATTTTATTTTCTGAATTTTCATTTAATAGCATTATTTTATTTAATTCATAGCAATTTCATTTTTAATCCAAAAAATATAGGACTTTCACCAAAAAAATTTAAATATTTTTCTCTTCAAGATTTTTAAATAATAATATTTTTGGGATTAGTTTTGGTATTTTTCATGAATTAAATATTTTTGTGCATATTTTTAATTGTTTTAAAATACTTCTGACTTTCTAGAAATTGTGTAATTTTTTGTCTAAGGTCCTTTGACCTTGTTTGACCTATGATAAATTCCTTGGCCGTTTATTTGGTGTTTTGAAGGGATTTGAGGTTTTGTCCAAATTAAAATGCATTTAAATTCATTTTTGATGTGATTTTTAATTGATTAAATGCTTAAAAATTATGTTGAGCCATTTTTATGTTCTTGTGATGTTTGACTTTCTGTTTCGGCCTTGATCATGGTTGATTTGACTTTTGATTGATCAAAACCATTGGATTTAGGGGATTGATCAGATGAAATTCCACATATGATCAATTTGTGTTTCTATCTCCCCTTCCCTCTTCATCTTCATCCATATTCTTCCCCATTCCCTCATTTGACCAATGATTTCTGTAATGTCTAAATGCTAATTGATTCATCAATGACCTTGTGTGAGATGAATCAATACAAGTCTGACTGAGATAGATCCTTACCATTTTCTTTTATTGTGTGGTATATTTTAGGAGTTTGGTTATTTGTACCAAATCTCTAACATGCATTAACACCTATATTTTTAGTGCCCAGCCTCAGATAGTTGTGACTTCTACATATGTGTAATTACGATTTCTTAACAAAGAACTAAATTTAACACTCGAAGCCTAGCATTCTAGTAAGTGAGTTTGTAAGTCTCCCATTCTTCATGGCATTGTGTGGAAACTTGACCTTTTTTCCTTTCATGAGAGCTAGTGGCATACTTGTTTAATTATCCAAGATGGAGCCCTTCTCATGGAAGATGTCTTGGTTTAAGGATTCATACTTGTGAATGAATGGTTGAGTGTTCTCCAAAGAATGACTTAATCAAAGAAAACTCAACACTAAGATTTGACTAACCATTGACTAACTCTTATTCATTATGCTTTTACTTTTAAGTCATTTACTATATGCAATTTAAATTTCCGTCATTTATCATTCGTTGCCATTTACATTTCATATAACTTGTTTATGTTTCAGTTCTTTTCACTTTTCTCATTTGAGTCATATCTTGTGTTTGTATATATTTGTTTGTGTGTTTTGATTTTGTTTGTGGTCTTAGGACCCTAAAACACCTAATAATAAAAAAATACCTAAAAAATATTTGTTGGACTGTTGGGACTTGATCTGAGCTTTTTGGACTTAGAACTAGGCAACATTCCCTAAACTAAAGGAGTTGGCCTATGCCAACATTTGAGATTGAGCTAACTTTGACCGTGCCTTCATCTGATACCAGACTTTTGAGTTCCCTTGAGTCATCTGCTACTCTATCTTTGTGCTTAATTATTATTTTGCTATTACGTTTTATGTCTGATGTTTTGTTCTGAATACATCAAGGAATATTTCATCTGATACATTGGAAGACACTGAAGATTTGTAGCTATTGGAGTGCTTGCTTGGATATGGCTATCTTTATTTGATGCCTTGATCTTCATGATGTTTGAATATTTCTCATTGCTTATTGCTTGTTGCTTGATTAAAGTTCAAAGGAAAATGGGTTTCTATATGACATTCTTGTCTTTTGGATTGCACCCCATTGGTCAGATATTTTCAACTCTTAAATTTTAAATTTTTGCTTTGGGTAGGTTCTTCATCTTTTCCCACTTAAATTTCAAAATCTCACCCACTTTTCAAAAACTTTCTTTGCTTGTGATTTCAAACATAGAAATGTTTTAATGATTAGAAACTTTGGCCTTATGCCACTGAATGTTTAAACTTTTCTTAAATAAATTTTTAAATAAGTTAACCATATGGACTTAAATATCAAACGACAAAAAGAACTAACCACCTCATTCTAATCTATGGCCTTTTGTGCCTTTTCTTGTTAAACTTGTGTTAAAATTAATTCACCAACTTCTTTGAAATTTTTACCATGAACTACGGGGTTTTGATCCCTCATTTTTATGTTGGTACGTAGGCATAAGACCGAAGGTCTTGTCAAACACAAAAATATAATCAATGAATTCTTTTCTCATCCCCACACTCTTTATTTTATCAAACATATTTTATACCAAAAACATATGCACACATAAAAAAGGGCTCCCTAGGAGTACCTAGGACACTTTGGGTACTAACACCTTCCCTCTGTGTAACCAACCCCTTTACCTGTAATCTCTAGAATTTTATTAGTTTTCATTTGAAAACTTCTTATCTTTGGGTTTTGTTTGTTCTATTCCCTTTTCCTTTGGAAAAAATAAAAGCGCGGTGGCGACTCGGGTTTTATTGACGTTAAGCTTATCCATAGCTTGATGGTCATGAATTTACCGCTATAGAAATTAAGTGGCGACTCTGCTAGGGAGTAGTCCTCAATTGGTTTAGCCTACTTTTTTATGTGTATATATTTGTATATTTATTTGTTTGTTTGTATATATTGTTTGTCTGATATAAGTTGTCTGTTGTGCTAGGTGATCTCTTTGTGGTGAGATAAGTTCTAACCTGAACTTGAGTGCAATTAACATAGTAGGATGGTATAGTCATGTTCAACTTATGTGGAGTAGTCCTTAACAAGTTGTCTTGAGAACCATCTACTTACAGGAGACCCCCATGGAATTATTGATGTCACACGAGTTAATTATGGATAGACATTACTCTTTCCGATATAGGAGATAGAGAAGCTGAGGACGGCAGAACATTTAACCCAACTTGGCCTATTTAGGACGTAGTGCAGAGACTGTTCAAGTGTAGACTTAATAATAGTTGCTACGCGATACTACACTCAAACAAGTTTCTCCTGAGAATATTACGGATTGATGAGTCAGTCATCCTAACCTGTAATATCTGATAGATGGGATCAAGACTCTGGGAACTTCTTAGAACATTATCTACATGTTTTTATCCTTAGTACACTCCTTTGGGATGGTTCTTAACTTGACTCCATGCTCGTGACTCGCAACAAACCCTTTGATTCTCGGTTGATCTGATCAAGTCTCATCAATATCAATGCAACTTGGGTGTTGATAAGATGAAAACCATAATCCAACAAAATGGATGATTCATCTTAATGTTGACTTGATCCATCCCTTGACCTTTGTTTGTGTTTGCCTTGTGTGTGATCCCTTGTTTGTGATTGTTGCATTCATCCATTCATGCGCATCATAACATTCATCACAGGAAAATATATTTCAAGGAGACTATGGTCTTATTTGCAAATATTTTCAGACCATGGATTATGGACAAAGGAGAACTAAGAAGTACAGTTTCAGATGTCCCGATTTGAAGGAGTTAAGGAAGTTATCATCCTTTGTATTAGATCGCTTAGACTTCAAGCAACATCCTGGGAAGCTTTTATCTGTGTTATCTACTGATATGGTTGAAGGACTCTTGAGTGCTTTGGTGCAGTTTTATGACCCTCTCTATCGGTGCTTCACATTTCCTGATTATCAGCTTGTACCTACGTTGGAGGAGTATGCCTATCTCTTGGGTATGCCTGTATATAACAAAGTAACTTTCAGTGGATTAGATGAGATTCCCATATCTCATGTCATAGTTAAAGCTCTTCATCTGAAGAAGTTTGAGATTGGGGTTCATTTGGTGAAGAAAGGAGGTATTCTTGGGTTGACTTTTTAGTTCTCCATTGGTAAAGCTACTATTTTTGCTTAGTCCGGTAGCATGGGTGCTTTTGAAGCTATTTTTGTTCTGCTCATATATGGTTTAGCTTTGTTCACTAACATTGACGATTTTGTTCATGTTAACGCCATTGGAATCTTCCTGATTCGAAATCATGTTCCTACACTTTTGGTGACATGTATTTCTCTTTGCATTTGAGGAATTCAAAAGATGGTGAGACTATTGTATGTTGTGTTCCTCTCCTATACAAGTAGTTTATTTTGCACTTGCCTCAAACACCTGCTTTCTTAGAGAACAAACAATGTCTACATTGGTATTAGAGACTTATGTCCCTCAATAATGATGATATTGTTTGGTATGATTCTGCATTGGGTAGCTTGGATATTTTTGATAGTTGTGGTGAGTTCTCTGATGTGCCTCTTATTGGTACACAAGGAGGAATCAACTACAACTCTGCTTTGGCTCGTTGTCAACTTGGGTTCCCCTTGAAAGATAAGCCTAATAATATTCAGTTAGAGGGTCTATTATATCTGGAGGGTAAAAATCCCCAACTTTTTAAGAAAAGGATGGTGCATTCCTGGCATAATATGCATAATAAGGGAAGATCCGAGTTTGGTCCACACAACTATGTAGCTTTGGAAGCTTACACTATCTGGGTGAAGAAGAGAGCTTTGGAGCTGAAGATGTCGTACGCTTGTGAAATACCTATGTCGTTGGTTATGGTTGAGCCATCAACTCTACCTAACCAAGATGTAGAGGAGTTGGAAGATGCACTTGCCAAGATGAAACAAGAGAAAGACATGTGGGAAAAGTGGTTCCATGCTTTGATCCGAAAGCATGAAGAGTTGTAACTTGAGTCGAAAGACAAAGATGCACTTATTGAGATTTTGGAAGAGCCTACAGTAAAGAGATAGAGAGAACCATAACATTTATTTTCCTCTGGTAAGCCTTAGCTTTCTAGGGCTCAGAAGAAGATTGTTGCCCAGATTGTCCTTGAGAAGGCTCAAATGAAGATATCCTTTGAGTCAGAGATTCAATGCATCCTTAGGAAATATACTCCTTTGGCTAGATATTTTGATGCATTTGCTAGGGACCCTTAGGATGACATTTTCCTTTTCTCTTGTATTTGTATTTTGGCTTATGAAATTGTACTTAGTGAAATCCCTCCAAAATTTTATGAATAAAAAGAGATGTTATGGTCAATTGAATTATTATCATTGATTATTATATTTGCAAATAAGACTTCATATGTTCCTTGAAAATAAAAACAAATCAAACACATTACAATTCATGCATCATTTGCATAATAGGGATCTTCCGTCAGGTGTCTTATTAGTTCTTCTTCTGTGTATCAACCAAGATGACTCACCACTACAACACTCGAGCTAATCGTTTGATAAGAATGGAGCATCTAGAGAAAGAGAATAGAGAGTTGAAGGATTAGATCGCCAGACTTACAACACTCATGGAGTCTGTTATTGCTTCTCAGATCCTGTTGCTGCTGCTAGCCAATATGTTCCCACTATGCCTGTTGGATTCCCTTGGGGAATTCCACTGAACCTTGTGCAAGAAGGGTATGCGCTCACCTTTGTTTCTCTGCTGGCATCTAGCCCGGTCATGTCAATGCCTCCTCCGATTGTTCATACTCTGCCTTGTGTTAAAGAGGCTATCTACCACTCTGAGCTGTCTAAAGGTCCATATGTATATGAGAAGATGGATGAGATGAAGGATCAATTTCTTGAGTTGCACAAGGAATTGAAAACTCTGAGAGGAAAGGACTTATTTGCCAAAAGTGCTGTTGAACTTTGTTTGGTTCCCAATGTTAAAATTCCGATGAAATTCAAGGTCTCGGACTTTGAAAAATACAAAAGGAATACCTGTCTGTTGAGCCATATTATTATGTATGCTAGGAAAATGTCTACCCAAACTGATAATGATCAGCTGTTGATTCATTACTTCCAGGTTAGTTTGACTAGAGTTGCCCTGAGATGGTACATGGGCCTGGATAGTGCTAGCGTCCATACTTTAAATGACTTAGGTGAGGCCTTTGTCAAGAAGTATAAGTACAATAATAATATGGAACAAGATAGAGATCAGATGAGATTAATGTGTCATAAGGATAAGGATATGTTCAAAGAATATGCTTAGAGATGGAGAGAGCTTGCTGCTCAGATCAGTCCACCTCTGGAGGAAAAAGAGATAACTAAGATTTTCCTAAAGACGCTGAGCTCATTTTTTTATGAACGTACGATTGCAAGCGCCCCCAATGATTTTACTGAAATGGTAAACATGGTGATGAGATTAGAGGAATGAGTCCGTGAAGGGCGTTTGTCTAAAGATGAAGCGTCAAGCAGCAAGGATTATGGTGGGAGTTTCTCTAAGAAGAAGGAAAGAGAGACTAATGCAGTGTTAGCAGGTAGGCAGAGGAGGCCAATTGTGAGTAAAAATTCCCAATCCCGTCAGCATCAACACCTGATATCTTTATTGATTCCAGTTTTTTGCAACAATTCCAACAATCAATCAGTTCCAATTCAACAACATCATCAACAACCACAACAAAGAACCAATTACAAAAACATCAACAATCATCAACAAAATTTCGAGAGGAAGAAGGTCTCTTTTGACCCTATTCCTATGACATATGCATAGTTGTACCCGTCTTTGGTACCGAGAAATCTTATCCAGCCAAGAAACCCTCCACAAATTCCTGAGCCGCTACCATGGTGGTTCAAGCATGATCTTCATTGTGCTTTTCACCAGGTAGCCCCTGGTCATGATATAGAGAATTGTTAACCTCTGAAATATGAAGTTCAGAAGCTTGTGAAGAGTGGTATGGTGTCCTTTGAGGACAAAACGCCAAATATGAAAGCAAATTTGTTGCCTCCTCATGGAAACGCATCGGTGAACATGGTGGACGATTGTTCCGGTGAGTTCAAAATTTATGATGTCCACTATATCAGAAGATCTTTAGTGGCAATGCATAAGGATATTTTCTTGGTCAGTGAGTCTTAGCATGATCATTACGACTGTGTGATTTATAGTCTGAACCCTCAGGGATGTGTTATTGTCAAGAGGGATATTCAGAGGTTGATGGATGACGGTATTATCTAAATTATCCAGTCTCAGCATTTGGGTAATGATGTGAATGTAATAGTGTCAGTATTCAAGACCCCAGAGCGGGTAGTTATTCAATTTGATAGCAGTAGTAATAATGTCAACATATTAGTATCGTTGTTGGTAATGAGGTTAGCGGGCCCCGTCCCCTATTCATCCGATAAAGTTTTGACATACCAGTATAATGCCACAATGATTTTAAATGGTCAAGAGGTTCCTCTTCCAGTTGCAGACTCAGTGGTGAATATCACAGATATTACGAAGGTGACCCGTAGTGATCGGGTGTTCAGTCCAATGTTTTTGAAAGTTATGGAAGATGTTTCCGTAGGGAAGAAGGCAGAGATTCCTGCAGTGAATCTGGTTAGTGCTCCAAAGTTGTGTAAGATATTTCAAAGTTGGTGAGTTGCTTTTAAAAAAAGGGTTAATAAGAAAGACACAAAGGGCCCAAAAGTTTGATGAAGTTGTTAGTTCCTTTTTGTCTTTTGAAATCTTAAGTCAATATGATTAAGTTTATTTACAAATTTGATTTAAGAAAGAATTTGAAAATTCAATGGCATAAGACCAAAGTTTCTAATTTGAAATAAGTTTTTAGTTTGAAATCACAAGAAAAGAAATTTTTTGAAAATGGGGGAGATTTTGAAATTTAAGAAGTGGGAAAAGGTGAAAAGGCTACCCTAAGCATAAAATTAAAAGTTAAGAGTTGAAAAGATATGACCAATGGGATGCAATCCAACAGACAAGAATGTCATATAGAAAACCCACTTTCCCTTTGTACTTTGAATCAAGAAATAAGCAATCAGGCAATTAGTAATATCAGACATCATGAATATCAAGGCATCAAATAAAGATAGCCACATCCAACCAAGAAAATCCCGTAGCTAGCAGTCTTCTTTGTCTTCTCATGTATCAGATGAATATTTCGCGATCAACTAAGAATAAAGCATTAGAAACAAGATCAAAATAACAATTTTCATCAAGACAATGTAGTAGATAAACTCAAACACATCCCAAGACTTGCATCAGATGAAGGCTTAGTTCATAATGACTTGATCTCAGAATGTTGCCATTAGCCATGTCCTTTTTGCACAGGGAATGTTACCTAGTTCTAATTCCAAAAGTTCAGATCAAGCCCAACAGTCCACCAAACATTTTTTAGGGTTTTTGTTGTTTATTAAGTATTTTAAGGTCCTAAGGCCACAAACGAAAATCAAAATGCACAAACAAATATATACAATCACAATAAATGGCTCAAATGAGCAAAGTGAAATTGGCATAAACATAAACAATTTAAATAAGATGTTAATGGGAATGAATGATAAATGTCTGAAAAATTAAAATGGATAGAGTAAATGACTTGAAAGTAAAACAATATTAATAAGAGTTATTCAAGTGTTAATCAAAGTTAATTGAATGTTAGTGGTGTTTTGCTTTTTAATTGAGTAAGTCATTCTTTGGAGAACATTCAACCATCTTTTCACAATCCTGGGTCCTTGAACCAAGACATCTTCCATAGGAAGGAAAAAAGGCCAAGTTTTCATACAATACCACGAATGATGGGAGACTTACAATCTCACTTACTAGAATGATATGCCTTTAGAATTACAATTCTCACTCACTTCACCGTTCGTGTTTCCTCTATATAAAACAGGGTTTTCATAGTCTTTAAATAGAAGCTTTCTAAATGGGCCTGGGTGTAGCACCTCAAATTTGCACCTATCATTGTACATACATTTTCATATTAGGTCATAGCATATCATGACCCATTGCATAACATTTGCATTGTCCCTCAGTTGCCTCAAGAGCAAGCAATCAGAAATTAGGTCAAACTAATCTCCTGATCAGTCAACCAAGCAAGCAGAAGAATTTCTCATTGAATCAAGGCCTTGGGGTTTGTCCAACAAGTTCACATGGCTTAGAGGTCTATTTGAAGTATTTTGGTCAAGGGTTAAGGGCTCAGAGGTCAGCAGTTCATGCCCAGACAGTCAAAAACCCTAAAAAAGTCAACTGTCAGTCAAAGCAGTAGATAGTGGTCATTCTTGTGGAATTTGGGCACCATGGTCAATGATCAATAATTCATACAACTTGGGACATCATTTGAAGTCAAGTTCTCAAGGAATTAGGGTTTGGAAGTCATCAGTCAATGCACAATCAGTCAGAAACCCTAAAAGTCAACTGTTGGTCAACTGTCCATTTAATCAGTGATTTGATGATTGGAATTGGTTTGTGAGAGTTCATTCATGTCCAAATAGCCATCATATATCATGCCAAACACCATCATGGAAGAATTTGAAGCCAGATCAAAAATTTCCCAAAACGGAAACTGGGCCTGTAACTGAAAACTGCCATAAATGGAAAGTTTTGATCCTCAAACTTACATCATGATACAAGCCTCAAATGAATTTTTGCCCAACATGAAAGTTGAAGATCTTGTTCTCCCATTTCCAAAAAGTCCTAGAACTCTCAATTCCCATGTATGGTTGGCAAGTTATGATCGAATCGATTTTAGAAAATCTTGAACTTCAAAGGGCCATATCTCCCAAACCGTTTGGCCAAATTTGGTGGGGTTTTTTCCTACAAACCACATTTTTCATCCTCTTTCCAAAAATATAAATTTCATGACCCAAAACTTCACCAATCAAAATGGAAAATTTTGACCTTTTTCATTTAAATGTAAGTTTGACCAAGAGTTGACTTTTTGACTCAAACATTTTTTCAGCATTTGGCCAATTGGGACAGCTCATAAATATCATTTTGAGTGTGTTTGCAAAGTCAAATTATGCAGCACATGTGAATCTATACTTGGTTGCTTGAATTGTAAGAAAAGTACAAATTAACCATACAAATTATGCAGCACATGTGAATCTATACTTGGTTGCCACGTATCAGAGGTCTACGGTGACTTTGTTTCATGAGATGATTCATCATGAAAGCAAAAGCCATGTTGATGACATGATGGCAAAGTCCCAAGCAGAACAGGGGCATCCGGTAGACTTGGGGCAAGTTGTTTGACCGTTTTAGATAACTCATACTGTTGAGTCTGAAGCAGTGCACTTATGGAGTGTTGTCCATCAAGCTACCGAGGCTTGTTGTGAGCGAATCAGAGGAATCGAGGTCAATCCTCCTAAAAAAAAAAAAAAAAAAAAAAAAAAAATAATAAAAAAAAAAAGAAAAAAAAAAAGGAAAAAAAGAAAAGATAAATTGCAGGAACCTCTGATTTTGATACCTCAGTGAAAGAGATAACTGTTAATCCGGTACTTGATAACCCTCGAGGGGTCAACGAGGTGCGTATTGAGTCAGCATGACTAAGTCTTGTCGAAAAGAGTATGCAATTTACCTAAGCAAAGAGTTTATCGACTGTGAAACCATACACCCGCTGTTCGAAAAACTTGATGTACTTTGGCATAGGCTGCTCGCCGACTGAGACAGTGTATGTTGATTCATACCACTTTGTGGATGTCCAAAATGGATCTGATCAGATATGTGTTTGAGAAGCTAGTAGCAACCCATGGAAAGGTTATCAACCAAGGAAGTTTGAGGTCCCTGATGAGGACATCTCGAGGTACTCAAATCGAAAGATTGAGAGTGACCGATCCCGGAGGAGGGGCCTGGCCCTGAATCCGAACGGATTCCGATGTCTGATGGGGAAGTAAAGTGAATGAGGTAGTGCTCCCCGAATCCCAGTTGGTTGCACCAACAATGGTGGCTGAACATAAAGTCTGTATCCTGGATATTGAATCTTGGGATGTGCATCTACTTGGGGCAGTGACTTCCTCACAGATATATGAGAAATCAGAGAAGACTGAATGGATAAGGACTCGGAATGACATGTCAAGTCCAATTGAGGAAAAAGCGTTGACAGTTACCTGGCATGGGGCGGTTGTACCCGGTGAACGAAGCATGTTGTTAACCAAGAAGTGTGACCTCGCGCGTGCCACGCGGAAGAATTGGTTGAAAAGGATCCTTCCTTCTCAAGACGATTGTGGGGCAAATGGACAAACAGTTATGAATGTCCATTCGTGGTCAAGACGGTTTCCTCTGATAAAACCTTGTTACTGACGACCACGGATGATGACGATTTTCCATCCCTTGTGAATGCGGACGCAGTTAGAAAATACTTCGTGAAAGAAACCCGCTGGACAAAAAGAATAAAAGAGTCCAGGCAAAAAAGGGCATCCCGGCGAACCAAAAAACAGAAAGAAAAGGTTCGGGCAAAAATTAGGGATAAAAATAAAAGAAAGGAACTGTACACCCGGCAAGTTGAAAACCCGCAAGGGCGACTTGGGCAAGAAAGGGTATCCCGGTGGACTGAAACCCGAAAGGGCGGTCCAGGCAAAAGAGGGATTGAAACGAACAACTGCGTCCAGCGTGATCATTTGTGCTCATGATGACTTGGATAATCTCCGACAGAGACCGATCGGAAGCGTCTGGTTCAGAAGACAGAAGGTGCGGAAAGTCCTGAGGACATATGAGGTGTAACCGAGTTGGAACCCGATGAGATCGCATTTTCACGTTGCCACTAGGATAGATTTTTCTTTTATGTGCAATCACCTCTTTCCAGGGTTTGCTTCCTGTGTGTTGCTCAAATTGTGAGCCATTTTTTATTCCAGTCAAATAAAGCGTGTGTTCGGTCAAATAAATTTTGTTTTTTGTGTCATTACTGTTTTGGTTACGAAAACATCTATTCATTTTGATAAGAATATTTGCCTTTTGAAACATAGAGGTCCCTTCTGATGCATGCTTGTGAGATTGAAATCTGGAAATCTTACTTGGAAGTCTGAGTGACCTAAGTGTTGAAATATCAGAACACCTGGGGCATACCTGGGGCACGTTTTTATCTGACGATCTCTTGTGCAGGTGATGTTAGACATCTTCATTCACTTGCCAGTTGTAACATGAACCCTTTTGACAAAGAGATCCCCTCAGAGTCCAACCAGGGGCAAGGGATAGATGAACCGTGAAAAGACGGTGAAGGATTACGACAACGGTCCTGGAAAGTTAATCAAGAAGACTCTTCAAAGTCTAATGATTGGAAAGTATGTATGAATCCCAAGAGTTCAACCTCCGTGGAGTACGGACGAGATTTGGAATACAAGATGATGGAGCAGAAAAGTCCAGAAGGGTCTGGGAGTTCTTAGAAGTGGAAAGGTCAACACCATGGGTGGATGATGGACACTTGTGGGAATTCATCTCCAGTATGATATGACGTGCTATCACCCTCGACAGAGTTGTTACTCTCGCCACTATGGTTGTTCTCTCCACTAGGATTGTTCTCCACAGCTGAATGGTGTGGTTTTCCTCAGCAAGTTCCCCGAGTGGAGCGGGTCTCATGAAATACACCTCCAGCAGTGATTCTCTTACATATGGATTGGTTGGGTCGTCCCTAATGGAGTAGCATTTATTTCTCCAGCAGAGTTCATCCTACCAGTGGATTGGACGGGTTTCTGTAGTAGACTGATATCTGTATCCCCAGCGGAGTTTACCTTTTCCCAGCAGCAGTGCTATTCTTCATGAGTGTGAAGTTGCTTTACCATTCCTCAAGCAGAGCTCCCCGCAGAATATATCCCCAAGAGGAGTCTCCCCACGGAGTCAGAGTATCTGATCATTTTGGCTCCCTGGCCAGGGTTCATTTGCATTTTGCATGTAGTAATCATTGCATCTTCAAAAATCGCGTAGCATTTCCATTCCTAAATGGGGCATTACGCCATAGAAAAATTCAAACATATGCATTCATGTGTTCGAAACCCCATCAAACCGTATTCCCTGCAGAGACGGATTTTTGTTCAACCTGTACAACGCATTGGCTGCAATTACTCCAGTCAACATTTGGTGTTTATAATCCCCACAGAGGTTTATTTCCTCACCCGTTGGTGACAGAAAGTTTGTTTCTCCCTAGTAAGGCCCCCTGCAAGTGTTCAGCCTAGCCCTGTCATCTTGAGAATGTCAGTATACCCTGTCAGCACCCGTGTCTGGTATTCTTTGGTGTCGGTAAACACCATCTTTCGGTGATTTCCAGTCATGCGTAAGTGTCTGGTCTTCTTTTGATGTCGGTAAACATCCTCTTTCGATGTTCATAACGTCGCTATCCCTTCCCTAGTGAAGATTACTCCTCTCCGTTGGTGTCGATAAACGTCGAGTTTTTCCTAGTTATCCGATGATGTCTAGTTGTACCCCTCTCCATGCAGAGTTACCTCTCCGTTGGTTTCGATAAACGTCGAGTTTTTCCTAGTTATCCGATGATGTCTAGTTGTACCCCTCTCCATGCAGAGTTACCTCTCCATTGGTTTCGATAAACGACGAGTTTTTCCCAGTCGTCCGTTGACGTCTGGTTGTGTTTCTCTCATTCCCATTCATCTGTAAATGTCTGGTCGATCTTTTTGGTGTCTGTAAACGTCATCTTTCGATGTCTGTAAACGTCGAGTATTCCCATTCATCTGTAAATGTCTGGTCGATCCTTTTGGTGTCTGTAAACATCATCTTCCGATGTCTGTAAACGTCGAGTTTTCTCCCATTCATCCGTTGATGTCTGGTCGAGTCTCCCCAGTCATTCATTAATGTCTGGTTACCTCTCCGTTGGTTTCGATAAACGTCGAGTTTTTCCTGGTCGTCCCCAGTTGGTTACCTCTCCGTTGGTCTTGGTAAACGTTGAGTTTTTCCCATTTCGTCCGTTGACGTATGGTTGTATCCCTTCCGGTCATTCATTAATGTCTGGTTACCTCTCCGTTGGTCTTGGTAAACGTCGAGTTTTTCCTAGTTGCCCGTTGGCATCTAGTTGTGATTTCTTTCCCCCATTCATCGTCGTTGCGATGTCTGGATATGGCTGTACCCTTTGAAAACAAAACCAAAAAAACAAAATACCCAGTAATAAATATCAAATCCCAGTGGACGTTTCCATTGGTGGATCCCTGTATTGTGCAAATTCTACGGTTCTTGGTATTCAATCCCTGTTTACCCTGAAAGTCTGACAGCCATTGCTCTCATCCATTCGGGTTCCCAGCTGATTGAATAAGGGCAGCTGTAGCACCTCAAATTTGCACCTATCATTGTATATACATTTTCATATTAGGTCATAGCATATCATGACCCATTGCATAACATTTGCATTGTCCCTCAGTTGCCTCAAGAGCAAGCAATCAGAAATTAGGTCAAACTAATCTCCTGATCAGTCAACCAAGCAAGCAGAAGAATTTCTCATTGAATCAAGGCCTTGGGGTTTGTCCAACAAGTTCACATGGCTTAGAGGTCTATTTGAAGTATTTTGGTCAAGGGTTAAGGGCTCAGAGGTCAGCAGTTCATGCCCAGACAGTCAAAAACCCTAAAAAAGTCAACTGTCAGTCAAAGCAGTAGATAGTGGTCATTCTTGTGGAATTTGGGCACCATGGTCAATGATCAATAATTCATACAACTTGGGACATCATTTGAAGTCAAGATCTCAAGGAATTAGGGTTTGGAAGTCATCAGTCAATGCACAATCAGTCAGAAACCCTAAAAGTCAACTGTTGGTCAACTGTCCATTTAATCAGTGATTTGATGATTGGAATTGGTTTGTGAGAGTTCATTCATGTCCAAATAGCCATCATATATCATGCCAAACACCATCATGGAAGAATTTGAAGCCAGATCAAAAATTTCCCAAAACGGAAACTGGGCCTGTAACTGAAAACTGCCATAAATGGAAAGTTTTGATCCTCAAACTTACATCATGATACAAGCCTCAAATGAATTTTTGCCCAACATGAAAGTTGAAGATCTTGTTCTCCCATTTCCAAAAAGTCCTAGAACTCTCAATTCCCATGTATGGTTGGCAAGTTATGATCGAATCGATTTTAGAAAATCTTGAACTTCAAAGGGCCATATCTCCCAAACCGTTTGGCCAAATTTGGTGGGGTTTTTTCCTACAAACCACATTTTTCATCCTCTTTCCAAAAATATAAATTTCATGACCCAAAACTTCACCAATCAAAATGGCAAATTTTGACCTTTTTCATTTAAATGTAAGTTTGACCAAGAGTTGACTTTTTGACTCAAACATTTTTTCAGCATTTGGCCAATTGGGACAGCTCATAAATATCATTTTGAGTGTGTTTGCAAAGTCAAATTATGCAGCACATGTGAATCTATACTTGGTTGCTTGAATTGTAAGAAAAGTACAAATTAACCATACTTGTCCATACCATTCACCATGCCTTGTACCAACAGCATTATGCAGCATCCTGCTGTCATTAGCAGTTTAAAACCTCAGAAAAGAAGCCACACTAGCTTACTTGAACATTGGCAAAAGGACATTGTTTCAACAACCACATCCATGAACCATGCTTTACCACATCATAGCAATTTGGTGCAGCATAGTTTTCTGTCATTTTGGATACATGAGGCTGCACAATACCACAGAACTGGAGGCTGCAAAAATCACACCTTGACACTGTTGGAAAGAACTGTCAAATTACCACAGTGGGAGGACATTGCCTTGCCACCAAAAGGCAGGATCCAACAGCAGTTTATTTTGGAGGGGGGATGTATTTTCTGTCCTTTTGAAGACAGCAGCAGCAAGGGCAGCAGAAAAAACCCTTTGGCCAAGGCAAATGAGCAGGAGGCATTCTCATTAAAAAAAAGAAACTCACTGATGCACAAGGGCACTCTCTGACCTGGCCATTTTCGTTTTGCATTCAAAAAAATCCTGTCACGACATCCTACAAAAAGAGGACTCTGCTATTGGCATTTGGCTTTGGCTGTCAAGAACACAATAGAACCAAACATTGCAAAAAACAAGAAGCAACTGCAAACAGCAGCTTTGCTCACCATTTCACCCTTTGGGACCTGCCTTCCACCAACATCCCACTGCAGACAAACCCTTGTTTAACTCACTCATGATAAAACCCTCATCCTCTCTCACTTGGGCATTTAGCAAAAATCTGTCACAACTCAAGAGATCACAAGACCAAACCTTGACCTACAGAAGAACAACTTCTAACAGTAGAGTTTCATCCTGACCAAAAAAACCATTCTTTCACTCATCAATAGATTTTCACCTTTTTGGCCATCTTTCAAGAGAAAAAGACTGTCAAGGGAAAGCAGAAAAGAGGAGAAAACACCAGACCTTGTGCAGGTTTTCTGCTATCATTTTTTAAGATGCAAATGGCAGCCACATAGAAAACCAGTAGCAGACCAAACATACACCCTGGCTTTGCATTCCTTTTGCTGTCAAAAGCATCAAAGTAACAGCCAAAAGACCACAAGACCATAGACAATCACCTTCACTCTTTGGCCAACCATACCATGACCTGGCTTGGCATTTTTTCTGTCCAGAAAACCTGTCCAAAACAAAAAGCTGCCTGAGCCTTTGTTTTGCATCTAAAAAACCTTACCAACACAAACCCACCCTGCTACAGCAGCCACAAACCATTCACCACAAGCCCTTGGCATTTCTTTTTTCTAAAAAATCTGTCACCATCTTGCATCTTAAAAGCCTTAAAAAGCACTAAACCTAACTTGCCCTTGGCCACTTTGCATTGTCTGTCCAAGTTCCTAAATAATTCAAACCTGGCCATTACCACAAACAAACCTTCATTCACTTTCCAACATGATCTTTGCTTGCTATTGGCTTTGGATTTTCTCTGTCAAGAAAGCATCCAAGTGACAACCCTTGTTTTGCATCACAATTGCCTTGCCACAACCAGCATAGCATGACCTAACCAACATAACCCTGCAGCATCAAAAGTCAATATCCTGCAGCCAAACCCTTGCCACTTGCCCTCTCACACTCACTCCAACTCACTCTCATTGTGCATCCCACACCTTCTGTCCAAACCAACATAACAAACTCAACCTTGCCTTGCCCTCACCTGACTGCTTGCATCTCAAAGATTCCCTGTCCAAACTCAAGAAGCAAGGGATCCTGCTATTGGCACTGGATTTTTTCTGTCAAAAGCACAACAACTTCAAAACACCACTGCATCACCATTGTGCTTCAAATTTGGTAATATTTCGAACTTCATCATTCATTAAGCCATGCCATGTTTCATGTAGGTCTTACTTAGTAGGATGATTTAAGCTTTGAATCACATTAATTGGATGACTATGCTGTGAGATATCTTGATTTTCATTTTGGTGAACAAATGCACTTTTCATCGATTTAGCTTGGTTATAATGATTTGGTGAAAAGTGGTGCCATGTTTGTGATACTGAATGTTTGATGATGCTATTGGTGCAATTAATTTTGGGATCTGAGCATTTTGATTTTTCTGCTTACATGAAGTTGATGATCCTGCTGTGATGCTTGAACCCTATTTCTGTCCAGAAATTCCTCATGCTTGAGTGGTCTTGCTGTTAGCTAGGGCTGCTTGTTGATAAATGCTCATGACCATGTTTTATTGTGGGTGTTGGTTCATGATTTGGTGATTGATGCTTGAATAATGAAGATGAATGCTGTTAGGTTTTAGAATCCTAAGTTCATTTCCAGAAATTTAAGGTTCTTGTGTTTTGTTTGTTTGAATGGTGATTGCCTGAGTATCATTTGTTTCACTGTATGCTATTTGGAGCTGGTGCTGTTTGAATGATGAACTTGATGCATATGCCCTGTTGTTAATTCCTGTCCAGAAGATCTTCATGATTATGCTTGTGTTATTAGTTGCTGGATGATATTACCTAAACCAATACCATGTTGATTGTGTGCTGATTGAATTTTGTTTGGATGTTGGTGACAACATGAGCTGCCATGCTAATTGAACCCTGTTGCTGCTACAGCCAAGCACATAAACCTTAGCCATTTCCAAGATTCCTGTTGGCTGCTGTTGTCTGTTATTTGCATGAACCATTACCACTTGCTTTGCTTTTGTTTGGTGGTCGAATTTTGTGATGTTAATGATGAACATAAGCTGCCATACTGATTATGCCCTGCTGTTTGAAACCTCCTGACCATTGCCCTGAGATTCATATGTTGATGTTTGTTATGTTTGGTCATAGGTGTTGGTTTATTGTTTGATTGTGTGTTTATGAACCTTACACAATGCCATGTTGTTGCTGCTGTTCGTTTTAGTTAATGCTGCATGATGAAGTTTTTGCTATGCTGTTGTGTGATGTGGTCGAATCATGTTTTGTTTGATGTGTTTGAACAATGAACATGCCCTGCTATTAAACCATGAACATTGTCCAAAAAATCTATGCGAATGATGAATGCTGCTGTTATGATGATGCTGTTTGAAAATGAATGCTGTTATGCTATCAACCATGCTGCAAATCGATGATGAATTGCCCTGCTATTAAACCTCAGGACCTTGCCTAGAAAATCCATGTGAATCATGTTTGAATGCTTTTTGATTGTTTGTTTATTTGTTGGAATTTCAATTGACAATGATTGATGAACATATGAATGCCATGCTGCTTGCTTGATGCTTGTTTTAATTGAGTTCATGATGATGAACATGGATGATGAATATGAAGATGCTGCATATACCCTGCTGTTGTGATTACTTGGAGGAACTAGTTTTGAATATTGTTGATGAACATGTGCTGCCATGCTGATTAAACCCTGCTGTTGTTTTCAAACTTATGCCATGCCTAGAAATCTCATGTTTGTCTTGGTTTTGTTGTATAACATGTTTGCATTGAAGAGCATTGCTACTGCCATGTTGTTTGCTTGAGGTTGTTATAATGATTACATGATAATGATGAAATACTGCTTGCTGTTTATATGCTGTCATGTGCTGTTGTTTGGTTTGATATGATGCTGATGAACACATACTGCAATGCATATCCTGCTGCTGTTTTGTTATTTTTTGAGCTGCCCAGAAATCCATTGGTTTGTGACTGTTATGTGTGGTTTGTGGCTACTTGATTTGTTGCATAATTGTTCTGTTATATGCTGCTGTTCATTGGATGTTGGTTTGATCGGTTGCTTGAAGCAAAGCATGAATGCTATGCTGTGTGTGTTTAATGTTGGATTTGCTTGGGATGTTGATTGAATGCGTATGAATGCCAAGCCATGCTGCACATGTCCTGCTGTTGTGTTTAAACCCTAAACTCATGTTTAGAAATTCTTGATTGTGTTTGCTGTTGTTTATGATGAGCACATGTTGATGATGATGAGTGCTATTGATTGCTTGATGAGTGAACATTACTGAATGCTATGCCGTTTTATGCTGGTCGAGTTTGTGCTGATGTTTGAATGAAATGCCTTTGTCATGCTGCACACAAACCCTAGGGTTTTTCCAACTCAGAAAATTTGAGCTATTGGCCGTGTCCACTGTTCCATTGGCTGAGAGCCAATGGGAACATTTCGTTTCCCTCATCAAAACGCTGTAGTTTTAATTAGTGACTTCACTATTTACACAATTGCCATCGGTTGACTTGGTTTGACCCCATTTGCTATGCTTTCATGTTCATATTTCATCCAAATGTTCATCAACTTCCACAATTCATTTTAAATTCATTTTAACTCCAAAAATTGTGAGATTTTTTGCATTAAACTCATGAATGTGTCTAGTATTTTATGGTGAATTTTATTTAATTTTTCATGTTCTGGATTTTAGATGATAAATGATTTCCCAACATGTATGCTAAAATGATACATGGAGCCATTCCTTTTGTGAAATTGTCATGTTGTATCCAATGAGCTTGAAATTTTTTGTGGTGAAACTAGACACATTGACCTTCATTTCCATATAAAGTTTGTGCATTTATCATTTGTGGATTGAGAGTTATGATTTTCTGAAGTTATGTGTTACATTTGGTTCTATACCATGATCATGCATTTTCCCAATTTTTGTTCACATGCTTCCTCTTCTCCAAATCACTTGAAATTTTACATGGATGTTCTTTCACATGTCTAGTTTGTGTATGAATTTTCTTGGAATTAATCTTGCTGTTTTCCATTTGATTGAGAATTTTCTTCCATATTTGGTCATTTGTTGACTTTTTGTGCTATGCCTTGCCAAATCTTTTGTGAAATTCTCAAATCTTATTGTATGATCATGAAATTTCATATGTGGTAACTAGACATCTCAAGCTTTGCATTGGTGTTAATCTCATTCATTTCTCTTCTGTTTTCAAATTGATATGATTTTTTGAAGTTGACCCATGCTTGTTGACTTTCACCATGCTTACTTGAATGTACTTTGACTTCCTGATTTTCATTGACTGCCTTCCAATTGTCCAAATGGGATGAAATTTGACATGCTTACCATGCTATGTGTTAGGTTTGATCATGATTTATTTGGTGATTTTTGGAAAAGGTTTAGATTGCTTTTGATGCAAGTCTTGCTGTTGACTTCTATGAGCTTCTGTTTGCCATGTTTTGACCTAAAGGGTTCATGAAATGATGATGATGATTGATATGAGTGTGAACCCAATTGGTTTTGTTTCCTAATTGTTTGAACATGATTTTGGATACTTGACCCTTGCTGTCTTGACTTTCTCATTCACCTTTTGACCCTAGGCTTGCCCTAGTGGTCCTGTTACTCACCTTTGAGTTTGTGATTTCAGGTTGACTATCAAATGGCCATTAAGACCAATTCTTTTGATTGAGCTTACTCAAGTATCATTGTCTAACCTATTTGTTTTGTAGGTGGCTTGGCTCACATGCCCTAAGCCTTGTGCCTTGCACATCCATGTGCCTATAATGGACTGTTGTTTTCTGTTTCTGTTTGTTTTGTTTGAAGTTGCATACTAACATCTGCTTGACTGTTTCAGGTGCTTTAGTTGCTTAGTTCCTTGTGAACTTTTTGCTTTGCTTTGCTTGTATAAGCAATTCGCATTGAGGTATGTCTCTTTGTCTTCATGTAGTCTGGAAGACCTGGCCTGTTACTTGGCCAGGCAACTGTCTGAAGTTCTCCTTAAGAGGCAATGTTTGTGATTGTTTACTTTTGTCCCTGCATAGAGTCAAAGTCCTCCTAAGTGAAGAGGCAATTGGTGGAAGGTAGGGATATGCAATCTATCCCCCACTATTCAGTGTGTCATCTGCTTTGCTCACACCACTGTGTTGATGCATTGCGGATACAAACCCAAGATCTTGTACAAACTGTACAGTGGAGTCAGTTTTAAATGTGTAGAAGGGTTCCCGCTTTCTGAACCCACACATTCTTGTCTTGAGCTCTCCCAGGCCAGGGATAAGAGCTGTGAGGTCTCATCCTCACTTCATCCTTTCATCTGCTTCACCTTAGTCTCTCAATGGCAAGGTTAAGAGCACCTTTTACCCTATTCCAGTTGGCCTCAGTGCCTAACCCTTGTTTGAGCCTCTTGCTTGTGTATAGTGTGTGCTATCTGTGCTTGTAGGATTGTTTGACTTGCTTCCTGTGCAAGATAGGATTGTTTGACTTGCCTCCTGTGCAAGTTAGGATTAGTTTAGACTTGCTTCCTGTGCAAGTTAGGTTTTGCTTGGCTTGCTTCCTGTGCAAGTTAAGTATGTGTGGCTTGCTCCCTGTGTGAGCCATACTTAGGATAGGTTGGCCCTTGTGCCATTTAGCTAGAAACCATAACTTAGGGTTGATTTTGCATGACAACATCTAGGCTCGAGTCGTAGTCTCCCTAGTGTTGTGTCTCCCTCTGTTATCTGGTTAGGCTAGATCCTTTATCCCTGCGTAGGGGAACTACATCGCCCTGATCTTCATACCAGATGAAGTATGTAGGCAGGAGATTGAGCTGATCTCTCCGGGCGCCCTTTTTCTTTTTTGTGTGTGTTGTCTGACAGTTGCTAGGCTCGAGTGCCTGACTCCTTAGCAATTTGTTGTCTGTCTGTGTGAGTGTGTTGTTGTGTGCTTGGAAGCTGATGTAAGTCCATCGAGTGGCATTTGGGTTCCAGTGTGCGTGTGTTTGGTTCGGATGTCAATGTAAGTCCAGTGATTGGCATTTGGGCTCCATGTTTGCCTTCTTGTGTGTTTTGGTTCGGATGTCAATGTAAGTCCAGTGATTGGCATTTGGGCTCCATGTTTGCCTTCTTGTGTGTTTTGGTTCGGATGTCAATGTAAGTCCAGTGATTGGCATTTGGGCTCCATGTTTGCCTTCTTGTGTGTTTTGGTTCGGATGCTGACATAAGTCCAGTGATTGGCAGTCGGGCTCCACGTTTGCCTGTGTTTGTGTTTGTTTGAGTGTGTGTCAGCTGGGCTACGAATGCTCTGATTCTTCTCTCGTCCGAGAAGATACGTATGCATAGGATGCGATATCCTAGCGAGCATGTGTCGTTTCCCCCAGTCCGAACTACTTCGACTCTGATGTCTATGTTAGATAGACTAAGTAGGCCCAGGATGCGACATCCTGCCGAGTCGGTTTCAGTCAGTTCCTTTGTCTCTTTCAGCCAGTGTGTGTGAGTATTTGAGCAGTGTTTAGCAACCAATATTCCTTCCTTTTGTGCGTGGATCCCGTAGAGTACTACGGATGCGTGGGGGTGCTAATACCTTCCCTTCGCATAACCGACTCCCGAACCCATTCTCTTTGGTCGCGAGACCATGTTCTTTCCCAGGTTTACTCTGAGCGTTTCCTTTCCCTCTTCTGGGATAAATAACGCACGGTGGCGGCTCTGTTGTTCTTTCTTTTCCCGCCGGTTTTTCGCGCGATGCGACAGCTGGCGACTCTGCTGGGGATAAAGAGAAGTTGACCTATGCTGGTCCATCTTCCCTGAGCGAGTCTCTCCTAGCGCCCTCTAGGTTAGGGTTTTGGTTGCTTTGTGCTGTTTTTTTTATTATTGCATTCATTGTATATATGTGCATTTATTGTTTGCATTTATTATTTGCATTAATGTTTGCATTTCATTCATATTCATCTGTTGTGCTGTCTGTGTTTCTCTGTTTGGGGGTGGGAGTTACTTGAGGTAAAAGGCCCAATACCCAGGCTATGAGTGAAATCTAGGAAACCTAGGAATAGAGTGATTCATGGGAAGCGGGTGGTATGGCGCCACTTAGCGGAACATTGATATCACGAGCAGTTCAGACCCTGGTGGGATATTATCGGTGCATACATCGGGTGTGCACAGGATGATATTCTGCGAAAGGTTATTTATGCTGCGTTTCTCTCGACCTTACCCTGGCCTAGACGACACCCGTGAGTGGGGAGGGTTTGATCATTACAGGTACAGTTGCTGATTGGTTGGTGATGTGTTGGTGACTCTTGGTACTGATGGTGACTATGGATTAGGGGCATTTATTTCTGGGACGCCAGAGTTCTGTCCATGGTTTATCAGCGTGTTCCGTTTATTTCGGATCCCCGGGCTGATTTGAGAGTACTTGTTCAGAGGATCCGTTTGTCACCCGTCCAGTGTTTGTTCCTGTGAAGATAGTGATATAATCTCCGGTTCCGTTTATTTCGGAACCCCCCCCCCCAAAATTGGATTTATGGTGACTTGATCCCACAGATTGACTGATTCAGAAAAGCAGAGGGTCTACAGTTGACTTGGTGGCACAAAGGCCTGCATTCATGCATTTGCATCATATCATCTCGCATTCATCTGCATTCAACTCATGTCTGTCCGTACTCAGGGTCCATTATTTTTAAATTAAAAACCCCGGTTGAGAGACATCCAGATGTCAAAATGTTGTTGATGAAATTTTATCTGTCTCGATGAAACAAAGAGGACTGAATATTCCTGGTACGGACAGACATTGCATGTGTGAGTCATACTAACCCATTTGCTGTTTTGTAGGTTTCAGTACTCAACCAGTACGCATAGCTCGTCTGTTCAGATAACCTGCTGAGGGTCAACAAATCCAAGCTGATGGATCTTCTCAACGCCGACGTCCTTGAGCTGAAAGAGATGATGAGGGAGTTGTTCAGTGTTGTGCAAGGGCTTGCCTCGGGACAGAAAGCCATGTCTGAAAGATTGGAAAGGATCGAGAAATGGCTGATGGTGGAGAAAGTCCAGGGGAAGGCTCCGTCCTCCGAAGTGAACAAACCTTCTGGTACTGTAGCAGAGAAACCCTCCGACAGTGGTCCGTCCAAGAAAAAGTTTGAGCCAGTTGGTGTGCCTGCAAAGAAAGAACGTAGCAAAGACCGTTATCATCCTTATGCTGCCACTGTAACCATTCCTGTCAGCAGTCCCCCTGTTCAACAACAACAACTGCCACCTCAACAGAAGACACCGGGAGCTAAGAGCCAGGTGAAGAAGAAGAATGAGGATCGTCAGTTTGAAGAACCACCGGTGACTTATGCCTTTCTTTTCCAAAGGTTGAGGGATCTAGGATTAGTTCGGCCAAGGATACTGATTCCCATAGAACAGCAGAAGAGGCCACCAAACTATGATGAGAAGACCAAGTGCGAGTTTCACTCTGGGGCACACGGACACAACATTGAGGGCTGTAGAGCTTTTAAGCATGTCGTCCAGGACATGGTGGACTCCGAGACCATTAACTTGGCCCAGATTATGAAGGGGGATGTCAACCCTGCGCCCAGAAGGGATCCTGTAAAAGTCAAGATGGTGAAGAAGACCAAGAAAGGATTGGAGATGACTGAGGAGGATCAGCTAAAGGTTCCAATGGCTGTGGTTCCAAAACTTCTGCTACGGGATGGAGCCTTCCCTGCTGTTGATAATGCTTGTGCGACTGTCATCACAGAAGGGTGTGTATTGATGAAGGACCCGACCCAGAAGATGAAGAAGGTAGAAGTGGATAATGTAAGATGCAAAGCACCCAGTCTGGCAGTTGAAACCATCCAGGTAGAGAATACCCTTGCTGCTGAGAAGGAAAAGAAGTTGTCCATTTCTTCTTATAAACAGGCTCTGGAAGTGGTGAAGAACAAAGAGACCCAAGGCTGGGGAAGGATCATTGACATCGTGGCAAAAGCAGACATGTTTGGAGTCGGTTATCATCCGGATTTAGAGTCGTCTAGACCAGACAGAGGATGTCGTCCACTGTACGCCTTCGTCAGTGCAGGAATGTTGGATCCTGGTCATGCCCGTTCAATGGGTGAAGATGTCGACAGCAACCGCGAGCTTGAGGCGTGGATACAGTCGTGCGTACCAGGCAACTGGAAGGCCCCCAAAAGCATCACTGTCACTCATTCTGAAGAGTAATATTTCTGTTTTTCAATTTTTGTTTGCATGAAAGCCATACGTTTTGCCCGAAACGTAATGGTCCATTGTAAGGGCCATCTCATGTGTTTCATTATGCAACATTTTGCATCAGTAATGAATGGATGTTTTTGTAGTTAAAAGCGGTGTTCCCTGTTTTTCATTTGATTTTGCAATTTAAAAATGTAAAAAAACAAATAAAAATGGCAACGTTTTTTCATTCTCTTTCCTTTTGATTTTGTCTCGTTCCAAAGTGATTACTCTCCTGATCTCACCGATAACGATTTGGTTACACCTCTGTATGACTTCGACAATTCAACCTATCATGCCAGAGAAAAAGGCGAAGAAGATTGTGATTTGCTGGAATTAGCCAGGTCATTGAAACAAGAGGAGAAGGTGATGAGAAAGAGAGAAGATGTGAATAGACTATCAAGATGCGAGCAGAGCTAATCAGAAAGATGCATTCCCGGTACATCACAATGAGGTATTGGTTAATTATATGGCTCAGGTCTCAGTGTTTATCTTCATGGATGGCTTCTTGGCCAAGACCAGATTGAATTGTTTCCAGATAATATGAAGTAAATCAGGTCCATCACACAAGGGGCACCTTCTTGTTCTAAGTTGATGTCGTTCCGTCACGTGAGGCCGGTGCCACGTATCAGAGGTCTACGGTGACTTTGTTTCATGAGATGATTCATCATGAAAGCAAAAGCCATGTTGATGACATGATGGCAAAGTCCCAAGCAGAACAGGGGCATCCGGTAGACTTGGGGCAAGTTGTTTGACCGTTTTAGATAACTCATACTGTTGAGTCTGAAGCAGTGCACTTATGGAGTGTTGTCCATCAAGCTACCGAGGCTTGTTGTGAGCGAATCAGAGGAATCGAGGTCAATCCTCCTAAAAAAAAAAAAAAAAAAAAAAAAAAAAAATAAAAAAAAAAAAAAAGAAAAAAAAAAGGAAAAAAAGAAAAGATAAATTGCAGGAACCTCTGATTTTGATACCTCAGTGAAAGAGATAACTGTTAATCCGGTACTTGATAACCCTCGAGGGGTCAACGAGGTGCGTATTGAGTCAGCATGACTAAGTCTTGTCGAAAAGAGTATGCAATTTACCTAAGCAAAGAGTTTATCGACTGTGAAACCATACACCCGCTGTTCGAAAAACTTGATGTACTTTGGCATAGGCTGCTCGCCGACTGAGACAGTGTATGTTGATTCATACCACTTTGTGGATGTCCAAAATGGATCTGATCAGATATGTGTTTGAGAAGCTAGTAGCAACCCATGGAAAGGTTATCAACCAAGGAAGTTTGAGGTCCCTGATGAGGACATCTCGAGGTACTCAAATCGAAAGATTGAGAGTGACCGATCCCGGAGGAGGGGCCTGGCCCTGAATCCGAACGGATTCCGATGTCTGATGGGGAAGTAAAGTGAATGAGGTAGTGCTCCCCGAATCCCAGTTGGTTGCACCAACAATGGTGGCTGAACATAAAGTCTGTATCCTGGATATTGAATCTTGGGATGTGCATCTACTTGGGGCAGTGACTTCCTCACAGATATATGAGAAATCAGAGAAGACTGAATGGATAAGGACTCGGAATGACATGTCAAGTCCAATTGAGGAAAAAGCGTTGACAGTTACCTGGCATGGGGCGGTTGTACCCGGTGAACGAAGCATGTTGTTAACCAAGAAGTGTGACCTCGCGCGTGCCACGCGGAAGAATTGGTTGAAAAGGATCCTTCCTTCTCAAGACGATTGTGGGGCAAATGGACAAACAGTTATGAATGTCCATTCGTGGTCAAGACGGTTTCCTCTGATAAAACCTTGTTACTGACGACCACGGATGATGACGATTTTCCATCCCTTGTGAATGCGGACGCAGTTAGAAAATACTTCGTGAAAGAAACCCGCTGGACAAAAAGAATAAAAGAGTCCAGGCAAAAAAGGGCATCCCGGCGAACCAAAAAACAGAAAGAAAAGGTTCGGGCAAAAATTAGGGATAAAAATAAAAGAAAGGAACTGTACACCCGGCAAGTTGAAAACCCGCAAGGGCGACTTGGGCAAGAAAGGGTATCCCGGTGGACTGAAACCCGAAAGGGCGGTCCAGGCAAAAGAGGGATTGAAACGAACAACTGCGTCCAGCGTGATCATTTGTGCTCATGATGACTTGGATAATCTCCGACAGAGACCGATCGGAAGCGTCTGGTTCAGAAGACAGAAGGTGCGGAAAGTCCTGAGGACATATGAGGTGTAACCGAGTTGGAACCCGATGAGATCGCATTTTCACGTTGCCACTAGGATAGATTTTTCTTTTATGTGCAATCACCTCTTTCCAGGGTTTGCTTCCTGTGTGTTGCTCAAATTGTGAGCCATTTTTTATTCCAGTCAAATAAAGCGTGTGTTCGGTCAAATAAATTTTGTTTTTTGTGTCATTACTGTTTTGGTTACGAAAACATCTATTCATTTTGATAAGAATATTTGCCTTTTGAAACATAGAGGTCCCTTCTGATGCATGCTTGTGAGATTGAAATCTGGAAATCTTACTTGGAAGTCTGAGTGACCTAAGTGTTGAAATATCAGAACACCTGGGGCATACCTGGGGCACGTTTTTATCTGACGATCTCTTGTGCAGGTGATGTTAGACATCTTCATTCACTTGCCAGTTGTAACATGAACCCTTTTGACAAAGAGATCCCCTCAGAGTCCAACCAGGGGCAAGGGATAGATGAACCGTGAAAAGACGGTGAAGGATTACGACAACGGTCCTGGAAAGTTAATCAAGAAGACTCTTCAAAGTCTAATGATTGGAAAGTATGTATGAATCCCAAGAGTTCAACCTCCGTGGAGTACGGACGAGATTTGGAATACAAGATGATGGAGCAGAAAAGTCCAGAAGGGTCTGGGAGTTCTTAGAAGTGGAAAGGTCAACACCATGGGTGGATGATGGACACTTGTGGGAATTCATCTCCAGTATGATATGACGTGCTATCACCCTCGACAGAGTTGTTACTCTCGCCACTATGGTTGTTCTCTCCACTAGGATTGTTCTCCACAGCTGAATGGTGTGGTTTTCCTCAGCAAGTTCCCCGAGTGGAGCGGGTCTCATGAAATACACCTCCAGCAGTGATTCTCTTACATATGGATTGGTTGGGTCGTCCCTAATGGAGTAGCATTTATTTCTCCAGCAGAGTTCATCCTACCAGTGGATTGGACGGGTTTCTGTAGTAGACTGATATCTGTATCCCCAGCGGAGTTTACCTTTTCCCAGCAGCAGTGCTATTCTTCATGAGTGTGAAGTTGCTTTACCATTCCTCAAGCAGAGCTCCCCGCAGAATATATCCCCAAGAGGAGTCTCCCCACGGAGTCAGAGTATCTGATCATTTTGGCTCCCTGGCCAGGGTTCATTTGCATTTTGCATGTAGTAATCATTGCATCTTCAAAAATCGCGTAGCATTTCCATTCCTAAATGGGGCATTACGCCATAGAAAAATTCAAACATATGCATTCATGTGTTCGAAACCCCATCAAACCGTATTCCCTGCAGAGACGGATTTTTGTTCAACCTGTACAACGCATTGGCTGCAATTACTCCAGTCAACATTTGGTGTTTATAATCCCCACAGAGGTTTATTTCCTCACCCGTTGGTGACAGAAAGTTTGTTTCTCCCTAGTAAGGCCCCCTGCAAGTGTTCAGCCTAGCCCTGTCATCTTGAGAATGTCAGTATACCCTGTCAGCACCCGTGTCTGGTATTCTTTGGTGTCGGTAAACACCATCTTTCGGTGATTTCCAGTCATGCGTAAGTGTCTGGTCTTCTTTTGATGTCGGTAAACATCCTCTTTCGATGTTCATAACGTCGCTATCCCTTCCCTAGTGAAGATTACTCCTCTCCGTTGGTGTCGATAAACGTCGAGTTTTTCCTAGTTATCCGATGATGTCTAGTTGTACCCCTCTCCATGCAGAGTTACCTCTCCGTTGGTTTCGATAAACGTCGAGTTTTTCCTAGTTATCCGATGATGTCTAGTTGTACCCCTCTCCATGCAGAGTTACCTCTCCATTGGTTTCGATAAACGACGAGTTTTTCCCAGTCGTCCGTTGACGTCTGGTTGTGTTTCTCTCATTCCCATTCATCTGTAAATGTCTGGTCGATCTTTTTGGTGTCTGTAAACGTCATCTTTCGATGTCTGTAAACGTCGAGTATTCCCATTCATCTGTAAATGTCTGGTCGATCCTTTTGGTGTCTGTAAACATCATCTTCCGATGTCTGTAAACGTCGAGTTTTCTCCCATTCATCCGTTGATGTCTGGTCGAGTCTCCCCAGTCATTCATTAATGTCTGGTTACCTCTCCGTTGGTTTCGATAAACGTCGAGTTTTTCCTGGTCGTCCCCAGTTGGTTACCTCTCCGTTGGTCTTGGTAAACGTTGAGTTTTTCCCATTTCGTCCGTTGACGTATGGTTGTATCCCTTCCGGTCATTCATTAATGTCTGGTTACCTCTCCGTTGGTCTTGGTAAACGTCGAGTTTTTCCTAGTTGCCCGTTGGCATCTAGTTGTGATTTCTTTCCCCCATTCATCGTCGTTGCGATGTCTGGATATGGCTGTACCCTTTGAAAACAAAACCAAAAAAACAAAATACCCAGTAATAAATATCAAATCCCAGTGGACGTTTCCATTGGTGGATCCCTGTATTGTGCAAATTCTACGGTTCTTGGTATTCAATCCCTGTTTACCCTGAAAGTCTGACAGCCATTGCTCTCATCCATTCGGGTTCCCAGCTGATTGAATAAGGGCAGCTGTAGCACCTCAAATTTGCACCTATCATTGTATATACATTTTCATATTAGGTCATAGCATATCATGACCCATTGCATAACATTTGCATTGTCCCTCAGTTGCCTCAAGAGCAAGCAATCAGAAATTAGGTCAAACTAATCTCCTGATCAGTCAACCAAGCAAGCAGAAGAATTTCTCATTGAATCAAGGCCTTGGGGTTTGTCCAACAAGTTCACATGGCTTAGAGGTCTATTTGAAGTATTTTGGTCAAGGGTTAAGGGCTCAGAGGTCAGCAGTTCATGCCCAGACAGTCAAAAACCCTAAAAAAGTCAACTGTCAGTCAAAGCAGTAGATAGTGGTCATTCTTGTGGAATTTGGGCACCATGGTCAATGATCAATAATTCATACAACTTGGGACATCATTTGAAGTCAAGATCTCAAGGAATTAGGGTTTGGAAGTCATCAGTCAATGCACAATCAGTCAGAAACCCTAAAAGTCAACTGTTGGTCAACTGTCCATTTAATCAGTGATTTGATGATTGGAATTGGTTTGTGAGAGTTCATTCATGTCCAAATAGCCATCATATATCATGCCAAACACCATCATGGAAGAATTTGAAGCCAGATCAAAAATTTCCCAAAACGGAAACTGGGCCTGTAACTGAAAACTGCCATAAATGGAAAGTTTTGATCCTCAAACTTACATCATGATACAAGCCTCAAATGAATTTTTGCCCAACATGAAAGTTGAAGATCTTGTTCTCCCATTTCCAAAAAGTCCTAGAACTCTCAATTCCCATGTATGGTTGGCAAGTTATGATCGAATCGATTTTAGAAAATCTTGAACTTCAAAGGGCCATATCTCCCAAACCGTTTGGCCAAATTTGGTGGGGTTTTTTCCTACAAACCACATTTTTCATCCTCTTTCCAAAAATATAAATTTCATGACCCAAAACTTCACCAATCAAAATGGCAAATTTTGACCTTTTTCATTTAAATGTAAGTTTGACCAAGAGTTGACTTTTTGACTCAAACATTTTTTCAGCATTTGGCCAATTGGGACAGCTCATAAATATCATTTTGAGTGTGTTTGCAAAGTCAAATTATGCAGCACATGTGAATCTATACTTGGTTGCTTGAATTGTAAGAAAAGTACAAATTAACCATACTTGTCCATACCATTCACCATGCCTTGTACCAACAGCATTATGCAGCATCCTGCTGTCATTAGCAGTTTAAAACCTCAGAAAAGAAGCCACACTAGCTTACTTGAACATTGGCAAAAGGACATTGTTTCAACAACCACATCCATGAACCATGCTTTACCACATCATAGCAATTTGGTGCAGCATAGTTTTCTGTCATTTTGGATACATGAGGCTGCACAATACCACAGAACTGGAGGCTGCAAAAATCACACCTTGACACTGTTGGAAAGAACTGTCAAATTACCACAGTGGGAGGACATTGCCTTGCCACCAAAAGGCAGGATCCAACAGCAGTTTATTTTGGAGGGGGGATGTATTTTCTGTCCTTTTGAAGACAGCAGCAGCAAGGGCAGCAGAAAAAACCCTTTGGCCAAGGCAAATGAGCAGGAGGCATTCTCATTAAAAAAAAGAAACTCACTGATGCACAAGGGCACTCTCTGACCTGGCCATTTTCGTTTTGCATTCAAAAAAATCCTGTCACGACATCCTACAAAAAGAGGACTCTGCTATTGGCATTTGGCTTTGGCTGTCAAGAACACAATAGAACCAAACATTGCAAAAAACAAGAAGCAACTGCAAACAGCAGCTTTGCTCACCATTTCACCCTTTGGGACCTGCCTTCCACCAACATCCCACTGCAGACAAACCCTTGTTTAACTCACTCATGATAAAACCCTCATCCTCTCTCACTTGGGCATTTAGCAAAAATCTGTCACAACTCAAGAGATCACAAGACCAAACCTTGACCTACAGAAGAACAACTTCTAACAGTAGAGTTTCATCCTGACCAAAAAAACCATTCTTTCACTCATCAATAGATTTTCACCTTTTTGGCCATCTTTCAAGAGAAAAAGACTGTCAAGGGAAAGCAGAAAAGAGGAGAAAACACCAGACCTTGTGCAGGTTTTCTGCTATCATTTTTTAAGATGCAAATGGCAGCCACATAGAAAACCAGTAGCAGACCAAACATACACCCTGGCTTTGCATTCCTTTTGCTGTCAAAAGCATCAAAGTAACAGCCAAAAGACCACAAGACCATAGACAATCACCTTCACTCTTTGGCCAACCATACCATGACCTGGCTTGGCATTTTTTCTGTCCAGAAAACCTGTCCAAAACAAAAAGCTGCCTGAGCCTTTGTTTTGCATCTAAAAAACCTTACCAACACAAACCCACCCTGCTACAGCAGCCACAAACCATTCACCACAAGCCCTTGGCATTTCTTTTTTCTAAAAAATCTGTCACCATCTTGCATCTTAAAAGCCTTAAAAAGCACTAAACCTAACTTGCCCTTGGCCACTTTGCATTGTCTGTCCAAGTTCCTAAATAATTCAAACCTGGCCATTACCACAAACAAACCTTCATTCACTTTCCAACATGATCTTTGCTTGCTATTGGCTTTGGATTTTCTCTGTCAAGAAAGCATCCAAGTGACAACCCTTGTTTTGCATCACAATTGCCTTGCCACAACCAGCATAGCATGACCTAACCAACATAACCCTGCAGCATCAAAAGTCAATATCCTGCAGCCAAACCCTTGCCACTTGCCCTCTCACACTCACTCCAACTCACTCTCATTGTGCATCCCACACCTTCTGTCCAAACCAACATAACAAACTCAACCTTGCCTTGCCCTCACCTGACTGCTTGCATCTCAAAGATTCCCTGTCCAAACTCAAGAAGCAAGGGATCCTGCTATTGGCACTGGATTTTTTCTGTCAAAAGCACAACAACTTCAAAACACCACTGCATCACCATTGTGCTTCAAATTTGGTAATATTTCGAACTTCATCATTCATTAAGCCATGCCATGTTTCATGTAGGTCTTACTTAGTAGGATGATTTAAGCTTTGAATCACATTAATTGGATGACTATGCTGTGAGATATCTTGATTTTCATTTTGGTGAACAAATGCACTTTTCATCGATTTAGCTTGGTTATAATGATTTGGTGAAAAGTGGTGCCATGTTTGTGATACTGAATGTTTGATGATGCTATTGGTGCAATTAATTTTGGGATCTGAGCATTTTGATTTTTCTGCTTACATGAAGTTGATGATCCTGCTGTGATGCTTGAACCCTATTTCTGTCCAGAAATTCCTCATGCTTGAGTGGTCTTGCTGTTAGCTAGGGCTGCTTGTTGATAAATGCTCATGACCATGTTTTATTGTGGGTGTTGGTTCATGATTTGGTGATTGATGCTTGAATAATGAAGATGAATGCTGTTAGGTTTTAGAATCCTAAGTTCATTTCCAGAAATTTAAGGTTCTTGTGTTTTGTTTGTTTGAATGGTGATTGCCTGAGTATCATTTGTTTCACTGTATGCTATTTGGAGCTGGTGCTGTTTGAATGATGAACTTGATGCATATGCCCTGTTGTTAATTCCTGTCCAGAAGATCTTCATGATTATGCTTGTGTTATTAGTTGCTGGATGATATTACCTAAACCAATACCATGTTGATTGTGTGCTGATTGAATTTTGTTTGGATGTTGGTGACAACATGAGCTGCCATGCTAATTGAACCCTGTTGCTGCTACAGCCAAGCACATAAACCTTAGCCATTTCCAAGATTCCTGTTGGCTGCTGTTGTCTGTTATTTGCATGAACCATTACCACTTGCTTTGCTTTTGTTTGGTGGTCGAATTTTGTGATGTTAATGATGAACATAAGCTGCCATACTGATTATGCCCTGCTGTTTGAAACCTCCTGACCATTGCCCTGAGATTCATATGTTGATGTTTGTTATGTTTGGTCATAGGTGTTGGTTTATTGTTTGATTGTGTGTTTATGAACCTTACACAATGCCATGTTGTTGCTGCTGTTCGTTTTAGTTAATGCTGCATGATGAAGTTTTTGCTATGCTGTTGTGTGATGTGGTCGAATCATGTTTTGTTTGATGTGTTTGAACAATGAACATGCCCTGCTATTAAACCATGAACATTGTCCAAAAAATCTATGCGAATGATGAATGCTGCTGTTATGATGATGTTGTTTGAAAATGAATGCTGTTATGCTATCAACCATGCTGCAAATCGATGATGAATTGCCCTGCTATTAAACCTCAGGACCTTGCCTAGAAAATCCATGTGAATCATGTTTGAATGCTTTTTGATTGTTTGTTTATTTGTTGGAATTTCAATTGACAATGATTGATGAACATATGAATGCCATGCTGCTTGCTTGATGCTTGTTTTAATTGAGTTCATGATGATGAACATGGATGATGAATATGAAGATGCTGCATATACCCTGCTGTTGTGATTACTTGGAGGAACTAGTTTTGAATATTGTTGATGAACATGTGCTGCCATGCTGATTAAACCCTGCTGTTGTTTTCAAACTTATGCCATGCCTAGAAATCTCATGTTTGTCTTGGTTTTGTTGTATAACATGTTTGCATTGAAGAGCATTGCTACTGCCATGTTGTTTGCTTGAGGTTGTTATAATGATTACATGATAATGATGAAATACTGCTTGCTGTTTATATGCTGTCATGTGCTGTTGTTTGGTTTGATATGATGCTGATGAACACATACTGCAATGCATATCCTGCTGCTGTTTTGTTATTTTTTGAGCTGCCCAGAAATCCATTGGTTTGTGACTGTTATGTGTGGTTTGTGGCTACTTGATTTGTTGCATAATTGTTCTGTTATATGCTGCTGTTCATTGGATGTTGGTTTGATCGGTTGCTTGAAGCAAAGCATGAATGCTATGCTGTGTGTGTTTAATGTTGGATTTGCTTGGGATGTTGATTGAATGCGTATGAATGCCAAGCCATGCTGCACATGTCCTGCTGTTGTGTTTAAACCCTAAACTCATGTTTAGAAATTCTTGATTGTGTTTGCTGTTGTTTATGATGAGCACATGTTGATGATGATGAGTGCTGTTGATTGCTTGATGAGTGAACATTGCTGAATGCTATGCCGTTTTATGCTGGTCGAGTTTGTGCTGATGTTTGAATGAAATGCCTTTGTCATGCTGCACACAAACCCTAGGGTTTTTCCAACTCAGAAAATTTGAGCTATTGGCCGTGTCCACTGTTCCATTGGCTGAGAGCCAATGGGAACATTTCGTTTCCCTCATCAAAACGCTGTAGTTTTAATTAGTGACTTCACTATTTACACAATTGCCATCGGTTGACTTGGTTTGACCCCATTTGCTATGCTTTCATGTTCATATTTCATCCAAATGTTCATCAACTTCCACAATTCATTTTAAATTCATTTTAACTCCAAAAATTGTGAGATTTTTTGCATTAAACTCATGAATGTGTCTAGTATTTTATGGTGAATTTTATTTAATTTTTCATGTTCTGGATTTTAGATGATAAATGATTTCCCAACATGTATGCTAAAATGATACATGGAGCCATTCCTTTTGTGAAATTGTCATGTTGTATCCAATGAGCTTGAAATTATTTGTGGTGAAACTAGACACATTGACCTTCATTTCCATATAAAGTTTGTGCATTTATCATTTGTGGATTGAGAGTTATGATTTTCTGAAGTTATGTGTTACATTTGGTTCTATACCATGATCATGCATTTTCCCAATTTTTGTTCACATGCTTCCTCTTCTCCAAATCACTTGAAATTTTACATGGATGTTCTTTCACATGTCTAGTTTGTGTATGAATTTTCTTGGAATTAATCTTGCTGTTTTCCATTTGATTGAGAATTTTCTTCCATATTTGGTCATTTGTTGACTTTTTGTGCTATGCCTTGCCAAATCTTTTGTGAAATTCTCAAATCTTATTGTATGATCATGAAATTTCATATGTGGTAACTAGACATCTCAAGCTTTGCATTGGTGTTAATCTCATTCATTTCTCTTCTGTTTTCAAATTGATATGATTTTTTGAAGTTGACCCATGCTTGTTGACTTTCACCATGCTTACTTGAATGTACTTTGACTTCCTGATTTTCATTGACTGCCTTCCAATTGTCCAAATGGGATGAAATTTGACATGCTTACCATGCTATGTGTTAGGTTTGATCATGATTTATTTGGTGATTTTGGAAAAGGTTTAGATTGCTTTTGATGCAAGTCTTGCTGTTGACTTCTATGAGCTTCTGTTTGCCATGTTTTGACCTAAAGGGTTCATGAAATGATGATGATGATTGATATGAGTGTGAACCCAATTGGTTTTGTTTCCTAATTGTTTGAACATGATTTTGGATACTTGACCCTTGCTGTCTTGACTTTCTCATTCACCTTTTGACCCTAGGCTTGCCCTAGTGGTCCTGTTACTCACCTTTGAGTTTGTGATTTCAGGTTGACTATCAAATGGCCATTAAGACCAATTCTTTTGATTGAGCTTACTCAAGTATCATTGTCTAACCTATTTGTTTTGTAGGTGGCTTGGCTCACATGCCCTAAGCCTTGTGCCTTGCACATCCATGTGCCTATAATGGACTGTTGTTTTCTGTTTCTGTTTGTTTTGTTTGAAGTTGCATACTAACATCTGCTTGACTGTTTCAGGTGCTTTAGTTGCTTAGTTCCTTGTGAACTTTTTGCTTTGCTTTGCTTGTATAAGCAATTCGCATTGAGGTATGTCTCTTTGTCTTCATGTAGTCTGGAAGACCTGGCCTGTTACTTGGCCAGGCAACTGTCTGAAGTTCTCCTTAAGAGGCAATGTTTGTGATTGTTTACTTTTGTCCCTGCATAGAGTCAAAGTCCTCCTAAGTGAAGAGGCAATTGGTGGAAGGTAGGGATATGCAATCTATCCCCCACTATTCAGTGTGTCATCTGCTTTGCTCACACCACTGTGTTGATGCATTGCGGATACAAACCCAAGATCTTGTACAAACTGTACAGTGGAGTCAGTTTTAAATGTGTAGAAGGGTTCCCGCTTTCTGAACCCACACATTCTTGTCTTGAGCTCTCCCAGGCCAGGGATAAGAGCTGTGAGGTCTCATCCTCACTTCATCCTTTCATCTGCTTCACCTTAGTCTCTCAATGGCAAGGTTAAGAGCACCTTTTACCCTATTCCAGTTGGCCTCAGTGCCTAACCCTTGTTTGAGCCTCTTGCTTGTGTATAGTGTGTGCTATCTGTGCTTGTAGGATTGTTTGACTTGCTTCCTGTGCAAGATAGGATTGTTTGACTTGCCTCCTGTGCAAGTTAGGATTAGTTTAGACTTGCTTCCTGTGCAAGTTAGGTTTTGCTTGGCTTGCTTCCTGTGCAAGTTAAGTATGTGTGGCTTGCTCCCTGTGTGAGCCATACTTAGGATAGGTTGGCCCTTGTGCCATTTAGCTAGAAACCATAACTTAGGGTTGATTTTGCATGACAACATCTAGGCTCGAGTCGTAGTCTCCCTAGTGTTGTGTCTCCCTCTGTTATCTGGTTAGGCTAGATCCTTTATCCCTGCGTAGGGGAACTACATCGCCCTGATCTTCATACCAGATGAAGTATGTAGGCAGGAGATTGAGCTGATCTCTCCGGGCGCCCTTTTTCTTTTTTGTGTGTGTTGTCTGACAGTTGCTAGGCTCGAGTGCCTGACTCCTTAGCAATTTGTTGTCTGTCTGTGTGAGTGTGTTGTTGTGTGCTTGGAAGCTGATGTAAGTCCATCGAGTGGCATTTGGGTTCCAGTGTGCGTGTGTTTGGTTCGGATGTCAATGTAAGTCCAGTGATTGGCATTTGGGCTCCATGTTTGCCTTCTTGTGTGTTTTGGTTCGGATGTCAATGTAAGTCCAGTGATTGGCATTTGGGCTCCATGTTTGCCTTCTTGTGTGTTTTGGTTCGGATGTCAATGTAAGTCCAGTGATTGGCATTTGGGCTCCATGTTTGCCTTCTTGTGTGTTTTGGTTCGGATGCTGACATAAGTCCAGTGATTGGCAGTCGGGCTCCACGTTTGCCTGTGTTTGTGTTTGTTTGAGTGTGTGTCAGCCGGGCTACGAATGCTCTGATTCTTCTCTCGTCCGAGAAGATACGTATGCATAGGATGCGATATCCTAGCGAGCATGTGTCGTTTCCCCCAGTCCGAACTACTTCGACTCTGATGTCTATGTTAGATAGACTAAGTAGGCCCAGGATGCGACATCCTGCCGAGTCGGTTTCAGTCAGTTCCTTTGTCTCTTTCAGCCAGTGTGTGTGAGTATTTGAGCAGTGTTTAGCAACCAATATTCCTTCCTTTTGTGCGTGGATCCCGTAGAGTACTACGGATGCGTGGGGGTGCTAATACCTTCCCTTCGCATAACCGACTCCCGAACCCATTCTCTTTGGTCGCGAGACCATGTTCTTTCCCAGGTTTACTCTGAGCGTTTCCTTTCCCTCTTCTGGGATAAATAACGCACGGTGGCGGCTCTGTTGTTCTTTCTTTTCCCGCCGGTTTTTCGCGCGATGCGACACTGGGCAGCATGAAAGCCTAATTCTATTTATTGCGTATTCCCTAAGAAATAGCAGCGAATCATTCCTTTTCGGGAAACAGAATATTATGGCTCTAAATAGAATTACTCCTTGAATAATGCATGCAATCTCCAAATAAGCACACAAAGACTTGCATGAAAAGCGCAACAACAAAATACATAAAATTCAGACTGAATGTTCTGTATGTACATGTCGTAACATCGGGTCTGACATCTTGAATAAATCCTTTACAACTATATCAAACAATGTGCAGAAAGCTGATATCACATGTCAAGACTACAAGCGTGACATCTTATGATAACACTAAGTTTTACCAAAATTGATGCCAATTGATAGAACCAACAAACTCCCTGTAAGACCCTAATTTTGACCCTAAGATCCCTCATGGCATCATATCATTTCTCATTGCATTTGCCTCAAGGATCATAGCATCTTGGCTCCTTACCCTTGGGTTGGGACTTGTGTGAGTTGGTTTGAGACCACCAAGCATGCTCGAATTTTATATTATTGCTTTTCTTACTTTTTTTACTAAACAAAAGCACAAACATATGTCACTAACTTTGTTTGTTTTGAAGCTCAAGCAGTCATGTGATCCAAGGCTCCTAGGATGGCTCCTATGCTCATTGATATGGCCAGATGAAGTGAAAGCAAGCATGACAATGGTTCCAAAAGCTCTCAATCATCATATATGCCTCCCAAGTATCTCAATTTGTCAATTTGATCAAGATAAACAAAAGGGCTTGAGGATGGTTTCCCAAGGAAACCCTAATTCAATTGTGCATTGACTGTGCCTTGATTTTGAAGAAAACTCAACCCATGATCAAATACAATCAATGGAAGTTATTTAATTCATCATTTTATGCATATATGAGCCTATGTGAGTGTCCTCAATCATTTATTCATCAAGATTTGAAGTTTGGCTTTGAGAAGTTGATCAGACAATTCATCTGACTATTTTGAAATCCATTGAGTCCTAACTCTTGATGTGTTTGTCAAATGATGATGACCCCAAGAGAAAAAATGTTCTTACGAACCGTATGAGCAACTTTCATGTTCATCAAAAATCCATTTGAAACTTGGAAGGTCATCCTTCATTTCAAAACATTATAGGTCATTTTGACTGAAACCCTAATTTTGGGTCAACTTCCCAAGGACCTAACTCCTTCATTTTTTATGATTTTGATGTTAGACCAAGTGCATTGGAAATTTTAAGATGTCTAATTCAATTGTTATGTTGGAAAAAATTTCATAATCCTAAAAGAAATACATGTGGTAATACAAAACATTATAGGTCACTTTGGACCAAAGCCATTGAAATGTGAAAAAGTCTAACTTCAAGTTCCCATAATTGTCTCAAAAAAAAGTCCAAATTGATTTTCTTGAAAATATCTACAACTTTGATGTTGGAGGTTTTGTCATTTGAGGCCTGCATAATTGAAACAGAAGGGCTTCAAGTTGGTCATTTTTGGCAAATTTTCCACATGCATGTTTTGTACCTTGAACTTCATGGCCAGTTTTCAATATTTTCCAAACTCCAAATGAATTTTTGTTCAACATAACATTTGTTCCTTATGTCAAGACCTTTCCAACCGTTACCAACATGCCTATTTTTCAATTTTGCAAATGGCATTTTCGAAGAGGTGAAGTTTTAGGTTTAATTATGCATAACTTGTTAAAATTTCATGCACAAGCCAATGCATTTCCATCTGCACGTCCATTTCACTTTCATTTGTGTTCAACATGCAAAACCAATTGAATTTGGGCCTCACATACGCCTGTACAGGCCGATGCTTGGAGGACCCATGCTCATGAACACACGAATTCTTCATGACATTGCATCAGCCTTGGCTATAATTAGGATGCTTTGCTCACTTCAAATCTCAACCTAATGGCGCCTGAAGCTCTGCACAAGTGATTCCCCAACCCTCCATTAAAGGAATTCTGAATTTTTTCTCCATTTTTCAAGCTCAAATTTCAACTTCATTGGTTGATCTTTGGCTTCCAAATTCCTTAGCCTTGCTTCCTCGCTACATCAAGATCAAGCTACACTAAAGAATATGATTGGATCAAGCTCTTAAAAGTTTCACTTCAAAGGGATCCCAAACATGAGCTAATTAGAAGGACCATTGTCATGAGCATCCAAGATAAGAAATACAAGTCCAAATTGGAAGATCCTAGGAGCTTGATTGATTATGTGCTTGCTTGCTTGAATTAATTGCTTATTGCTTGCTAAGTTCAAAGGAAAGGAGCAACTTGGAACATCTTTATGATCTCAAGAAGGGAACTCCAAGTGGTTTTATTTCTTTTCTCTCATCTTTGCATGTTTAGGACCTAGCCCTTCTCTTCTTCTCTCCACTCTAACCCAAGCCAAACTTTTTGGGCAAACATTAACATTGTTTTCAAAGTTAGAAACCTAGGCACTATGCCTTTGATTTTTCAAACTCTTTTCATAATGCTTATTTTGAATTGAATCTTAAGTCAACTTTGACTTTATTTTGTGAATACTTTTCATTTGTAAATATAACTCACTGAAATTGTTTTATGGTTCCAATGACCATTTGTGTTAAAGCTTTTCATAAACATTAGTTATTAGGTTTGAGTTATCATAGATGTTGATGTAAACCTCACCTTATCCTTGGTGATTGGACTATAAGTCTTCCATACTTATTATAGGGTGGATCCCTCACTAGTATCTTGAAGCTCTCTTCACATGGTGGATTCTGGTTTAGGTTGAGTTTTCTCCCTTTGATAACAAAAGACCTTAAGGCTTTTGTCAAATCAATTAACCAACTTATTTTGAGATTTTTACCCCGAACTACGAGGTTTTGATCCTACCTTTTTAAGATGGTACGTAGGCAATGGGTTTATCCATTCAAACAACAAAACTGTAAATAACTTGTATATTCTTTTCTCATCTCCCCAATCATGTTTGCACAAATATTTTCACTTATACCGACCTACCATACAACATTTGTAAAAAGGGCTCCCTTAGAGTACTAAGGATGTTTTGGGTGCTTAAAACCTTCCCATTGCATAACCAACCCCCTTACCCAGATCTCTGACATTTTTATTAGTTTTTGGTTTGATAAAACTTCTCGGTTTTTGTTCACTTTCTAACCTTTCCTTTGGATAAATAGAAGTGCGGTGGCGACTCAAATTGTATGATTTACTTTTGATTTAGTCAATAAATCTAAAGGTAACGAATACCCCGCTACAGAAAAGTGGCGACTCTGCTGGGGAACAAATTGCTCCCTAGTGGGTTTAGCCTACTTTTTACCTTTGTTGTATTGTATGTTTATATTTGCTTTGTCACATATTTTTGTGCAAATTTGGGATGAATGTATTGTTTGTAATGTATGAATTGCTTGATATATCAATTGCTTGTGTGCTTGGTGGTCTCTTGTGAGATGAGTTCTATACCCAAACTCGAGTGCACTTATGATAGGAGAATGGCATAGTCCTGTTGACTTGTGTGGAGTTATTCCTTAGCAAGTTGACTTGCAAACCCATTCACTTGGTGGAGGTTATGTTGGGATCAATAATGTCACACGAGTAGTCGTGGTTAGGCATTACTCTTTCCAATATATGCCTTAGAAGCCAAGGACCTTAGATTCCCTAGCCCATCTTGGCCTATTTTAGGATGTAGTGCGAAGGTCGTTCAAGTGTAAGATTTGATACGATTGTTACGCGATACTACACTCATAAGAGTCTCTCTTGAGAATATTTTTGGAATACGAGTAGTCGTTTATCCGATAATATCCGAAAGATGAGATGATGACTATGGGAACCTCTTTTAGAACATGATTGTCATGTTTAACCATAGTACACTCCCTTTGGGTGGTTCTTAACCGAGACTCCATGCTCGTGACTTGCAACAAACCCTTGATTCGCGGTTGATCAGTTCCCGTATATCCTTAATATCAATGGAACTCGGGTGTTGATAAGGTGTAAACCATAATCCACCAAAATGGATGATTGATATTAAGGATGACTTGATCCATCCCGTGACATTTGTGTGGTGTGATTTGCTTGATCCTTGAGTGTGATTTTTGCATCCATGGATTTATGCATCCATACACATCAATATCATCAACAATGACAAAATTTTCAAGGAACTTAAGAGGTCTATTTGCAAATTTTCAGACATGGATAAACAAAAAAGGAATACAAAGAAGTATAGTTTCAGACAACCCGACTTGAAAAAATTAATGAGTTTGGCATCCTATGTATTAGACCCCTTGGAGTTCAAAGCTCGCCATGGGAAGCTTCTATCTATTCTTGCTACTCAGGTGGATGAAGGTCTGATGAGTGTGTTGGTACACTTCTATGATCCCTTGTACTGTTGCTTCACTTTCCTGGATTTCCAGCTTTTTCCTACGCTTGAGGAGTATGCTTATCTTGTGGGTATACCTATCTTAGATCAGTTGTCGTTCGGTGGCTTGGAGAGAGTTCCTTCTTCCCAAGAGATTGTTGATCTATTGCACATCGATGTATCTGATATTGGTGCTCATATGACTACCAAAGGTGGAATTCAAGGTCTTCCATCTGATTTCCTCATTGATCAAGCTACTATGTTTGGGAAGGCCATGAGTGAGGACGCCTTTGAAGCCATATTTTTACTTCTCATCTATGGGCTAGTGTTATTCCCCAACATCGACAATTTTTTGGATGTGAACGCTATTAGGATTTTCTCTACTCTTAATCCCGTTCCTACTCTGTTGGGTGACACTTATTTCTCTTTGCATATGACGAATGCAAAGGGTGGTGGTACCATTGTGTGTTGTTTGCCTCTGTTGTACAAGTGGTTTATTTCGCACTTGCCACAGACGCTCGCCTTCAAGGAAAACAAAGGATGTCTACGGTGGTCCACGAGACTTATGTCTCTCACTAATGATGATATCTTTTGGTACAACCGTGTATATGATGGTGTGCAGATTATTGACTCTTGTGGTGAATTCTCCAATGTGCCTCTTCTTGGTACATGTGGTGGAATTAACTACAACCCTGTTTTGGGACGTCGTCAGCTTGGGTTCCCCTTAAAGGATAAACGTAATAACATTTTTTTAGAAGGTGTGTTCTTTCAAGAGGGTAAAGATCCCCAAAACTTGAAGGGTAGAATAGTCCGTGCTTGGCACAAGATTCATAGGAAGGGAAGGAAAGAGCTTGGTCCGAAGAATTGTATTGCTTTGGAAACCTATACCTTATGGGTTAGGAAGAGAGCTTTTGAGTACCGCATACCATATGATTACCCGAGACCTACACCGATGGTTATGGTTGGGACTTCAACCCTTCCTAACCAAGGGGCAGAGGAGTTGAGAGATGAAGACCGTTCGCGTGCTTGGGTCTATGAGCGAGAGGAGCTACTTCAGCAACTCAAGGAAAAGGATGCTTTGATAGATTTTCTGGAGCATCAGGTTATCGACGAGCCTGATGATTTGGTGACTTCTCTTCTTCCTCAGTCTTCCAGGTTTCGGAAGAGGAAGTATGATCGACTCGCCAAGGAGAAGGCAGATATGGAGGCAGCATATGAGAGAGAGGTGAAAAGGCTGCGTGCAGCCTATCTTGCGGTCTCAAGAGCTTTGGACGATTGTTTCTACGGTTCCATATGATGTTCATTTTCCGTCTCTCTTGTGTTATATTTTGGTTACCAAGACTGTACTTCTTTGGTGTAAAAATTTTCCAAATATTATTGATATGATTATTCCATATATGTCTAAGATGATTAATATTTTCCAGATACTTACAAATAGAACTCTAAAGTTCCTCTGATTAAAAACAAATCATATGCACAAGCATTGAATGCATCATATGCATAAGCAGGTTTTGTTCCAGGCTTCTTGATCAGTGGTCTAACTTTGTGTTCTTCATTTATTTTGAAGACAAGCTGACGCACCGGTACAACACCAGAGCCAACTCTTCAAAGATAATGGGTCACCTCGAGCAAGAGAACAAAGAACTCAAGGAGGAAGTGGCAAGATTGACTGCCCTGATGGAGTCATTCTTGGCCGTCCAAAGCCAGTCTTCTCCAACTCCTTCAACTCCTCCCTAGAGGATGGTCATTTCAGAGGTTGCTTCCTCTACCGTGCCTGCTGCCAGTACTCATTTTGCTTTGTCTGCTATGCCAGCCAGGTTTCCCTGGGGGATGCCCGCTAATTTTTTTCCTGAGGGTCTCGCCCCTACATTTGCTTCTCTGCCGGCATCTAGCCCGGTCCTTGCTGTGCCACCTCCAGTTGTGCAGACTTTGCCGAGAGTTGATGACACCATTTATCACTCTGAGCCATCTGAGGGCCCAGATGTGTACGAGAAAATGGATGCTATGAATGATCAATTCCTCGAGCTGCGCAAGGAACTCAAAACTCTAGGAGGGAAGGACCTCTTCGGAAAATCTGCTGCTGAGCTGTGCCTCATGCCAAATGTCAAGATTCCTATCAAGTTCAAAGTGCATGACTTTGAAAAGTACAAAGGAAACACTTGCCCGCTCAGCCATCTTGTGATGTACGCATGCAAGATGTCAACTCAAACTGACAACGATCAACTCCTCATTCACTACTTCCAGGACAGCCTGTCTGGTGCCGTATTGAGATGTTATATGGGCTTGGATAGTGCGAACATCCGCTCCTTCAACGACCTTGGAAAAGCTTTCGTTAAGCACTACAAGTACAATGTTGATATGGCTCCCGATAGGGACCAATAGAGGGCTATGTCCCAAAAGGAGAAGGAAACATTCAAGGAGTACGCCAAGAGGTGGCGTGAATTTGCTGCACAGATTGTGCCCCCACTCGAAGAAAAAGAAATGACGAAGATCTGTCTCAAGACTTTAAGCTCTTTCTACTACGAGCGGATGATTGCTAGCGCTCCCTCTGATTTCACCGAGATGTTGAACATGGGGATGCGACTAGAGGAAGGAGTCAGGGAAGGACGCCTAACTAGAAAAGAAGGCTCTTCTGCCAAACATTATGGGGTGTTTGCCAAGAAGAAAGATGGAGAGGCATATGTTGTGTCCTCCCATATCAAACAAAGAAGACCCTCTGTGAAGAGGAAGACTGTGCGCTCGGCCAGTATCCAGCACCAGGTGGCTCATATAACACCTGCCTTCAGGGAAAATCAACATTATCAGCATCAGAACCAGCAACAGCAACATCAACTATATTAATAGCAACAACATCGTCCGCAACAGCAGGCCTACCAGCCTCGAAACAACAATCAAACCAGCACTAGCTATGATAGGAAGAGGGTCACTTTTGATCCTATTCCAATGACTTATGCAGAGCTATATCCTTCACTGATCGAAAGGAAATTGATTACTCCATGTGACCCACCTGCTGTACCGACCAACCCTCAGTGGTGGTACAAGCCTGAGCTTCATTGTGTTTATCATTCCGGTGCTCCCGGACATGATGTGGAGAACTATTACCCTCTCAAGACCAAGGTTTAAGACCTTGTTAGAAGCGGTATTTTGTTTTTCAAAGATGTATGTCCTAATGTTAAGAAGAACCCATTGCCCGAGCATGGGAAATCTGCTGTTAATATGGTTCAGGGTTGCCCTGGCAAATACAAGGTCAGATATGTTAGCCATATCAGACAATCTTTTGTCGAGATGCATACACTGTTATGTGCATACAGTCATTACGAGCATGACCATGACAGTTGCTGAGTGTGCACTGTCAATGAGAGGGGATGTCGCCAAGTCAGAAAGGACATCCAAGAGATGATGGATCAGGGTGTGATCGAGATACTTCAGAATCGTGATGAGGATGAAGTTAATGTTATATCCCCTGTCTTCAGAATACCTGAGCCTGTTGTTGTCAGGTATGATGGTAGCAAGCAGAAGGCCTCTCCTACTCTCGTTATCAAGCCAGCTGGCCCTGTGCCTTACTCTTCAGATAAGGATGTTCCTTATCGATATAATGCAGTTGCATTAGAAGATGGGAAGGAGGTGCCTCTGGCCTCCACTTTTGTGACAAGTATCTCTGACGTCAGTGGTTTGACCCGTAGTGGTCGTGTTTTTTCGGCGCCGCCGAAATCCCATGAAGACGTGTTGAGGAGAAGGACTGATGCTATTGATAATGTTGCACGTCCTATGGGGACTTCTTCTTCTTCTCCGAATCCGGCACTTGTTGTTGACAGACCTGCCATGTAGCTAGAACTCCTGTCCTTGTTGGCCAGAATGGCATGATAAAAGAGGAATGTGATGAGATGCTAAGGCTCATCAAGAGGAGCGAATATAACGTTGTAGATCAGCTGCTTCAATCTCCATCAATGATATATATGTTATCTTTGTTGATGAACTCTGAGCCACACCGCGAAGCTTTGTAGAGGGTGTTGGACGTGGCATACGTGGATCACGATGTCACCATAGAACAATTTGATAGCATTGTTGCAAACATTACTGCTTGTAACAACTTGAGCTTTTGTGATGCTGATCTTCCCGAGGAAGGAAAAGACCATAATTTGGCACTACACATCTCTATGAATTGCAAGGATGATGCCTTGTCTAACGTGCTAGTAGGCACAAGATCATCGCTGAATGTGTTGCCAAAATCCACTCTGGCAAAACTTTCTTACCAGGGGCCTCCCATGAGGCAAAGTGGAGTGGTAGTCAAGGCTTTTGATGGATCCAGAAAGACTGTGATTGGCGAGGTGGAACTCCCAATCAAGATAGGACCTAGTGATTTCCATATCACTTTCCAGGTCATGGATATCTACCCATCATATAGCTGTTTGTTAGGCAGACCATGGATTCACGAGGCAGGCGCCGTGACATCCACCCTACACCAAAAGTTGAAGTTCGTAAAGAACAAGAAGTTGGTGGTAGTAGGGGGAGAGAAGGCTCTCTTGGTAATCCATTTGTCTTCCTTTTCTTATATTGATGCTGATGATAAGGTTGGGACTCCGTTCCAAGCCTTATCTATTGGTGAGCCTTCTAAGAAAGGAACTTCTTCATTTGCGTCCTACAATGATGAGAAGTTAGCCATTGAGCATGGCGCAACTACTGGTTTAGGACAAATGATTAAGCTGGAAGACAATAAATCTCGGGCTGGCATAGGGTACTCTGCAGGCACTTTCAACAAGCACAGTTTGTTTCAGAGTGGTGGTTTCGTCTACACGGTTGAAGACTAGGAGGCAGCTACCATAGTGGAGGATGATGCAGAGCAAGATTCTGGCAACTTTGTCATCCCTGGAGGAGTCTGCAATAATTGGGTCGCTCTTGATGTTCCAACAGTTGTCCATAAGTCCACATAATGTTCATTTTTGTTTAAAAAACCCTTCTCCCATGCCAAAAGAAGAAGTGATGACATTGTTGGCGCACATAAATACAATGATATTCATTCAAAATTTACATGTTAAATGTTTGTTTTTCCAAATTATTTTCACTTTTTGCTTTTGCATGAAATTGGTGATCACAAAAAAAAAACCCTAAAAAAATAGAATAAAATCAATCTTTTCATCTGCATAATGATTTGCCTTTGTTTTAATTCTAAAATCTCTTTTATATCCAAAATCATTATGCAGGTTGATCAAACCCATTGAACATAATGATCCAACACCATCTCCCGTCTGATTGAGCACGAAGAGAAGATCATTCAGCCGCATCTCGAGAATCTGGAAACAGTCAACTTGGGGTCTGAGGATTGTGTTCATGAGGTGAAGATTGGGGCACTCCTGGAAGAGTCTGTGAAGAAGGGGTTGATTGAGTTGCTACGAGAATATGTAGACGTCTTTTCCTGGTCGTATGAAGACATGCCTGGTCTAGATACTGATATCGTGCAACATTTCCTGCCTTTGAAGCCTGAGTGTGTGCCTGTAAAGCAGAAGCTCAGAAGAGTTCATCTTGATATGGTAGTGAAGATTAAAGAAGAAGTTCAGAGGCAAATTGATGCAGGGTTTCTGGTGACTTCTACATATCCTTAATGGGAGGCCAATATTGTGCCCGTGCCTAAGAAAGATGGAAAAGTCTGAATGTGTGTGGACTATAGAGACTTGAATAAAGCTAGTCCGAAAGATGATTTCCCTCTACCACAGATTGATATGTTGGTAGATAATACATCTAAATTCAATGTCTTCTCATTTATGGACGGATTTTCCGGATATAACCAAATTAAAATGGCACCCGAGGATATGGAGAAGACAACATTCATCACACCTTCGGGAACATTTTGTTATCGAGTGATGCCCTTCGGTTTGAAGAACGCCGGAGCCACTTATCAACGTGCTATGACTACCTTGTTTCACGATATGATGCACAAGGAGATCGAGGTATATGTTGATGATATGATTGCAAAGTCGAGAACGGAAGTTGAACATGTAGAGCACTTGTTGAAGCTTTTTCAGCGTTTGAGGAAGTACAAACTCCGCCTGAATCTGAACCAGTGTACATTTGGAGTCCGTTCTGGCAAGTTATTAGGCTTTATTGTCAATAAGAGAGGTATTGAAGTTGATCCTGCCAAGGTCAAAGCAATACAAGAGATGCCTGCGCCCAAAACTGAGAAGCAAGTCCGAGGTTTATATCCCACATGACTGCCACATCTGCGCCAATATTCAAGCTCATCCGGAAAGATCAGCGTCATGATTGGACCGAGGATTGCCAGAAAGCTTTTGACAGTATCAAAGAGTATCTGTCCAAGCCTCCGATTCTGTCTCTGCCTGTTGAAGGGAGACCCTTGATTATGTACTTGACTGTTCTTGAAGACTCTATGGGTTGTGTATTGGGTCAACAAGATGAATCAGGGAAGAAAGAGTATGTTATCTACTATCTGAGTAAGAAGTTCACTAATTGTGAGTCTTGATACTTAATGCTTGAGAAAACATGTTGTGCTTTGGCTAGGGTTGATATCCAAAATGGATCCAATCAAGTATATCTTTGAGAAGCCTGCTTTAACTGGGAGGATTGCCCGTTGGCAGATGTTGTTGTCTGAGTATGATATTAAGTATCGAGCTCAGAAAGCTATTAAAGGTAGTATATTGGCTGACCACTTGGCACATCAACCAATTGAGGATTATCAGTCTATTTAGTATGACTTCCCTGATGAGGAGATTCTGTATTTGAAAATGAAAGATTGCGATGAGCCTACGCTCGATGAAGGGCGAGAGCCTGGTTCCCGATGGAGTATGGTGTTTGATGGCGTTGTAAATCAATATGGAAATGGTACTGGGGCAGTGATTATTACTCCTCAGAGCACACATTTTCCTTTAACAACAAGGTTAACTTTCAAATGCACAAATAATATGGCGGAGTACGAGGCCTGTATTATGGGTTTGGAAGAGTGTATTGATCTTAGGATCAAACATCTTGATGTGTATGGTGATTCGGCCCTTGTTGTTAATCAGATTAAGGGTGAATAGGAGACCAATCAGCCTGGCCTCATCCCATACAGAGATTATGTGAGGAGGATTTCAACTCTCTTTACTGAAGTTGACTTCCATCATATTCCTCGAGATGAGAATCAGATGGCAGATGCGCTTGCTACACTTGCTTCGATGATTGTGGTGAAATATTGGAATTAAGTCCCCAATATCACTGTGATGCGCTTGGATAAACCAGCTCATGTATTTGCAGTAGAAGAAGTGAAAGATGATAAGCCATGGTATTATGACATCAAGTGTTTTCTTCAAAATCAGATTTACCCGCCTGGGGCATCTGTTAAAGATAAAAAGACTTTGAGGAGATTATCTGGCAATTTCTACCTCAATGGCGATGTGCTTTATAAGTGAAATTTTGACATGGTTCTGCTCAGATGCATGGATAGACACGAAGTAGACTTGTTGATGACTGAAGTCCATGAGGGTTCATTTGGTACTCATTCCAATAGACATTCCATGGCAAAGAAGATGTTGAGAGCAGGCTATTATTGGCTGACAATGGAGTCTGACTGCTGTAAATATGTGAAGAAATGCCACAAGTGTCAGATTTATACGGATAAGATTCATATTCCCCCGACACTTCTGAATGTGATTTCATCACCATGGCCTTTCTCTATGTGGGGAATTGACATGATTGGAATGATAGATCCAAAAGCGTCAAACGGTCACAAATTTATTCTTGTAGCAATTGATTACTTCACCAAGTGGGTTGAAGCAGCATCATATGCGAATGTGACCAGGCAAGTGGTTGTGAAGTTTATCAAGAATCAACTCATATGCCGTTATGGTGTGCCGGACAAGATCATTACTGATAATGGATCTAGCGAGTTCAAGATTGCACATCATAATTCTTCTCCTTATAGACCCAAGATGAATGGGGTTGTTGAAGCTGCTAACAAGAACATCAAGAAGACTATTCAGAAGATGGTTGTTACGTACAAAGATTGGCACGAGATGTTGCCATTTTCCCTACATGGCTATCGTACATCTGTCCGCACTTCAACAGGGGCAACCCCTTTCTCTCTTGTTTTTGGCATGGAGGCTATGCTCCCAATGGAGGTTGAGATCCCATCAATGAGAGTCTTGATGGAAGCCAAGTTGATTGATACTGAATGGGTTCAAAGTTGTTATGACCAGTTGAACTTAATTGAAGATAAGAGATTGATTGCCATGTGCCATGGTCAGTTATATCAGCAGAGGATGAAGAAAGCCTTTGATAAGAAGGTCAAGCCTCGTGTGTTCCAAGAAGGTGACCTTGTGCTCAAGAAAGTTTTGTCTTTCGCGCCCGATTCCAGGGGCAAGTGGACTTTAAACTATGAAGGTTCATATGTTGTTAAGAGAGCCTTTTCAGGCGGTGCTTTGATACTCACAACTATGGATGGGGAGGATTTCACTCGTCCTGTGAATTCAGATGCAGTCAAGAAATACTTCACCTAAAAATAAAAACAGAATAGCTCGCTAAGTTGAAAACCCGAAAGGGCGGCTTAAGCAAAAATTAGCGTCTCGGTGGATTGAAAACCCGAAAGGGAGATCCAGGAAAAAGTTAGAGACATGAAAAAAAATGAATATATCTATCCCTCTAGATTGAGTACCTCACCCTGGGGCAATCTAGGCAAAAATTAGGGATTTGGCAAGTAACTGCATCCTGACAAGACTTTGCCCTACAAGCTGTCATCTGTCAAAGATTCTCGCTCAGTCATCGTCAACTGAAGCTTCGAATACATTAAATTTAGAGTTGGTGGAGAAATGGTCATTATGTTTAATGTAGCCCTTTTCCAATATATATCACAAATTTCAAATTTGTAAAAGATCCATGGAGCCTCGCCATTTGCGGACTACCATTCTATCAAATAAATTTGAGCCTTTATCCAATTCCTTGCACTCTTATGTGTTTCTGTTCAACGAATATTTGCATGTTTTAATTGATAAATATCATTGTTTTAAACAAATAAAGTTTTATAAACTATTTTTAAAACAAAGTGAACATTCACAATGACTTAAAGGACAAATGGAATGTCTTTAGTGCTCTCCCAAGGATAGTACGATTTCCAAAAGGGTAAGACATTTGTTCATATTCCTAGCATATTTGGTATCCTCTTCATCATCTTTCAAGTTGTCTCCCCAATGAGCGCAGAAAGGTAATACACCACCAAAGTCCCTAGAGAGTCTGGAGTTTGGTCTCAGTCTTCTAGCTCCCCAGTAAGTATGGATCTAGCATCGGTGTTTTATCAATTATATATCTCCCGCAGAGTGAGCAGGAAATCCCAACATGAGTGGAATTTTCAATAAGTTGGTTTGTAGCTTATCCCCAGCGGATTCGCATACATTGATCTCCAGCAGGTTTGCCTACCCTACATCCTCAATAGGATTGCTCACATTATACTTCCCCAGTTTGGTCGCCAGCAGGTTATCTCCAACTGATTGCCTACAGGTTATCCCCGGTTCAGTCATCAATGATTTTTTTCCCAGTGGAGTTATCTGATCGGAGCCTGATTGTTGTTATTTCCTCATTCTCGGATAGTCTCCTCCTAGCAGAGCGGGTGATGAAAATGTTTATTTTTTCTGTCCCCAGCGGAGCGGTGTTTCTCTTCTCCTCAGCACCAGAGATTGTTTCTCCAGCAGTATGAGGAAATGAGAGGGTTATTGAAACTTTTGTTTAGAGATTGTTCCCCGCAGAGTTTCATATCTTCCCCTGATAAGTTCCCCAGTAGAGTTTCTTCTACAATGGAATCTTATCCTTGTAGCTTCCCAGCTAAAGCTCCACTTGATCCTAGTTTGGCTTTGAAACATCGAGGGAGATGTCTTGACTCCTTCCAGTGGTGTGACTGGTTCTCCTTCTCCGCAGCAGAGATGTCTCCCTCGATGGATAGAAGTGAATGTTTGATTTGATGTGATTCTGTTTGGCGGTTGTTCCCCACATAATTTCATATTCCCCCCAGATAAGATCCCCAAATGAGTTCTTCTATGACTGATCTTATCCGTGTCTCTGCGTACTGTTGGAAGATCCCCAACTTTGGTGGTTGTGACCCTTTGCTTATTCCCAACAACGGTCTTTGATCCCCGGTGACCCTGCTCGATCCTCAGAGGTGTTTGGTTTCCTGGTATTTGTCGCCCCCACCGGATTGGATTTCTCCTGTGGGCTTGGCTTTCTCTTTTCAGATGTTGAACCGGGTGTGTGTCCATTGATTCTTGGACCTGTTTGTGTTAGATATGTCTGTTTGTCAGCATTAATCATACATAAACCATGTATGTACATGCATAATTATAACATGTAGATATTCATGTTGCATTTTTGCCATATATCTTTGCTTGTCATCTCCTGCTAGTTGGTGAAATATTTCCCTAAGCAGATGATTGTGTCTGATCTCTCCATATAGAGTCAGCCACTGAGTTATGCCCTCGTGGATGATTTTTGTTTCAGTTTCCTCCCTAAATATGTATTGGGATGGAATTACTTCCACTTAGTTATATCCTCATTGGGTTGAGTCTTGCTTGATTGTGTCTCTCTAGTTTGTTCCTAGACTGACTCCTTTCTTGTTATATACCCTGCACTTCCCTGTGGTTCAGGTGATCAATTACTTAGTAAAGAGTAATTGCTCATTCTCGCCCTAGTGGATGTTATGGCCTTCTACCCAGTAACCGATAGTTGTAAGTCCTATTTCTGTGGTTTACTACCCAGTAAACGGAAGTTGTAAACCCCATTTTGTCCCCATGCAGAGTTAAACACGATTATTGTTCATCCTAACCGATGACGGGTACTCTCTTCTTTGGTTTTCTACCCAGTATCCGGTAGATGTAAATCCCTCTTTGTTGGTTATCTTTATCCAGTATTCGGTATTGATACTCCTTCAATTTTGAGTATACCACCCAGTAACCGGTGATATATCTCTTGGATAATTGCTCTAATTAAGCAATGTATCCCCAGTGAGTCATATTTCATTTACCCTTGTTTGGTAATGATTGTTTGTCCCCTTGATTGGTCATCATTTTATACCCAGTAGCCGGTATTCCGATGTCCTTTCTTTTCGGTCGATTTATCCTTTATTAACCTAGTAACCGGTTGTGGATAATCTTCCATGCGAGTATATTATCTACGTTCTGACAGTAATTGATAATATATCTCATGCGCTCTTCATTCGAAGCCTTTCTTCTTCCCTAGTCGAGTAAGATTCGTATTTCCTTATGGAATCGAATGTCCATCCTGTAATCGATTTTTCTTTCTCAACCCTCCTTTCGGATGATGAGTGTCTTGGAAATATTCCCCAATTCACGCCTGGTTGGTCACCTATTATATGCCCAGTAACCGGTATCCTTGGTGTTCCTTCCTTCTACTCCCTATTATGACTTTTTGTCCCCTGGGGAGTCAGATTTCCCTGAGTTGAAATATACCTTTTAGGTCTTCCTCAGATGTTTTGGATGATCGATATCTCTCACCTTTATATCGGTCTTAGATAATCTTCCTCCTTGAGCATATGGCCTTTTCACCCTTATACCGGTGTTTTGATCACATGTCTCTTTGAGATTATTAACCAGTAACCGGTAATACCTCATTTGTTGCTTCCTCAGCTGATCCCTTTTTGGATATTCCCCACCCGAGTCCGAATTTCTATCCGAAGTATACGTTGTGGATAGTTATTGGCATATTCCCCAATACATGCATCTTTGCGTCAACTCGAGTCTTTCCATTGATTTATTTTCATGGAATCCCTTCGTGTCTCTCAGCAAGTTTCAAGTCGTGACCTGCTCACGCATTTTTACCCGTTACTCCCCCAAAGTCTCTGTCTCCCTAGTGAGTGTATTTTTCCTTCAGATTTTCAGTTTCTCCTGATTTCTTTTTCCTTTGTGGACACATATCCCCACAAAGTATTAACTTTTGCATACATACATTTGCATCATGAGGTCTCTTAGGGACCAAAATTCGTCTCTTTGTTATTACTTAAGCCCATTCTACCTCGTCGAGACGAAGATTTTCACCTTCATATATCCGGCTAGAATGAACTTAAATAGGGGCATCTGTAAGACCCTAATTTTGACCCTAAGATCCCTCATGGCATCATATCATTGCTCATTGCATTTGCCTCAAGGATCATAGCATCTTGGCTCCTTACCCTTGGGTTGGGACTTGTGTGAGTTGGTTTGAGACCACCAAGCATGCTTGAATTGTATATTATTGCTTTTCATACTTTGTTTACTAACCAAAAGCACAAAAATATGTCACTAACTTTGTTTGTTTTGAAGCTCAAGCAGTCATGTGATCCAAGGCTCCTAGGATGGCTCCTATGCTCATTGATATGGCCAGATGAAGTGAAAGCAAGCATGAAAATGATTCCCAAAGCTCTCAATCATCATATATGCCTCCCAAGTATTTCAATTTGTAAATTTGATCAAGATAAACAAAAGGGTGTGAGGATTGTTTCCCAAGGAAACCCTAATTCAACTATGCATTGACTGTGCCTTGCTCTTGAAGCAACCTCAACCCATGATCAAATACAATCAAGGGAAGTTCTTTCATTCATCATTTTATGCATATATGAGCCTATGTGAGTGTCCTAAATCATTTATTAATCAAGATTTGAAGTTTGGCTTTGAGAAGTTGATCAAACAATTCATCTAACTATTTTGAAATCCACTGAGACCTGACTCTTGATGTGTTGGTCAAATGATGATGACCCCAAGATACAAAATATTCTTAAGATACACATTAACAACTTTCTTGTTCATAAAAAATCCATTTGAAACTTGGAAGGTCATCATTCATTTCAAAACATTATAGGTCATTTTGACTGAAACCCTAATTTTGGGTCAACTTCCCAAGGATCTAACTCCTTCATTTTTGATGATTTTGAGGTGAGACCAAGTGCATTGGAAAGTTTAGGATATCTACTTCAATTGTTATGTTGGACTAAATTTCATAATCCTAAAAGAAATACATGTGATAATACAAAACATTATAGGTCACTTTGGACCAAAGCCATTGAAATGTGAAAAAGTATAACTTCAAGTGCCCATAACTTTATCATCAAAATTCCAAATGATGGAGAAGTTAAGTCCAAATTGATTGCCTTGAAAAGGTCTACAACTCTTACGTTGGAGGTTTTGACATTTGAGGCTTGAATCACTGAAATAGAAGGGCTTGAAGTTGGTCATTTTTGGCAAATTTTCCACATGCATGTTTTGTACCTTGAACTTCATGGCCAGTTTTCAATATTTTCCAAACTCCAAATGAATTTTTGTTCAACATAACATTTGCTCCTTATGTCAAGACCTTTCCAATCCCACATGCCTATGTTTCAATTTCGCAAATGGCTTTTTTGAAGAGGTGAAGTTTTAGGTTCAATTATGCATAACATGTTAAAATTCCATGCACAAGCCAATGCATTGCCATCTGCACATCCATTTCACTTTCATTTGTGTTCAGCATCCAAAACCAATTGAATTTGGGCCTCACATGCGCTTGTACAGGCTCATGCATGGAGGACCCGATCTTTTGTTGACGCTGTTATTGTTGTTATTATCATATTGAATAACCACTCTCTCGGGATTCTTGAAAACCGGTACTATTACATTAAAATCGTCGTCTATGTGACGGGACTGAAAATCTGAACCAAAACTTCATACATCAACCTCTGGATGTCCCTCTTCCCAACCATACATCCTCGGGGATTAACACTGCAAATAGCACAACCATCATGGTCATGCTCACCATCACTAACCAAGCAAATATCCTTGTGCATCGTCACCAAGGACCTTCTTATGAAACATACATCGAATACCTTGAACTCCCTTGGACAACCGTCCACCATATTAACAGATGAATTCCCATGGGCAGGCAATGGATTAGCTTTGACATTCGGCGATCGGTCCTCAAAGGACACCATTCCATTTTTTACCAGCTTCTGAACTTCATACTTGAGAGGGTAGCAGTTCTCTATATCGTGGCCAAGGGCTCCTTGATGAAAAGCACAATGGAGTTTTGGTCTGTACCACCATGGAAGTGGTTCGGGAATTTGTGGAGGATTTCTTGGTTGTAGTAGGTTTTCTGAACCAAAGAGGGATATAATTCTGCATATGTCATCGGAATTGGGTCAAAAGAGACCTTCTTCCTCTCAAAATTTTGTTGTTGATGATTGTTGGTATCGTTGTTGTTGTAGGTTTTTGTTCGTTGTGGTGGTGGTTGTTGTTGACGTTGTTATTGTTGAATTGGTGTTGGCAGATTTGCTGAAAATACTGGAATTACTGATGAGACTTGATGATGATGTTATCGGGGTGGTTGATTTCTTCTGACATAAGGCCTCTTCTGCCTCCCAACGGTCATTGCATTGGCTTCACTTTCCTTCTTCTTACCAAAACTATTACCATATCTCTTGCTAGACGACACCTCATCTCTAGACAACCGTCCTTCTCGGACACCTTCTTTGAGCCTCATCCCCATGTTTACCATCTCGGTAAAATCAGTAAGGGCACTGACAATCATCCGCTCATAACAAAATGAGCTCAGGGTCTTAAGAAAAATCTTGGTCATCTCCTTTTCCTCTAAAGGAGGGGTAATCTGAGCAGCAAGCTCTCTCAACCGCTGAGCATACTCCTTAAATGTCTCCTTATCTCTCTGAGACAACAACCTCAACTAATCTTTGTTTGGAGCGATATCAACATTATACTTGTACTGCTTCACGAATTCTTCTCCCAAATCATTTAACATGCGGATGCTTGCACTATCCAATCCCATGTACCACCTCAAGGCGGCACCGGTCAAGTTGTCTTGAAAATAATGGATCAAAAGCTGATCATTATCGATTTGGGTAGACATCTTTCTGGTGTACATCACCAAATGACTTAGTGGACAAGTATTCCCTTTGTACTTTCAGAAACAATTTGATATGACCATAAAAATCTCTTTTATTTATATAATAGGAAGGATTACACTGAGTACACTTTCAGAAACCAAATCAAAAATACAAGAGAAAAGGAGACTAGTCATTCTAAGGATCCATAACAACAATGTCAGAAGATCTGGATGCAGGCGCCTACTTCCTTCGAATGCGTCGGATCTCGGTCTCAAAGGAAGCTTTCATCTGAGTCTTCTCGAGGATAAGTTGATCAAAAATCTTCTTCCGAGCAACGGAAGGCTGAGGCATACTAGAGGAAGATGAAACCTCTAGCTCTCTATGTCTCTTTGTCACTCGGTCTTCAAGGAGCTCAATAAGTGCATCTTTGTCCTTAGACTCAAGCTGCAACTCCTCATGCCTTCTGCTCAAAGCATGGAAACACTCTTCCCACATATCGTTCTCTTGTTTCTTCTTGGCGAGCGCGTCTTGCAACTCCTCTACATCTTGGTTAGGGAGAGTTAATGGCTCAACCACAAGAATAGACATTGGTCTCTCACAAGGATAAGGCATATTCAACTCCAAGGCTCTCTTTTTCACAAAGAGTGGAAGCTTCCAAAGCTACACAATTGCATGGACCAAGCTCAGATCTTCCTTTCCTATGCACGTTATGTCAAGCACGCACAATCTTCTGCTTCAAATGTTGGGGATCTTTACCCTTTTGATAGAAAATACCTTCTAACAAAGGTATTAGGTTTGTCTCTCAAGGGGAACCCAAGCTGACGACGAGCCAAAGAAGGATTGTAGTTAATTCCTCCTTTTGTACCAATGAGAGGCACATTAGAGAATTAACCATAACAATCAATAATCTCCAAACTGCTCAAAGAAGGATCATACCAAACTATATCATCATTAGTGAGAGACATAAGTCTCTGAGACCACTGTAGACATTGTTTGTTCTCCATAAAAGTAGGTGTCCGAGGCAAGTGCGAAATAAACCACTTGTACAGAAGAGGAATGCAACAGACAAACGTCCCACCATGTTTAGAATTCCTTAGATGTAAAGAGAAGTACATATCTCCTAACAGAGTAGGCACGGGATTCCCAATCAAGATGATTCTAATGGTGTTAACATTAACAAAATAGTCAATGTTAGGTAACAAGGCTAAACCATAGATGAGCAACATAAAGATAGCTTCAAAAGCATCCGCACTACCGGCTTGAGCAAAGGCAGTAGCTTCCTTAATGAGGAACTCAGAACTCAACCCAAATAATCCTCCTTTCTTCACCCAATGAGCCTTTATCTCAAACTTCTTCAAGTGAAGAGCTTCAGCTATAATATGAGATCTGGAAATCTCTTTCAATCCATTAAAGGGAATTTTGTTGGAAACAGGTATTCCCAAGAGATGGGCATACTCCTCCAACGTAGGCACAAGCTGATAATCCAGAAAAGTGAAGCAATGGTAGAGAGGGTCATAGAACTGAACCAACACACTCATAATTCCTTCAACTGCATCAGCAGATAAGATAAACAGAAGCATCCCATGGCATTTTTTGAAGTCCAAGAGATCTAATACAAAAGATGCTAGCTTCCTTAACTCTTTCAAGTCGGGACATCTGAAACTGTACTTCTTAGTGCTCCTTCGTCCATAATCCATGGTCTGAAAATATTTGAAAATAACACCTTAGTTCCTTGAAATTTTTGTGTGATGACTGTTATGATGCGCATGGATGCATGAATGCAACAATCACAGATAAGGGATCACACACAAGTCAAACAAATAAAGGTCAAGGTATGAATCAAGTCATTGTCAAGAACAATCATACATTTTAGTGGATTATGGTTTTCACCTTATCAACACCCAAGTTCCATTGATATTGACAAGACTTAATTCGATCAACCAAGAATCAAGGATTTGTTGTGAGTCACGTGCATGGAGTCTGGGTAAGAACCATCCCAAAGGAGTGAACTAAGGATAAAAACCTGTAGATCATGTTCTGAAAAGTTCCCAGAGTCTTACTTCCATCTATAAGATATTACAGGTTAGGATGACTGACTCATCGATCCATAATATTCTCAATAGAAACTCGTCTAAGTGTAGTATCGCGTAGCAATTGTTATCAAGTCTACACCTGAACAGTCTCCGCACTACGTCTTAAATAGGCCAAGAGGGGTTAAATGTTCTACGAGCCTCAGCTTCTCGGACCCCAAATTAGAGATAGTAATGCCTAACCACAAATACTTGTGTGACATTGCTAAATCCAAAAGGATCTCCACTGAGTAGATAAGTCTCAAGCCAACTTGTTAAGGACTACTCCACACAAGTCGAAGATGACTATACCATCCTCCTATCTTAATTTCACTCAAGTTCGGGTTAGAACTTATCTCACCACTCAGAGATTCCCAAGCACAAAAAGCAGATTATATCATACAAACAAATATACATACATCAAATATACAGTTATATACACACAAAAATGTAGGCTAAACCCACTGGAGACTACTCCCCAGCAGAGTCGCCACTTAATTTTTGTAGTGGTAAATTCATGACCATCAAGCTATAGATAAGCTAGACGTCGATAAAACAAGAGTCGCCACCGTGCTTATATTATTTCCAAGGGAAAAAGGAAAAGTACAAAACAAAACCCAAAAAGATAAGAAGTTTTCAAATCAAAACTAATAAAATGCCAGAGATTACAGGTAAGGGGGTTGGTTACATAGAGGGAAGGTGTTAGCACCCAAAGTGTCCTAGGTAATCCTAGGGAGCCCTTTTTTGTGTGCATATGTGTTTTGTACAAAATTATGTTTGCAAACAAATATAACGAGGGGATGAGACAAGAATTCATTAATTATATTTTTGTGTTTAACAAGACCTTCGGACTTGTGCCTACGTACCAACATAAAAATGAGGGATCAAAACCTCATAGTTCGTGGTAACAATTTCAAAGTGGGTGCATTTCTTTTAATAAAAATTTAAGTTTGAAAGGCACAAGGGCCTAAAAATGGTTTGAATGAGTGTTAGTTCTTTTTGGCTTTTGAAATTTTAAGTCAAGTATGGTTAAGTTTATATACAAAGTTTGATTTAAGAAAATGAGTTTAAAAAGGCAATGGCATAAGGCCAAAGTTTCTAGCTTGCAATATGGTCAAAGTTTAGAAGAAAATAAACACAAGCAAAGAAGATTTTTAGAAGGAGGGAGAGATTTTAAAATTAAAGAAGTGGGGAGGAGATGGAGAGACTAATCCTAAGCATAAATTTAAAAGTTATGAGTTGAAAAGATTTGACCAATGGGCTGCAATCCAATAGATAAGAATATCATATAGTGTTGCCTAAATAGATATGACCAATGGGCTGCAATCCAATAGATATGAAGTTTCAATCCACAAGCATTTGGTTTCGTGAAAGTTGGCATTGGCCAAGCCCTTTGCAAAGGGAGTGTTGCCTAAATTCTAAGTCCAATTGTCTCAGATCAAACCAACAGTCCACACAACATGTTTTCTAGAATTTTTTGTTCTTATTATATACATCAAAGGTCAAAGACCACACAAACAAACACAATATACATAATCGCAATATGTCACAAAATATGGTCCAAGTGGACAAAGTGAAAATGACACTAACATAAACAACTTGAATGGTATGAATAATGGCAAATGAATAAAGCTTAAGAATTAAAGTGCATTAAAAGTAAATGACTTGAAATTAAATGTTAGTTGTTAATGAGTTAGAAGTTATTATTGCTTTCGCTTTTGTTTTAAGTCATTCTTTAGAGAATACTCAACTGACTAATCACAAGTATGAATCCTTGAACCAAGACATCTCCCAAAGGAAGCAAAAAAGGCCAAGTTTCCACACAATACCATGAAAAAGGGGAGACTTACAATCTCACTAACTAGAATGTTATGCCTTTGGTGATAGAATTTAGCACTATGTTAAGCAATCGTAATTGGACTTATGTAGAAGTCATAACTATTGAGGTCGGGCAATAGAATTTTGGTGTTAATGCATATTAGAGACATAGTATGATGAACTATCCTCATGAAACATACCACACACAAAAAGAATATGCAAAATGGGGGGCCTAATCTCATCCATACTTATGTTGATTTTGCAATCAACTAGCCTTAGGATATAGAGACATTATAGGTCCTTGACATGAATTCATAAAGAATGGGAATAAGATGAAGAGGGAGGGATGAATGAATCAAACACAAATTGGACAAAGGAGGACTTTTACCAAGTTAAGATCATTCATTCATTTTGGGAGATGGAATGTATATTCCATAAATCCCCTAAATCCAATGATCTTAACCTAACAAAGTCAAATCAACCTTGACAAAGGCCCAATAACACAAGTCAAACGCACAAAGTCAATTAAAATGGCTCTACACAAATAATTTGGTATTTAGTCAATTAAATATAATAAAAATAATGCATTAAATTAAATATGGTTTGTCAAATTTCTAAAACCTCATCAAAACACCAAACAAATGGCCATGAGATTTATCATAGGTCAAACAAGGTCATAGGACCTTGAAGAAATTTTTTAGAATTTTTGGAAACTTAAAAGTATTTTTAAACATTTAAAAATAAGCACAAAATCAATTAAATCATGAAAAATATTAATAATGATCCAAAAAAATAATTTTAATTCAGAAAGTGAAAGAGGCTTTTATTTAAACGATTTTGATGAAGCTCTCATATTTTTTGGATCAACAATAAAATTAATATGAACTAATAAAAATAGGAGAAATAAAAATAAAAATTCAGATAATCAAAAAAACGTCGACCACTAGATTTCCCTTATTAATTGAGCTGGCAGATCAAGTGGTGAGAAACGTGCGTCCCATGGTGCGTGCTAGTCAGCGCGCTACACAATTGGTCATCACAAGCAACGTCCCTGATTAAAACATTTTGAATCCATCCAATGGCTCAAAACACTTCCACAAAGAGATACGTGGAGTTGAATTTTGAGGTGTGTGAATTGAGTTGCTTCGGTTTAACCTCAAAGTAACTCAATCTTCTTGCCTACATTGGTAGGACTTCAGACAACCAAGGATCCAAGAGAATTGATGAGAATTGAGAGAGAATCGAAGAGAAGAAAAATCTAGAAAAATACCTTCAATGTTGTGCAGAAATGGATATCTCTTGCTTTAAATCGTGCTTGATCTTGCTTATGGAGCTTGCAGATGTGGATTAAGAATGATGAAAAGCTCTGGATCCTGGAGTTTTTGAATCTCCAAACAGTGAGATTCAAACTCAAATTTTAATTGAAATTTATCAGGTTTTCTTTTGAATTGAGAGGGTTTCAATGGTTGGAGACAAAGCTGGCAGGCAAGGTCCTTGAAACTGAAGCAATGAACATCTATTTATAGCAAATGCTAAGTGTTATTTGCACACTTAAAAATATTTCCAAAATTGGCAATGTGAGGTACAAACTTGCATGGGCATGTGCAGGCCCATGAAGAAACTCAAATAGGTCCAAGATCAATTGAAATGAGGTTTGAATGAAGATTGCATTGCAAGGTGCAGATATTTGGATGTTTGAAGCATGATTCTTGCCAACTGATACAACCATGTTCAAGCTATGTGCAGACCCCTCAAACTTTGTCCAAAATGCATGAATTTGGACTCTTTAGAAATTTTAGATAAAGAGGAACAAATTTTATGTTGAACACTTTTCCATTTGGAACTTGTATCATTGTGAATTTTGAGGTGGAAGTTTGGAACCACCAACATGTCAAAATATTTTCTATGTGTCAAGCCATATGTTCAATTATTCCACCTTGGACAACTTTTTATATGAGCTCCAAATGAAAAATGTGTCTGCATCAAAGTTGTATCCCTTTCAAAGACCTTCAAAATGGTCACAAATTTGAAATCATTTGGATTTGGGATGAGTGAGTTATGCATTTTTGAAGTTGAGGAAAATCACTTGTTCAACGGTATTGGTCCAAAATGACCTATAATGTATCCTCATATCACATGCTCATAAAAGTTGACTTAGCTCTTACTCCAAACATAAAAGTTGAATTAGACACCTTTAATTAGATTGTAAACCTTGTAAATCTTTCATATCATAAAAATTGAGCAAGTTATGGCCTTGGGAAGTTGACTTTCAAATTAAGGTTTAGAGAAAATGACCTATAATGTTTCAACATAAAAAATGACTTTCCAAGAAAAATTAGCTCTAAACCTAAACATTAAAGTTGTTTGGAATGTCATTTAGAGTAACGTTTCTCTTGGAATCATTTTCATATGATGAAAATTGTAGGAGATAAGGTCTAGGGAGACCCAGTTTTGATCAGATGAAATCATCTGGCCAATTACCATCAACCAACTTGATAACTTACAATTCTATTGAAATTTTAGGCTCATGGGAGATAATATATGCTAAGATGATGAAATTTGAAGTTTCCCTTGAAGTATTTGATCAATTGGTGAAGAAGCTTGTTAAAGAAGTTACTCAAGATACCCAGATGAACTAGGGTTTCCAATTCAAACCAATTACAAACTCTTGAAGAAAACATGACAAAAAATAACATTTAGAGATCATGGGGACTCATATATGATGCTTAGAGCCATTGTGGATCATTCCTTGGTTGAGCTCTTAGCAATGAGGGTCTTAAACTCTAGATGTAAACTTGATGAATCAAAGGTGATCATGCTCTATCTACAAAAGAGTTAGACAAATGCAAAGGCATATTTTTTGGTATTTTAGTTAGTGAATGATAAAATAAAAAGTATGACACAATCACATAGTGCTTGGTGATCTCTCCCAAAACAAACCCAATGAAAGAAGGGTAAGGAGGATGCTAAGGTATGATCCCAATGTTAATCGATAGGATGAGGTAGCATCAGGGATCTTAGGGTCAAAATTGGGGTCTTACACCTACGTAGGAGGAGTATATCCATCTCTTGGGTGTGCCCGTATCTAACAAAGTATCTTTCAGTGGATTAGAGGAGATTCCCAGATCTCATGTTATAGTTGAAGCTCTTCATCTGAAGAAATCTAGGATTGATGCTCATTTGGTGAAGAAATGAGGTATTCTTGGATTGACTTCTGAGTTCCTCATTGGTAAAGCTATTGTTTCTTCTCAAGCTAGTAGCATAGAGGCTTTTGAAGCTATTTTTGTTCTGCTCATCTAAGGTTTAGCTTTGTTCCCTAACATTGACGGTTTTGTTGATGTTAGCGCCATTAGAATCTTCTCGATTGGAAATCATGTTCCTACTCTGTTGGGTGACATGTACATCTCTCTAAATTTTAGGAACTCTAAAGGTGGTGGGACTATTGTGTGTTGTGTTCCTCTTCTATACAAGTCGTTTATTTCACACTTTCCTCAAACGTCTACTTTCTTGGAGAACAAGCAATGTCTACGGTGGTCTCAGAGACTCATGTTTCTCACTAATGATGATATTGTTTGGTATGATTCTTCATTAGGTAGCTTGGACATTATTGATAATTGTGGTGAGTTCTCTAATGTGCATATCATTGGTACACAAGGAGGAATCAACTACAACCCTACTTTGGACCGTCGTCAACTTGGGTTCCCGTTGAGAGATAAGCCTAATAACGTTTAGTTAGAGGGTCTATTCTACCAGGAGGGTAAAGATCCTCAACATTTGAAGAAAAATATGATGCATGCTTGGCATAATGTGCATAGGAAGGGAAGATACGAGCTTGGTCCATGCAAATGTCTAGATTTGGAAGCTTACACTATTTAGGTGAATAAGAGAGCTTTAGAGCTAAAGATGTCATACGCTTGTGAAAGACATATGTCTATGGTTGTGGCTGATCCATCAACTCTCCCTAACCAAGATGTAGAGAAGTTGGAAGACGCACTCGCCAAGATGAAGCAAGAGAAAGACATGTGGGAAGAGCGGTTCCTTGCTTTGAGCCGAAAGCATGAAGAGTTTCAACTTGAGTTGAAAGACAAAGATGCACTTATTGAGATTCTGGAATAGCGTGCAATGAAGAGACAAAGGGAGCCAAAGGATTTATTTTCCTATAGCATGCCTCAGCCTTCCGGTGCTTGGAAGAAGATTGTTAATCAGCTTGTCCTCTAGAAGGCTCAAATGAAGACTTCCTTTGAGTCAGAGACTCGACGCATCCGCATGAAATATACTCCCTTGGCCAGATCTTCTGATGCAGTTGCTTAGGATTCTTAGGATGATAGTTTCCTTTTCTCTTGTATTTGTATTTTGGTTTCTGAGATTGTACTCAGTGTAATTCTTCCAAATTAAGAATAAAAAGATATTTTTATGGTCAATTGAATTTTATTGTTGATTATTATTATATTTGAAAATAAGACCTCATGTGTTCCTTGAAATTAAAAACAATCAAAAACTTGCATTTCATGCATCATTTGCATAGCAGGTTTCTTTCGGCAGGTGTCTTATCAGTTCTTCTTCAGTGTATTAGCAAAGTTGACTCACCAATACAACACTCAAGCTAATTGATTGAGAAGAATTTAGCATATAGAGCAAGAAAACAGAGAGTTGAAGGATGAGATCGCTAGACTCACGACATTGATGGAATCATTGATAGCTGCTCAGAATCAACCATCTCTGCCTCCTACAACTCCTCCTCCTTAGAAGCCTGACATTTCAGAGATTGCTTCGCCATTTGTACCCATTGTTGTTGCAAGCATGTCTGTTCTTGCTATGCCACCCAACTTTTTACCTGAAGGGTATGCGCCTATTTTTGCTTCTCTGCCGGCATCTAGCCCAGTCGTTTTTGTGCCTCCTCCTATTATTAACACTCTTCCTCATGTAGATGAAACCATTTACCATTCTGAGTCGTCTGAAGGTCCAGATGTCTATGAGAAGATGGATGAGATGAAGGATCAGTTTCTTGAGTTGCACAAGGAATTGAAGACTCTGAGAGGAAATGATTTATTTGGCAAGAGTGTTGCCGAATGTGTTTGGTTCCAAATGTCAAAATTCTGATGAAATTCAAGGTCCCACACATTGAAAAATACAAAGAGAATCCTTGTCCGTTGAGCCATCTCGTTATGTATGCCAGGAAGATGTCAACTCAAACTGATAATGATCAGCTGCTTATTCACTACTTCTAGGATAGTCTGACTAGAGTTGGCCTTAGATGGTATATGGGCCTGGGCATTGCTAGTTTCCGTACTTTCAATGACTTGGGTGAGGCCTTTGTCAAACAGTATAAGTACAACATTGATATGTCTCTGGATAGAGATCAGTTGAGGTCGATTTCACAGAAGGATAAGGAGAAATTTAAAGAGTGTGCTCAGAGATGGAGGGAGTTAGCTGCCCAGATCAGTCCATCTTTAGAAGAAACAGAGATGACAAAGATATTATTAAAGATGTTGAGTTCATTTTATTATGAATGTATGATCGCAAGTGCCCCCAATGATTTTACTGAGATGGTAAACATGGGAATGGGATTTGAAGAAGGAGTCTGTGAATTACGTCTTTCCAAAGATAAAGCATCAACAAGCAAGAAGTATGGTGGTAGCTTCTCCAAGAAGAAGGAAGGAGAAACTAATGCAGTATCAGCAGGGAGGCAGAGGAGGCCTCATGTGAGGAAAAGTTCCCAATCCCGTCAGCATCAGCACCAGGTATCATCAGTGATTCCAGTTTTTTCCAACAATTCAATCAATCAATCAGTTCCAATTCAACACCAACCATAACAATGAACCAATTACAACAATAACAATCATCTGCAAAATTTCAAGAGGAAGAAGGTCTTTTTTTGACCCTATTCCTATGACGTATTCAGAGTTGTATCCGTCCTTGGTATCCAAGAATCTTATCTAGCCAAGAAACCCTCCGAAAATTCCTGAGCCACTGCAATGGTGGTTCAAACCTGATCTTCATTGTGCTTTTCACCAGGGAGCCCCTGGTCATTATATAGAGAAATTTTATCCACTAAAGTATGAAGTTCAGAAGCTAGTCAAGAGTGGTATGGTTTCCTTTGAGGACAGAGCATCGAACGTCAAAGCAAATTTGTTGCCTCCTCATGATAATGCCTCAGTGAATATGGTGGGCGGTTGTCCCAGGGAATTCAACACTTATGATGTCTTCTATATCCGAAGATCTTTGGTGTAAAATCATAAGGATATTTGCTTGGTAAGTCATTGTGAACATGACCATAACAGGTGTGTAATTTGCTGTGTGAACCCTCACGGATGTGTAATTGTCAAGAGGGACATTTAGAGGTTGATGGATGAAGGTCTTATCCAGATCTTCCATTCCCGGAACTAGGGTAATTATGTGAATTCGATAGTGCCAATATCCAAGACCCCTGAGTGGGTAGTCATCCAATTTAATAGCAGCAACAGCAGTAATGTAAACAAATGGGTATCGTCGTTGGTTATACGGTTAGTGAGCCTTGTCCCCTACTCATCTGATAAAGTTATGCCATACTAGTATAATGCCACTATGATAGAGAATGGTCAAGAGGTTCCTCTTCTAGTTGCAAACTCAGTAGTGAATATTGCGGATATAGTGAATATCGTCGTCAAAGATGTATGTGATGTCATTACTGATAAATTCTGAGGCACACTGAGAAGCATTATAGAGAGTGTTGGAACAAGATTATGTGGAACATGATGTTACTGTGGATCAGTTTGATCGCATTGTTGCCAATATCACTTCTTCTAACAATTTAAGCTTCTACGAAGAAGAACTTCCTAAGGAAGGCAAGAATCACAAGTGTGCGCTCCATATTTTGATGAATTGCAAGGAGGAAGCTTTGCCCAATGTTTTGGTTGATACAGGTTCATAACTGATTGTGTTTCCAAATTCAACTCTATCAAGACTCTCCTATCAAGGAGCCCCGATGAGGTTTAGTGGCGTGGTTGTTAAAGCGTTTGACGGTCCTCATAAAACTGTCATTGGAGAAGTGGACCTTCCAATTAAGATAGGTCCGAGTTATTTCCAAATTACTTTTCAAGTGACTGATATCCACCCGGCCTATAGGTGCTTGTTGGGAAGGCCATGGATTCATGAAGTTGGAGTTGTGACGTCTACTCTACACCAAAAGCTAAAATTTGTGAAGAACGGAAAGCTTGTCGTTGTTGGAGAGAAGGAATTATTGGTGAGCCATATGTCATCTTTTACTTATGTTGATGCTGAGGAGGAAGTTGGAACATCGTTCCAAGCTTTGTCTATTGCTGATGAATTGAAGTAAGCTAGGGCATCCATGTCTTTTTTAAAACAGGCACAAGAGGCTATTCTGACTGGAAGTATTGATAAGTGGGGTCTAGTTGTTGAAGTTGAGGAGAAGAAGAACAAAGCAGGGCTGGGATTTCAGCTAGAGAAATCCAACGCCAATGTCAAAGTTATGCAACCAATTTTTTGCAATGGAGGGTTCATTCATGAGGATGATCAACACTCAGCTGCCATTATTGAAGTCAATGATGAAGTTGAAGCTTGCACTAACTTTGTGACACATGGCCAGACTTGCAACCTCTGGATCGATGTTGATGTTCCTACTGTTATACATTGTTCTAAGTAATTTTTTTTCATTATTTTTAAGGAAACTCTTTCTCATATGCCTAAGAGAGAAGTGAACATTATCGGCCATTTTCTTGTTATCATCAATAAAGTATAATTTTATTCATCCACATCTATGATGTTTTATTTTTACTTTTTTGCTTTTTTCTTAAAAATGGTAATCACAAAAAAAAACATAATATATAATAATCTTTCCACCTGCATAATATTTCTTTGCACTCCACTTCTCTAAAATCAAAATATCAAATCATTATGCAGGTTGGTTCTCAAACCCATTGAATGTAATGATCTTACTCCCTCTTCAAACTTTGATTTCCATGTGTTAGAAGCTGAGGAAGAGAATGATGATGAAGAAGTATTTGATGAGTTATCCTGTTTGCTTGAGCACGAGGAGAAAGCCATTCAACTGTTTGAAGAGCAGAATGAATTAGTCAACTGGGGTTCCATTGATTATGTGAAGGAAGTCAAGATTGGGTCTCAATTGAGTCCAGAAGCTAAGAAGGGGTTGATTGATCTTCTTCGTGAATATTCTGATGTGTTTGCTTGGTCCTATCAAGATATGTCTGGTTTGGATTCTGAGATTGTGGAGCATAGATTAGCGTTGAATCCAGAATGCCCGCCGATTAAGCAAAATTGAGAAGAACTCATCCCGATATGGCAGTGAAGATCTAAGAGGAAGTGCAAAAGCAGATTGATGTTGGTTTTCTTGTTACCTCCGAGTATCCATAGTGGGTGGCCAATATTATGCTTTTTTCTAAGAAAGATGGAAAAGTATGCATATGTGGTGATTATAGGGATTTGAACAAAGCTAGTCCAAATGATGATTTTCCTCTGCCACACATTGATATGTTGGTAGACAATATAGATAAATTCAAAGTCTTTTCATTTATGGATGGAATTTCCAATTATAATCAGATCTAGATGGAACCCGAAGATGTGGAGAAGACCACATTCATTACACCTTTGGGAACATTTTGTTATTGAGTGATGCCCTTCGGTCTAAAGAATGTTGGTGCAACATATTAGAGAGCTATGACCACTCTATTTCCTGATATGATGCATAAAGAGATTGAATTCTATGTTGATGATATGATTACTAAATCTAGTGCTGAAGAAGAGCATGTTGAGCATTTATTGAAGTTATTCCAGCGTTTGAGGAAATATTAACTCAGCCTGAATCCCAATAAGTGTAATTTTGGTGTTCGTTATGGTAAGTTGTTGGGCTTCATTGTCAGTGACAAGGGTATTAAAGTTGATCCTGCCAAGGTCAAAGCAATACAAGTGATGCCTGCGCCCAAAACTGAGAAGCAAGTCAGAGGTTTTCTCGGACGCTTGGACCGAAGATTTCCAGAAAGCTTTTGATAGTATCAAAGAATATTGGCATGAGCCTCTGATTCTGTGTCCGACTCTTGAAGGAAGACCGTTGATCATATATCTGACTGTTCTAGATGAGAGTATGGGTTGTGTTCTAGGTCAGCAAGGTGAGTCCGGAAAGAAAGAATATGCAATATACTACCTTAGTAAGAAGTTCATCGACTGTGAGACTCAGTATTCTATGTTTGAGAAACCATGTTGCGCATTGGCTTGGGCTACTAAGCATCTGCGCCAGTATATGTTGACTCATACTACTTGGTTGATATCTGTAGCGGTGTATTCGTCACTTTATGATTTATTGATTAAATAAAAAGCAAAGCATACAAAGAATCGAGTCGCCCCCTCACTTTTATTTATCCAAAGGAATGGCTAAAAAGCGAACAAAAGCCTAAGAAGTTTTACACATAGAAAACTAATGAAAAGATCAGAGAATCTGGGTAAGGGGGTTAATTACGCAATGGGAAGGTGTTAGGCACCCAAAACGTCCTAGGTACTCCTAGGGAGCCCTTTTCACACTTGTTGTATAAAAAAGTTTATTTGCTTATAACATATTGTGCAAACAATGATGGAAGGGATGAGAAAAGAATGTACAAGTTATTATTTTTGTGTTTGAACGGATGAACCCGTTGCCTACGTACCTTCCATGAAAGGTACGGATCAAAACGCCGTAGTTCGGCTAAAAGATTTCCAAAATATGAGTGGATTCATTTTAAAACAAAAGCCCTAAGGTCTTTCGTTATCCACGGGAGAAAACTCAACCTTATACAAACAACAAGTCCACCATGTGAGAATAGCTTCGACGTACTAGAGGGGTTAACCCTGTTTTCAGCACGGAAGTCTTACAGTTCGATCACTAAGGACAAAAGGTGAGATTAACATCAACCAACTAGGATAAATCAAACCTATGGCTAATGTATGAAAACTTGAATGAGAAGTGGGCTTGGGCCACAAAACAATTAAATGAGTGAGATTAATTGATTTGAGTATTCATGAAAAGTATGGTCAAAGTATGATTAGAATTGATTCAGAAGAAATGTTATGAAAATGAGAAGTTTGAAAATCATAGGCTTAGGGCCTAAGTTTCTAATTTGAAAAGAGAAGTGAAAATGTTTGCACAATAGTTCAAAGTTTGGATTAACATGTGAAAAGGGAGTTTTGAAAACACACACAAAAATGGAAGGGTGAGGAAGTAAAACTTCTTAGGTGTTCACCTCTTGAAATCATATGTAGATGATTCAAGTGTGTCCTTTGGAATGAGGCAACAATGCATATAAGCAAACGAACAAAGCAAGGCGATACCGGATGCCAATCAATGGACTTACACCAATCTCACAAACAAAGGTGGATACCGGATACCAATCAATGGATTTACACCAATCTCCTAAAACAAAACAATGATACCGGATGCCAATCAATGGAATTATACCAATATCACAAAACAAACACGGATACCGGATACCAATCAATGGATTTACACCAATCTCCTAAAACAAAACAAATGATACCAGATGCCAATCAATGGACTTATACTAGTCTCACACCATATCATTGGAACAACTGCCAAATAATGGACTTATGCTTGTCTCCTCCATGGACAAAGCAAAAATGCTATAAAGCAAAGCTTATGCAATGATATACAAATGATGATAAATGCACAAAGGCAAACTCAAGCAAATATGAACAGATGAATCAAGTAAGCAAGCACACAAGTCAATTAGCACCCACTATATACAATCAATTAGGCTTAAGCAAGGTTAGACCTTAAAGTCAACTGGAATGGGGTATGTTGTGCTCTTAACCTTAACATTGAGGGTTAAGGTGAAGCAGATGAATAGTAGGAGATGGACTACACATCTCTTCTATCTACCAATTGCCTCATCAAAAGGACTTTTCCTGCTTGGCACAAAGATAAACAAACACAAGCATTGCCTCTTAAGGAGGACTTCAGACAGTTACCTGACCACATAACAGGCCAGGTCTTCCAGACTACATGAAGAAGAGAGGTTATACCTAAGTGGTTAAGCAACCAAGCAAAAGCAAGTTCAAAGTGAACTTAAGCAACTAATGTACCTGTGAAACATCAAACAAATAAGTATACAACTCAAAAAAATCAAACAGATAATCCAACAGTCAACAGACAATACACAATCAAACAAGTAAGGCTACAATGTGCAAGGCACAAGCTTAACTCAAATGAGCTAAAAGCATCCTAAAAAACAATTCAAGGTTAGTCAATATCAATCAAATAAACCAACTCAAGCAATGTGAATTAATCCCCTTATGGCCATGTACTTCTTAACCTGAAAACAAGCTCAAACATGAGAAGCAAACCACTAGGTCAAGGCCTAGGGTCAAAGAAGGAGAAATAATCCAAAACAGAACATGAAAATTGACATGAATCAAACTCAAACAATTAAGAATATAATCCAAAAGTTCTCATGTCAATAGCATCAACCAAATTCATTTCATAAACCAATCATGTCAAGGTATGCAAGTTGGAAACACATTGGAGCAACAGAATGAACAAATGCACATTAATTCTAAAATGGTTACATAAATCTCAAAAAAAATCATGGCTAAACAGAACACGTCATATGATCAACACACCAAAAATCAAGGCATTTGGATAAGTTTAAGCATGGAAATCAAATTCATCAAGTCAAGGTAAGCATAAACAAGCTCAAATAGGGCACAAAGTGCTACATCAACTTAACACAAGCCTAAAACAGAATTGGGACATGATAAAGAAATCCAATCAAAGCCAAAACAAACTTCAAAGTTTCTAGAAACAATGTGCAAAATTTCACATTCATAGGATAAACAACCATCATTTCACAAATCATTGAAGTTCATGACTATTCAAAAGTTCAAACATGACAATCCAGAAAGAAAAATCCCAAACAAATCAGAAATGAATCCTAAAATTCCACAAATATTCATGATCATCCACAACATGCATAAGAATTATCACACAAAAAATCAGATCATTTGGAGTTCATTTGGCATTGCAAAGAAAATTCACAAGTTGAGCAAGCAAAGGTGTGACACACATTGTCACACCTACATTAACCAGATCATATCTCAACAACCATAAATTCTAAAAATGCAAACTCAACACCAAAATGACCAGCAAGATGTCTAGCTTAAGCATACCAAATTTCACAAGCATTGGATTAAAATTCATCATTTCACAAAACATATAGCAAGCAAGGTACAAGATAGCACATGTATACACAAACCCTAAGCCAAAATATTTTTCAACCGTGCAAAATTTCTGGAAAAATAGCCAAAAAATACTAGACATGATGAGGAGAACAATGCTAAAATTCCCAGGTCATTTGGATCATGATTTATGGAGTTATGAATTTTCAAGCGCGCCAACGACCAAAACACGGTCGTTTTGCCTCAAACCCTAGCCACATGCATGCACGCTGGGAAATGGCAAGGGAAATCCGCAGGAAACCACGAAGAACTCGTAGGAAAATTTGCAGCAAGGCTATGAAGGTGATAACAAATTCCGCAGGTAAAACGCAGCAAGTATGAACGCGATGAAGATCTTCATGATCTTCATCAACAATTTTTCCAGAAATTTCCAAACTCTCCAGAAATGAAAAACACGTATAGCATTGTGAAGATCCAACGTCAAGCAATAAGAATCAACAACAATTCCATCAAAAACACATCATATATGCATGGATCGAGTGAAACAAAAATCAACAACCAAACTTTGAACAACAATATCTCACTCAATTTGGCATGGATTCACACGATTTAAAGTTTAATCTATTCAGCAATCAAAGATCTATAACATTAGCATAATGAAAAGCAAGATTTCGAGAACTAATTTGTGACCTCTTGTAGCAACAGAACCGGATTCAGCTGGAATTATGCCTTGCAATGTTCAAAGTCTTCTTCTACAATGCTTACGAAGTGGATTGGAGGAGTTCTTGATGTCCAATTGAGCACGATTCAACAGATTGAAGAATCCACCATTGTTGATGTTCTTGCTTTGAGCAGCTTGAATTTGCACGAACCCGCTTGAACCTTGCTTGAATAATGATCAGTGATGATGCTAGATGATGAATTGAGCAAGGATTATGCAAGTTGCTTGAAGAAATTGAGAGAAAAATTTGAGAGATATTTTGATGAAAATTTTTGGATCTGAAATTTGTGAATTGTGGTTAGTGTTTTCTGTTAGGTTTTGGTTTAAATACTCTCTACTAATTACCCTCTAAACATGATTAATTAATTGGTTAAGTGAATTAGCAAAATGAGGTGTTTTGGCCAAAATTGCATTTCACCCTTATGCATGAGCATGGTGCATGAACAGTGCACGAATTTATGCTAATTTCACTCAAAATAAATTTTTAAAATCAATTGAAATGGAAAAATATTCAAATGATTTACCAAATTTAAATTGCGAAATTTCCCTCCAAAAAATCAAGATTTTGCAAATGCTCATGAAATGGGAATTTATGCAATGTTATGCAAGATTATGAAATTATAGGTCATGACAAGAATTTAGCAAAAAGAGCCACATGATTTGGAGCTATGGTTTGAAAGTTATGCACTTTTGAAGTTCAATCCACACTTGGCCATGTTTTGATCATATCTCTTCAACCACAAATGAGAAATGGATGATGTTGGACATTTTGGAAATGGGAGAGAGTGATCTACAACTTTCATGTTCAACAAAATTTCATTTGAAGCATTTTTGGTGATGTAATTTTGAGGAGAAAACCTTTCCATTTTTGGCAATTCCAAATTACAGGTCACTTACTATTTTTCGAAAGTTTTGACCTGACTTTATTTTCTTCAATGTTGATGTTTGAAATGTCAAATGAAACTTGTTTGAACATGAATGAAGTATTTCTCATCACTTCCCACCTCCAAATCCAACAGTTGACTTGGTAGTTGACTGGCTAGGGTTTTAGTTGACTGAAGAATGCCTTGATGAGATTCAAGCCTCTACCCCTTGGGATTTTGATTCGAAATGATGTCATGGTTCATATGAACTCTTGTGAATGATCATGGTGCCCAAATTCTCAAGAATGGCCACCATCTATTGCCCATTGAAATGCATTGACTGCCTTGACCTGTGATTGCTTCATCTGTAAGTAACAGGGTTAGATGACATATTTTTGTACTTTTGGTTAGTGATTGAAATAAAAGCAATGATATACAAATGCAAAATATGCTTGGTGATCAAGAAACACTCTCAAAAGATGACCCACCCACAGGGAAGGAGGCAATGTGCACAATGATCCTTGAGGCAATGATGTGATGTGATGCCATGACGGATCTTAGGTGTAGGTGTTTAATTGACTGCATTATATGGTAAAACACTAGATGGGTACTAATGTCTTGACTGATGTCATGACATGTATGTGTGACTACATTGTAGTTACTGCAGGACTAGCTAACACAGGGTTTATTGAATGTCAAACTGGATGCTGTGACATTCATACCTATCAACAGATACTAAGGAATAGAACAACAGGTGTTCTGTTAGAACTTAGTATTTATTTCCAGTCTGGTTATCAAGGAAAGACCAGACCTGGCATAAGGCCTACTGACTGAATGTCAAACTGGATGTTATGACATTCATCATTGACAGCAGCTACTGAACATTAGACAGAGTGGTGTTCTGTTATAATTCAGCATGTAACTTAGTTTGTTCTTCAAGAGAATAACAGAACTAACTTAAGGCCAAATGTGTAAATGTTAAGTTGGACACTTTGACATTTATTAATGTAAGCTGTTACTGTAGTATGGTCATTTTGATCATGTACAGGTCAGCAAAATTGTACAGTCTGTTTTCTGGAAAAATAGACTCAGCATATGGACCTTGATGTCAAGCTGAATGTCGTGACATTCATGCCTGACAGCATATGCTATATTGTAGGTTGTTCAGTTTTCTGTTTCAGCTTTTTCTCAGGCTATTCTTCAGGGATTCAACAACTGAGAGAAAATCCAGGAAATCAACAACCAAGCTACATTCAATGAACCTAACAAATAGCCTATTTGTTAGTAACCTAAATGTTGAATTTATGGGAACTCGCGTGACCTTAAATTCAGGAGAATACAGGTGCAAAAGCCCAGGACAATGCAATATAAAAGGAAGGTGTTCCTTCATTCAGTTTCAGGGATTTTGAGGTGTGAAGATTTTGTGTGTCCATCATACTTCACTGCTGTATTTTTGTGAGTCTTGTATTAGACGTATCCTTTAAGCCAAGCCATTATCAAGTAGATGATAGCTTTGGCATAGGGTGTTCATTGAGTTGTAAGTGTTGTGTCACTCAAAGCTTTTAAGCGTGAGTGCTGTGTATCTTGATTAAAGCTGTGAAGCACAATCAAGAGTTGTTTGAAGTGTGACTTCAACTTGTCTTTAATAGTGTTTAAAGATAGTAATCACTAAGGTGATTGAGGGGGAGTGAGTAGGAACTCTGATCTTAGGTTAAGATTGAAACTGCATTGGGTAGTGATTAAGTGATAAGTTGTAAACGGGTGAGTTTAGCTTTGAATTGATACTACTAATAGTGGATTTCCTCCCTGGCTTGGTAGCCCCCAGATGTAGGTTATGTTGGACTGAACTAGGTAAACAATTACTTGTGTTATTTACTGCACTTACTGTTAAGTTCTGCATAATTCCTATTTGTGCAGAATTGGATGTCATAACAACCAGTGTGACATTCAAAGTCTGATAACTAGAATTTCAATTGGCATCAGAGCAGGCACCCTGCCTGTGAATTTCTGGGTGAGATCTAGGGAAGTTACTTTCTAGTACCATGGACAAGGATTTAGGACACTCAAACAGACCACCCATGTTGGATGGCTCTAACTATGATGACTAGAAGCCTCGTATGATAGCCTTCTTAAGGTCTCTAGATAGCAAAGTCTGGAGAGATGTCAACAAAGGATGGGAACATCCAATGAGGACAGGTGAAGATGGAGTCAGTGTGCAGATTCCTGAAGAAGAGTGGGACAAGGAGCAAGAGGCATTAGCTCTTGGAAATTCCATGGCCTTGAATGCATTGTTCAATGGAATCAGCAAGAACATCTTCAGGCTGGTACACCACTGTGAACTAGCTAAGGAAGTTTGGGATACCCTCAAGGTAACTCATGAAGGTAATTCCAAGGTGAAGATGTCCAAACTTCAGATGCTGACCACCAAGTTTGAAAATCTGAGGATGAAAGAGGATGAGACTATTCATGACTTTCACATGAATATTCTTGAAATTGCAAACACCTCTGGTGGACTAGGTGAGAAAATGGCTAAAGAGAAACTTGTAAGAAAGATTCTCAGGTCCTTGCCTAAGAGATTTGCTATGAAGGTCACAGCCATAGAGGAGGCGCAAGACATCTGCAACATGAAGGTGGATGAGCTCATTGGTTCCCTCCAAACCTTTGAAATGGGCTTGGGTGAGTATGCTGAGAAGAAGAACAAAAGCATAGCTTTTGTATCTAATGCTGAAGAGGAGTCAGAAGCAGGATATACTGGAGGTGATGAAAGTATATCAGAAGCCTTAGCCATGCTTGGGAGACAGTTCAACAAATTCGTGAAGAAGATTGATCAAAGAGGTAGACCCAATGTCAAGAACATCCCATCTGACATTAAGAAAAGATCAACTTCTTATGAGAAGTTCAATCACGGCAAGGGAATCCAGTGTCATGGGTGTGAAGGGTATGGACACGTCAGAGCTGAATGCCCTACTTACCTCAAATTGCAAAATAAGGGTTTAGCTATGACATGGTCTGAAGGAGACTCTGAAAGTGAATCTGAAGGAGAATCTGCCAAACATGTCACTGCACTAACCAGTGTTTGTGCCTCTGAAGAAGACTCAAGTGCAGATGAACTGACCTTTGATGAACTTGCAGCAGCCTATAAGAAGCTGTGTTCCACTAGTGCAGAAGTGCGTGCACAAGGAGAAAAGCAAAAGAAACTCATCAAGGAACTGGAAGATGAGAGACAGAAGCAACTGTCTGTCATAGAGGGTCTAAATGGTGAGATAACCCTGCTGACCTCCAAGCTGAATCAGATGACTAAATCCATCAGAATGATGAATAAGGGAACTGACACCTTGGAAGAGATTCTAAAGGTGGGACAGCAGTCTGGAACCAAATCTGGCCTTGGATTTGGGAAAAGATCCTCAACTGAACACAAACGCCCAAAGGCTAAAGTTCAGAAGTTCAAGCAGAAGTCAAAGCCAATGTCTCAACATCGAGGAACTAGGATGAATGATCATCAGAAGAGGAAATACCAGGAGTGGAGGTGTCACCACTGTGGTAGGCTTGGGCATATAAAAGCCTTCTACTACTGGATTCATGGTTTCCCTAACCAAGCCTTGCATGTTAAGCCTAAGCATAAAACACATAAGCGCTATGTTCCCATTAAGAAGCAACAATGGTATGCTAGGATAGCACACACTGCTCTAAGGGCTTCTACCAGAGAAGACTGGTACTTTGACAGTGGATGCTCGAGACATATGACTGGTATGGAAAATCTACTGGTAGATATTCAACCTCACACTACCAGCTATGTGACCTTTGGTGATGGTGCCAAAGGAAAAATAAAAGGTGTGGGCAAACTGGACTGTTCTGGAGTGCCAAAACTGAATAATGTGCTGTTAGTAAGAGGACTAACTGCAAACCTCATCAGCATAAGTCAGCTGTGTGATCAAGGGTTTCATGTTCAGTTTACTAAGGAGCTATGCATTGTGACAAATGGTGACAATCAGGAAGTTATGAGAGGAACCAGGTCCAAAGATAACTGCTACCTGTGGGAACCTGAAGTCTCTAACTTTTCCACAACATGCTCCTCAGCCAAGGAAGAACAGGATGTGAAGCTGTGGCATAGACGTCTTGGACATCTCCACTTACGGGGAATGAAGAAGATTATATCCAAGGAAGCAGTCAGAGGAATTCCAAAGCTTCTGATTGATGAAGGAAGAGTCTGTTGAGAATGCCAGGTGGGCAAGCAAACCAAGATGTCACATCCGAAGCTGGGACATCCCACAACCTCCAGAGTTCTGGAACTATTGCACATGGACCTAATGGGACCTATGCAGGTTGAAAGTCTTGGTGGGAAGAAATATGCATACGTGGTGGTGGATGACCATTCCAGATACACGTGGATAAGCTTCATCAGAGAGAAGTCAGATACATTTGATGTCTTCAAAGACCTGTGCATAAGACTTCAAAGGGAAAAGGACAGTTGTGTGGTCCGGATTAGAAGTGATCATGGTACGGAGTTCAATAGTTCCAAGTTTGATGAGTTTTGCTCGTCTGAAGGAATAAGTCATGAGTTCTCCTCCCCTATAACTCAGCAGAATGGAATAGTTGAAAGAAAAAATAGAATTATTCAAGAATCTTCCAGAGCAATGATTCATGCAAAGAAGCTCCCCATGCACTTCTGGGCTGAAGCAATGAATACCGCATGCTATGTTCACAACAGAGTCACCTTGAGAAAAGGAACCTCCTCCACTCTATATGAAATATGGAAAGGCAGAAAACCCACTGTGAAGTACTTTCATATCTTTGGAAGTAAATGCTACATTCTCACAGATCGTGAACAGAGAAGGAAGCTAGATCCCAAAAGTGATGAAGGTATATTTCTGGGATACTCCACTAACAGCAGAGCCTACAGAGTGTTCAACTACAGGACCAATGTCCTGAAGTAATCCATAAATGTCATTGTGGACGACAAAGAGGAAGGAACCGATGTCATGGAGGATGTTGAAACATTCCTTGACAGTTTAACTGACAGTCCAGTCAAGTCTGAAGAAGTACAGGAACCTCCTCCTGAATGTGAAGTAGATGTAACCACCAAATTGCCATCTATCAGAATTCAGAAAGACCACCCTAAGGATCTTATCATAGGGGATCCCACCAGTGGTGTAACTACCAGGTCAAGAGGAATAAACTCAAATTCCTGCTTTGTATCCAAGGTTGAACCAAAGAATGTGAAAGAAGCCCTGACTGATGAATACTGGATCACTGCCATGCAAGAGGAACTTGAGCAGTCCAAAAGGAATGAAGTCTGGGAACTAGTTCCAAGACCTGAAGGGACCAACATCATTGGTACCAAGTGGATCTACAAAAACAAATCTGATGAGAAAGGAGTAATTACTAGGAATAAAGCAAGACTAGTAGCTCAAGGATACACTCAAGTTGAAGGGGTAGATTTTGATGAGACATTTGCTCCTGTGGCTAGGCTTGAGTCCATCAGATTGCTGTTGGGGGTAGCATGCATCCTGAAGTTTAAGCTATTCCAAATGGATGTGAAGAGTGCATTCTTGAATGGCTGCCTGAATGAGGAAGTCTATGTGGAACAACCTAAAGGGTTCTGTGATCCTAACCAACCTGAGCATGTATACAAGTTGAGGAAAGCCTTGTATGGGTTGAAACAAGCTTCTAGAGCATGGTATGAAAGGTTAACCGAATTTCTGACCTCAAATGGATACAGAAAGGGTGGCATAGATAAAACCTTGTTTGTGAAGGATGAAGAAGGAAAAATCATGATAGCTCAAATCTATGTTGATGATATAGTCTTTGGTGGAGTGTCAGAACAAATGGTTCAAAAATTTGTTCACCAGATGCAGTCTGAGTTTGAAATGAGTCTAGTGGGAGAACTGACCTATTTCCTTGGAATGCAAGTAAACCAAATGGAGGACTCTATGTTTCTCTCCCAAATCAAGTATGCCAAGAACATAGTTAAGAAGTTTGGTATGGATAATGCCAGGCACAAGAGGACTCCTGCTCCCACTCATCTGAAGTTGACCAAAGATGATGGAGGACCTAGTGTTGATCAATGCTTGTATAGAAGCATGATAGGTAGTCTGCTGTACCTAACTGCAAGTAGACCTGACATTTCTTATGCAGTTGGAGTGTGTGCCAGATATCAAGCAGAGCCTAAGGTGAGCCACTTGAATCAAGTCAAACGGATTCTCAAGTACATCAATGGGACCTGTGACTATGGGATGCTGTATTCACATGGGTCTGAGCCTGTCCTATCTGGGTACTGTGATGCTGACTGGGCTGGGAGTGTTGATGACAGAAAAAGCACATCAGGTGGATGCTTCTTCTTAGGAGACAACCTCATATCTTGGTTCAACAAGAAGCAGAATTGTGTTTCTCTGTCCACTGCAGAGGCTGAATACATAGCTGCTGGAAGCAGTTGTTCCCAACTGGTTTGGATGAAACAGATGCTCACTGAGTACAATGTCACTCAAAATGTCATGACATTGTTCTGTGATAATCTCAGTGCCATCAATATCTCCAAGAATCCCATCCAACACAGCAGGACCAAGCATATTGACATTAGGCACCACTTCATCAGAGATCTGGTGGAAGACAAGGTGATCACTTTGGAACATGTAGCCACGGATCTTCAACTGGCTGACATATTCACAAAGGCTCTGGATGCTACTCAGTTTGAAAACTTAAGGAGCAAACTGGGAATATGTCTCTCTGAGACCTTATAGCAACCACTGATGGTTGGGATAAATTGTTTAATATCTCTGCCTATTAAACAATTTCTACTAGACCATGATTGGTCAACAGATCATAGTTATGCTACTTGCAACAAGGGTGGATACAAGAGGATAAGGAGACACCCTACTGTGAGAAGGCCAACGTACCTGCAGGAGTTCAAGGATGCTGTTCATGCAGGAGTGGTTCTGGATGTCAGAAACAAAATCATGGCATCTGATATGGTGGTACCTACTGTAAAGCAAAAGTGGGTGATTACTTGATCAAAGTTGTGAAGCAAGATCAAGTGGATGGTAACTTGGTTGAAACTGTGAAGTAAAACTAAGTCTGTAACTCTGTCGTTATTCTCTGGTTATGTTGTTGGCTTTGGCAACATTTTTGACAAAAAGGGGGAGTAACCCCTGACAAACAGAGTGGGTGTCTCTACAACAGACTCTCAGGACGACAGATTCCTCCCCTGCAGCGATTATGTGTTGAAGTTTAGATTTAACTTCTGTGTGTGTGTGCTGCTGTGTGAAGTTTTTATTTAACTTCCATGTGTGTGAGTGTGCTGCCACTCTGAGTGTATTAGCTAGTATTAATTCCTGCTAGGTGTGTGATTCCACTGCTATGAACTCTGTTATGGGGATCAAAGTGTTTTAGCCAAAAATTTGCCAAAGGGGGAGTTTGTAGGTGTTTAATTGGCTGCATTATATGGTAAAACACTAGATGGGTACTAATGTCTTGACTGATGTCATGACATGTATGTGTGACTACATTGTAGTTACTGCAGGACTAGCTAACAAAGGGTTTATTGAATGTCAAACAGGATGCTGTGACATTCATACTTGTCAACAGATACTAAGGAATAGAACAGCAGGTGTTCTGTTAGAACTTAGTATTTATTTCCAGTCTGGTTATCAAGGAAAGACCAGACCTGGCATAAGGCCTACTGACTGAATGTCAAACTGGATGTTATGACATTCATCATTGACAGCAGCTACTGAACATTAGACAGAGTGGTGTTCTGTTATAATTCAGCATGTAACTTAGTTTGTTCTTCAAGAGAATAACAGAACTAACTTAAGGCCAAATGTGTAAATGTTAAGTTGGACACTTTGACATTTATTAATGTAAGCTGTTACTGTAGTATGGTCATTTTGATCACGTACAGGTCAGCAAAATTGTACAGTCTGTTTTCTGGAAAAACAGACTCAGCATATGGACCTTGATGTCAAGCTGAATGTCGTGACATTCATGCCTGACAGCATATGCTATATTGTAGGTTGTTCAGTTTTCTGTTTCAGCTTTTTCTCAGGCTATTCTTCAGGGATTCAACAACTGAGAGAAAATCCAGGAAATCAACAACCAAGCTACATTCAATGAACCTAACAAATAGCCTATTTGTTAGTAACCTAAATGTTGAATTTATGGGAACTCGCGTGACCTTAAATTCAGGAGAATACAGGTGCAAAAGCCCAGGACACTGCAATATAAAAGGAAGGTGTTCCTTCATTCAGTTTCAGGGATTTTGAGGCGTGAAGATTTTGTGTGTCCATCATACTTCACTGCTGTATATTTGTGAGTCTTGTATTAGACGTATCTTGTAAGCCAAGCCATTATCAAGTAGATGATAGCTTTGGCATAGGGTGTTCATTGAGTTGTAAGTGTTGTGTCACTCAAAGCTTTTAAGCGTGAGTGCTGTGTATCTTGATTAAAGCTGTGAAGCACAATCAAGAGTTGTTTGAAGTGTGACTTTAACTTGTCTTTAATAGTGTTTAAAGATAGTAATCACTGAGGTGATTGAGGGGGAGTGAGTAGGAACTCTGATCTTAGGTTAAGATTGAAATTGCATTGGGTAGTGATTAAGTGATAAGTTGTAAACGGGTGAGTTTAGCTTTGAATTAATACTACTAATAGTGGATTTCCTCCCTGGCTTGGTAGCCCCCAGATGTAGGTCATGTTGGACTGAACTGGGTAAACAATTACTTGTGTTATTTACTGCACTTACTGTTAAGTTCTGCATAATTCCTGTCTGTGCAGAATTGGATGTCATAACAACCAGTGTGACATTCAAAGTCTGATAACTAGAAATTCATTAGGGACAAAATTGGGGTCTTACAATATCCAAAATGGATCCAATCAAGTACTTTTTGAGAAGCCTGCTTTAACTAGGAGGATCGCTCGTTGGCAGATGTTGTTATCTGAGTATGATATTGAATACCGATCTCAAAAAGCTATTAAAGGCAGTGTCATGGTTGACCATTTGGCTCACCAACCTATTGAAGATTATTAGTCAGTGCAGTATGATTTTCCTGACAAAGAGATTTTGTACTTAAATATGAAAGATTGTGATGAACCATTTCTTGAAGAAGGGCCAGAACAAGGTTCCCATTGGGGCATGGTATATGATGGAGTTTTTAATTTATATGGTAATGGCATTGGGGCAGTGATTATTACTCCTCACGACACACATTTTCTGTTTACATCAAGATTGGTCTTCAAGTGTACAAACAATATGGATGAGTATGAAGTTTTCATTATGGGGCTTGAAGGAGCCATTGATCTCAGAATTAAATATTTTGACGTCTACGGAGATTCAGCTTTGGTTTTGAATCAGATCAAAGGTTAATAGGAGACGAATCAACCCAGGTTGATACCATAAAGAGACTATGTGAGGAGAATATCAACTTTCTTTACAAAGGTTGAGTTTCATCGTATCCCTCGAGATGAAAATTGGATGGCAGATGCTCTTGCAACATTGGCTTCCATGATTATGGTGAATTTTTGGAATGAAGTTCCTAATTTGACTATGATGCGTCTTGATAGGGCAGCTCATGCATTCGCTGTTGAAGAAGACGAAACCATGGTATTATGATATCAAATGTTTCCTCCAAAGTCAGATTTACCTGTCTGGGGCATCTTTGAAAGATAAGAAGACTTTGAGAAGATTGATTGGCAACTTCTACCTGAATGGTGATGTGCTTTATAAGAGACACTTCGATATGGTTTAGCTCAGATGCATGGATAGACACGAAGCAGACCTGTTGATGACTGAAGTCCATGAAGGTTCCTTTGGTAGTCATTCTAATGGACATGCTATGGCGAAGAAGATGTTGAGAGCAGGTTACTATTGGCTGACAATGGAATATGATTGTTGCAAGTCTGTGAAGAAATGCCATAAGTGTCAAATTTATGCAAATAAGATTCATGTTCCTCTGATACTATTGAATGTCATTTCCTCTCCATGGCCCTTCTCCATGTGGGGAATTGATATGATTGGCATGATTGAGCCCAAAGCTTCAAATGGACATCATTTCATTCTGGTAGCTCTTGACTACTTCACAAAGTGGGTTGAAGCGGCATCGTATGCGAATGTGACTAAGCAAGTTGTTGTAAGGTTTATCAAGAATCAGATTATATGTCGTTATGGTGTGCCAAGTAAGATCATTATTGGTAATGAATTTAACTTGAATAATAATATGGTGGAAGCTCTTTGCAAAGACTTCAAGATTGAACATCATGATTCGTCTCCCTAAAGACTCAAGATGAATGGGGATGTTGAAGTTGTGAATAAGAAAAGCAAGAAGATTATTCAGAAGATGCTTTGCATGGGTACCGTACACCCATTCGCACTTCAATAGGGGCAACCCATTTCTCTCTCATTTATGGCAGGGAAGTTATGCTCCCTGTGGAGGTTGAGATCTCGTCATTGCGTGTCTTGATGGAAGCCAAGTTGACAGAGGCTGAATGGTGTCAGACCATATATGATCAGTTGAATTTGATTGAAGAGAAGAGATTGAATTTCATGTGCCATGGTCAGTTATATCAGCAGAGAATGAATAAAGCATTTGATAAGAAGGTCAAGCCTCGTATGTTCAGAGAAGGTGACCTCGTGCTCAAGAAGATTTTATCTTTCAAACCTGATGCTAGGGGCAAGTGGACTCCTAATTATGAAGGCCCATATGTTGTTAAGAGAGCCTTTTCAGGCGGTGCGTTCATTCCTATAACTATGGATGATGAAGAGTTCATGCGTCCTATGAACGCCAATGCAGTCAAGAAATACTTCGCCTAAAAAAGAAAAAGAATAACTCATTAAGTTGAAAACCCGAAAGGGCAACTTAGGCAAAAATGAGCGTCTCGATGGATTGAAAACCCGAAAGGGCGATCTAGGAAAAAATTAGAGACATAAAACATAAAATTTATCCTAGTAGATTGAGTACCCCACCTCGGGGAAATCTAGGAAAAAAATTAGGGATTATGGCAAGTAATTGCATCCGGTTGGTCCTGATTTTTGAAGCAGTTTTGAGAAGTCATTTGGTTCTGATTCATCATTCTCAACTGAAGACAAGCATAATGGATTTTAAAGTTGATAGGGAGAGTAGTAATCATTGTATTCAATGTGCCCATTTTCCATGTAAATTACCATTTCAAACATTGTAATGATCTATGAAGTCTCGCCATTTGCGAACTACCATTCTATTAAATAAAGTTGAGCTTTTATCCGATTATTTATATTCTTATTTGTTTCTGTTTTAAAATTGAATTTTTATGATGATGATTTTGAAATAAATCAATGAATAATTATTTTTCTTAAAATAATAAAAACATTCACTTTAAGAATAATCGATTTCAACAAGGAATGTCAACAACAATCTAAGAACAGGTAAGTCTTGAGGTGTGAGACATTGTTGGTCTTCCCCAAGCATTTGGTTTGATAACTTTATCCTCCCCAACAATCCGTTGTTCATCCCCAGCATTGTTAATAATTTGCTTCCCAAGCAACCTATTATCCCTAGTTGAGCTGATGATTGGTCCCCTTTGCAATTCATCTTCCCCAACTGAGGTGTCCATGTTTTGCATCCCCAGTTTGTGACTTAATGATCGAATCGTGGCTATCTCAGAACCTTTATTTGGTCTCCAGATCCCCATTTGCATTTGTTTGTGTTGCATAACCGTGGCAGTTTCTCCCCTGTGTGAGTCAGATCTTGTTTATTTCACAATCTCCAAGAAGAATCTAATGATTATTGAGGAATTTGATGGTCTTTGATTTTTTCCAAGAGGTCACGGTTTCCCCAACAGTTTGCCTGATTCCTCATTTAGAGCTTTACCTCTTGTATCCCCTGAAGAGTTTCGTCTTATGATAGAAGTTCACTCATCCTCGATAGTGCTTGGTTCTGAGCAACATTTATTATGTCCCCTGCAAGGTTGTCTCCCATTTTATATGGTGTTGACTTAAAATTCCCCGCAGCATTGACTCATTTTGGGATCCTCAGCAGATACATCTTTATCCTTTGGCAGTGCTTTCTTCCCCCACGAAGTTTATCGTGAGTTGGTTGGAAGCATGTTCTCCATGTCTTTCCCCAGCCATAGTTGATTTATTCTGAGCTAGACGATTTATTTTGATCCCTAGAAAAATCTCCAGTGGTTGTTTCCATTTTGCTGAGATTAGTCGGGTATTTTGTAGTGATGATTCAAATCTTCGTTATTTGTATCTTTTGTGTTGTTTTGTCAGCATAATCATAATCATACACATGCATAAAACACAACATCAGATATTTCATTGTACATTTTATCGCATTGATTTTTCTTCTGATCTTCTACTCCAATGATAATTTTTCCCCAAGCGGATTTGGTGTGTCTATCCTCCTTCACTTGTAGTGTGTCAGTCCCTTAAGCAGGAATAGTTTCGCCTAGTGTTCTATCCTTGATATGTTCATCCTAACCGATGACGAATATTCTTCCTTTGAGTTTATCCTTGATATGTTCACTTTCATTAGTGACAGATACTCTCTCTTTGGTCTTTTGCAGAGTACAGGTAATTGTAAAGCCTATTTGATTTCTTTCACCAGTAGGTCGTTCTTACCTAGTAACCGATAATGAATACGCCTCATTTTTGTCAACGAGTCATCCTTGATATGTTTACCTTAATCGGTAACGGATGTCCCTCTATTAGAGTCTATTATCTTCATACCCAGTAACCGGTTTTACATAATATATCTCATTTTACTCCTGCGTTGAAGTTTTTCTTCACCAATTGAGTTTGGTTTCATATTTCTTTGAGAAATCGAATCCCTTTTTATGTAGGTATTTCAGCTTTGCTCTGATTTACACATTTCCCTCGCAGTTGTTTCTTATGATATTGGTGTTATCTAAGTATGTGCAAATCTCCTTTTCCCCCGACCGAGTATTTTAAGTGATTTATTCTCATGGAAATCCCCTCGCGTCTCCTAGCAGTTTTCAAGTCGTAGCCTGGCCTACGCATAGATTTTATCCCCCAGGGTCTCCGTCTCCCCAGTGAGTTTTCCTTATGAAATGCATTGTGCTTCTGTGGACTTTCCGTTCTCTCTGGATTCTTTTCCTTTGTGGCAATTTATTCCCCATAAAGATTATTTTAACATTCATATCATATGCATCATGAGGTCTCTTAGAGACCAAATTTGTCTCTAGATATTGTTATTTAAGTCCATTCTACTGAGTTGATACGAAGATTTTAACCTTTACAACCTCAACTAGAATGTTCTTAAAAAGGGCTTGTGTAAGACCCCAATTTTGACCCTAAAATCCCTCATGTTATTTCATCATTTGCATTGGCTTTGAGATCACACCTTGGCATCCTTCTTACCCCTCATTCATTGGGTTTGCATTGGGAGAGATCATCAAGCACATTTTATTGTATCATACTTTATTTTTCATTGTTTACTAACCAAAATTCCAAAAAATGTATCCATGTATAGCTTTGTTTCTTTTGTATGTAGTGTGTGCATTCACCCATGCTCTATCAACCTCATATCTAGGGTTTAACTCCCTCATGACAAGAGGTTAATCAAGGAATGGCTCACAATGGTTCTAAACATCATATATGGATCCCCATGTTCATTATTTATCATTTTGATCAAAAATTCATCAAAATTTTGAAGCTTGTTTGCCTTGGAGGCCCTAATTCATCTCGGTATCTTGTGTGACTTCCTTAGTAAGTTTCTTCATCATTTGATCAAATATATCAATGGATACTTCATTATAAATCATCTCAATCATATAGGATCCTCCATGAGCCCTAAAGATCAAGAGAACTTCAAGTTTGCAAGTTGGTTTAAAGAGGTTGACCAGAGAAAGTCAACCGATCAAAACTGGGGTTCCCTAGACCCTATCTCCTACCCTTTTTGTCATATGAAAATGGTTCCAAGACAAAATTTACTCTTTATCATAATCCAAACAAACTTCATGTTGGCATCAAGATCTAGTTTTTAATTGAAAGTCATTTTTTATGGTGAACAATTATAGGTCATTTTGTATGTGCCCTAGTTAGGAGGTCAACTCCCAAGGACCATAACTTTCTAAATATTTATGATATGAAGGCCATCCAAGTTTCATGATAAATTTCATGATATCTTATCCAACTTTTATTATTTTAGAAATTTCAAATGCAACTTCCAAGGGCATGTTCCAAGACGAAACTTTATAGGTCATTTTGGGCCATCACCATTGAACAAGCAATTTTCCTCAACTTCTAAAATGCATAACTCCCTCATGACAAATCCAAATGATATCAAATTTGTAACCAAATTGAATAGGAATGAAATAGTTACAACTCTGGTGAAGAAAACATTTTCATTTGGAGCTAATAGCAAAAGTTATTCAAGGTGGAAGAAGTGGTTATTTGACTTTGTACTTAGAAAATTTTCAACTATGTTTGATTTCTCCAACTTCCACCTTAAACTTCATCATGATCCAAGATACAAATGGAAAAGTGTTCAACATAAAAGTTGTTTCCCTTGATGTCACCTTTCTAAAATGTCCAAGAACACTTCATTTGGATAATAATTGAGGGACTTGCACATGGGTTCTTTACATGGCTTCATTTAATAAGATCAATGTCCAATTTCCATTTCCATAATGCATGATCACATGATACCATTTCAGGTTGATTAGCACATAATGTTGGACCTCTTGGCATCACTCAATGGGCCTTGTATAGGCCCATGCAACCATTCAACCAAGGTTCTTATTTTTGACAAAATTTGGTAAGTGTGTGAAAGCAATGCAAAACCCTATATATACATGTCCTCTTGCTCAGAATCAAGGACCCTTTGCCCAACCTTTTATCTACAAACACCCTTTCCTCCATTAAAGGATAATCTGGAAGGTTTTCATTTGAAAATTGAGTTTCAAATTCACTTCTATTTTGAAGTTAAAACTCCAACAGTCAAAACCATATGAGCTTCCATTTCACTTCCTGCAAGCAATCAGAAGCAAGCCAAGCCAATTGAGATCCAGATCGAGCTTCATCACTGCCGAATAGAAGGTGAATTTTCTCATTTCTCTCTTTTTCAATTCTCCCTCAATTCTCAACTATTTTGATTAATGTTTGGTTGGCTGAAGTCCTACCAATGTAGGCAACAAGATTGAGTTGCTTTGAGGTCAAATCGAAGTAACTCAGATCATGCACCTCAAATTTCAAATCCATGTATCTTTCAATATTGGAATTGGAAGAAATTGAGGTCAGATTCGAGCTCCTGAGCATTTTTCCTTCAAAATGATGTCCTCACTTTTCATTTTCTGATTGGTTGAGGGTGGACCAGTCCAGTGAGGTCCACCGGAGAAGATGATCAGTATTAGGGCTCTAGTTGTGTGTTGGCATTATCGAAACCCTTTGATCATGATCCCACGTTTTAATCGGATCCCTTTCTTTTAAATACCAAGCTTACAACGTGTTGACTGCAGTGCACCATGGAACACGCTTGGCCATCAGATTTGCCACCTCAATTAATGAGGGAGATCTGATGGCCCTCATTTTTTCTATTTTCTATTTTAATTCTGCTTTTTCATTTAATTCCTTTATTTTTTTTTAATTCATATTAAATTAATTTTTAATCCAAAAAATATGGGACTTTCACCAAAAATCTTTAAATATTTTTCTCTTTCATATTTTGAATTAAAATTATATTTTGGAATAATTGTGATACTTTTCATGAATTAAATGTTTTTGTACATATTTCCAAAAATCATGAAATTTTTTGTCTAAGGTCCTTTGACCTTGTTTGACCTAGGATAAATGACTTGCCCATATATTTGGTGTTTTGAAGGGATTTGAGGTTTTATCCATATTAAATTGCATTTTAATTCACTTTTGATTTGATTTTTAATTTATTAAATATTTAAAAATTATGTTGAGCCATTTTTATGGTCTTGTGATGTTTGAATTTCTGTTTGGGCCTTGGTCATGGTTGATTTGACTTTTGTTTGATCAATACCATTGGATTTAGGGGATTGATTAAATGTACATTTCATCTCACAAAATGAATGAATGGTATTGATTAGATGAAATTACTCTCATGATTCATTTGTGTTTCTATTTCTCTTTCCCTCTTCATCTTCATCCCAATTCTTTCTTAATCCTTCATTTGACCAATGATTTGTCTAATGTCTAATTGCTAGTTCATTCATCAATGACCTTGTGTCAGATGAATCAACATAAGTCTGACTGAGATAGGTATCCCCCATTTCTTTTAGTGTGTGATATGTTTTAGGGGTTTGGTTCTTTGTACCAAATCTCTAACATGCATTAACACCTATATTTTTATTGCCTAGCCTCAGATAGTTGTAACTTCTACATAAGTCCAATTACGATTGCTTAACATGGAGCTAAATTTGTCCCTCAAGGCATAGCATTCTAGTAAGTGAGATTGTAAGTCTCCCATTCTTCATGGCATTGTATGGAAAATTGACCTTTTTTCCATTCATGAGAGCTAGTGGCATACTTGTTGATTTATCCAAGTTGGAGCCCTTCTTATGGATGCTATCTTAGTTCAAGGATTCATACTTGTGAATGAATGGTTGAGTGTTCTCCAAATAATGACTTAATCAATTAAAACTCATCACTAACATTTAACTAACCATTGGCTAATTTCTTAATTAATGTTATTTTATTTTTAAGTCATTTACTTTATGCAATTTAAATTTCAGTACCTTTATCATTCATTGCCATTTACATTTCATGCAACTTGTTTATGTTTCAAGACCTTTTCACTTTGCTCATTTGAGTCATATCTTGTGATTGCATATATTGTTTGTTTGTTTTTGTTTTGTTTATGGTCTTAGGACCTTAAAATAGCTAATAACAATAAAAATCCTAAAAAACATATGGTTGGACTGTTGAGATTTTATTTGAACTTATGGACTTAGAATTAGGCAACAAGTCCTATGCTAAAGGACTTGGCCAATGCCAACATTTGAGACTAAGCTATCTTTGACTATGCCTTCATCTGATGCAAGACCTAGGATCCCTTTGATTCATATGATACTTTATCGTTATGTTTAACTGTTATTATTGCCTATGTCTGATGTTTGTTTTGAATTGGTCAAGGAATATTTCGTCTGCTACATTGGAAGATATTAAAGAATGTTAGCTATTGGAATGCTTGCCTGGATGATATGGCTATCTTTATTTGATGCCTTGATTTTCACATGATGCTTGGATATTTCTTATTTCTTATCAAAGTCCTAAGGAAAATGAGTTTCTATATGACATTCTTGTCTTTTGGATTGCATCCCATTAGTCAGATCTTTTCAACTCTTAACATTTAATTTTTGCCTAGGGTAATCTCTTCATCTCCTCCCACTTCTTTAATTTCAAAATTTCTCTCTCTTTTCAAAAACTTTCTTTGCTTGTGATTTCAAACTTAGACATGTCCTAATGATTAGAAACTTTGTCATTATGCCATTGACTTTTCAAACTTTTTCTTAAATCAAACTTGTAAATCGACTTAACCATATTGACTTTTTTCAAAAGACAAAAAAAGAATATAAACCCCCTTCAAATCTTTTGCCTTTTGTCCCCTTTTTGCTTGTTAAAACTTTTAATTAAAATAAATTCACTAACTTCTTTGAAATTTTTACCACGAACTACGGGGTTTTGATCCCTCATTTTTATGTTGGTACATAGGCATAAGACCGAAGGTCTTGTCAAACACAAAAATATAATCAATGAATTCTTTTCTCATCCCCTCACTCTATATTTTATCAAACATCATTTATACCAAAAACATATTCACACAAAAAGGGCTCCCTAGGAGTACCTAGGACACTTTGGGTGCTAACACCATCCCTCTGTGTAACCAACCCCCTTACCTGTAATCTCTGGCATTTTATTAGTTTTGATTTGAAAACTTCTTATGTTTGGGTCTTCTTCGTACTTTTCCCTTTTCCTTTGGAAACAATAAAAGCGTGGTGGTGACTCTGGTTTTACTGACGTCAAGTTTATCCATAGCTTGATGGTCACGAATTTACTACTACAGGTTGGTCGATCGTTGAACTTTGAAGATTACAAAGCTTGTCTTAAGTTTCACATGTCGACTCAGCGACTTGAATTACCAGTCTTCAAATTCCAATAATTCTTCTTGACAACCAAATACTTCAACGAGTAGTGGTCTGACTACAAACATCAATGTTTTCCAGTGCACTTTTTATCCAACACATGATCGACGCTTTCTTCACTCTTGTTGGCGAAACGCTTGCTCAACCAGCGACTACCGGTGCTCCCGACAAAACAATCCAAATCATCAATGATGACTAGGCCCAAACAAATAAGGTAACCACTCTTCCCTCGCCTTTTCCTTATTTGAGAAGCAAAATAACAACTTCTTTCTCTCCCTATCTTTATATTCTAGGGTCGAAAGAGGGTTCAAACTGTTGCGTCAACCCCAAACAAACCTTCAAAAAGACAAAAGGGGCCTTCGACTCCGAAACCACAGGTACTTCGTGTCTTAATGTTTTATGATGTTTTCAAAATATTCAGTCCCCCTCTTTCGTATCTTATGACTTAGGTTCTTGAAGAGATGCCCTTGGTCGAAAGTGAAGATTCTGAAGCGCCACCAGTTACTCTGCCTTCTCCGACCAGGAAGAAAAAGAAAATTTAGGCCAAGAAACCTCCTTCAAGACTTGTTTCTTCGATCGTAAAGACTTCAGTTCCTGATGATCTTGTTGAACATATCAAGGATTAACCCTTTGGGGAATGAAAATAGGGATTACAACTACCTTTTACTGGGCAGAATACCAAAACAAGAATATTTGTCATCGGTCAAGATGAACATATCAAGGATAGACTCAGAAGAGAAAGAACATTCGTCATCGGTTAGGATGAACATATCAAGGATAGACTTCCTGGGAAACGTGAAAACTAATCCGCTGGGGAGAAATAAAGCAAGTAGATTACTTTTACTGGGTATTGGGAAAAAGTAAAGTACTCACAAATCAAGAAGAATATTACCATTTACTGGGTAACAGACTCTTGGGGGACCAAAAGCATCGATGAGGATATAACTCAAGGGGAGTGATTCCATCCAGATGATCAACTGGGAAGGAAGCTGAAATAATAACCATCCACGAGGAAATAACTCAGTGGGGAATGAGGAAGGGTAAATTCTTTCTACTTAAGGGGATGACACTCTACAATTGAGGGAGGACAGACACACCAAAACTGCATGGGGGAAAGAATACCACCATAGCAGAGGAACAGAGAAGAATGCATCTCAAAGTGCAATAATAATGCAATAATGAAATTTATGAATGTATATGTTTATGTATATATGATGATTATGCTGACAAAACAATCAGAAGGATACAAATGTCAATGATCTGAATCATCATTATAACACTCAGACAATCTCAACAGGATAGAGGCATCCGCTGGAGAAAAAGAGTTGCTAAGGATGAATAGGAATTATCTATCCCGAGGGCTTGATCCTGGCTAGGCAAGAGGAAAAATTGCCTAGGATATCCATCATCAACTCTGCGAGGAATTTTAGGTCAACACCATATCAAATGGGAGACAACCTTGCAGAGGACCAGAAACATTGCTCAAAAACCAGTGTTGACGGGGATCAGAGATAACTCCGCTGGCGACCTGAGGGGAAACAAGATATGTACTCAATCTATGCAAACCTTTGAGATAACACGCCTTTAACCCGATGGAGGCGATTATAAACTCAGTTGGGGAAACCAACAAAACTCGGTTGGAGATGTAGGGTTGCCAATTGGAAAAGATGATCGAACCAACTGCTTGGGGAAAACCAACAATGCTTCGCATTTTAGGACTTACTTTTCCTCAGACTGCTGTTGATGTTCCTTTAATGTAATCGATTGCTCTTAAAAAGTAATTGCTTTTATTCTTTTCAGAAAAACATGACTTTGATTTTTAAACTTAATTTCAAAATGATCATAATAAAATTTAATTCTATTTAGCTGAATAAATAAGAGTATAAACAATTGGATAAAAAGTTCAACTTTATTTAAAAGAATGGTAATTTGTAAATGACAAGACTCCACAGATCCTTACGAAAGTTGAAAAATGGTAATTTACATGGAAAATGGCTACATTGAATACAATGATCATAAATCCTTCTACCAATTTTGATATTCACTGTGCTCCTTAGCTTCGGTTGAGAACGACGAATCAAAACTCAATGACGTGCACAAGAATTTCTTCAGAATTGAAGGTCAACCGAATGCAGTTACTTGCCATGATCCCTAATTTTTGCATAAATTGCCCCAAGGTGGGTACTCAATTTATCGGGATAAGTTTTTCTGTTTTATGTCTCTAATTTTTGCCTGGATCGCCCTTTCAGGTTTTCAATCCACCGAGACGCTCATTTTTTCCTAAGCCTCCCTTTTGGGTCTTCAACTTAGCGAGTTGTTCTTTTCTTTTTAGGCGAAGTATTTCTTGACTGCATCGGCATTCACAGGACGTGTGAACTCTTCATCATCCATAGTTGTAAGAATCAAAGCACCGTTTGAAAATGCTCTCTTAACAACATATGGGCATTCATAATTAAGATTCCATTTTCCCCTAGCATCTGGTTTGAAAGATAAGATCTTCTTGAGCACAAGGTCACCTTCTCTGAATACATGAGGCTTGAACTTCTTATCAAAAGCTTTCTTCATTCTTTGCTAATATAACTGACCATGACACATGGCAATTAACCTCTTCTCTTCGATTAAATTCAGTTGGTCATACCTGGTCTGACACCATTCAGCTTTTGTCACCTTGGCTTCCATCAAGACACGCAATGATGGCATCTCAACCTCTACCAGGAGCACAACTTCCATGCCATAGACAATCGAGAAAGGGGTTGCCCCTGTTGAATTGCAGATGGATGTATGGTACCAATGGAAAGAAAATGGGAGCATCTCATACCAATCCTTGTACGTCACAACCATGTTCTGGATGATTCTCTTAATGTTCTTTTTGCAGCTTCAACAACCCCATTCATCTTGGGTCTGTAGGGAGAAGAATTATGATGTGTTATCTTGAAGTCTTTGCAAAGAGCTTCCACCATATTATTATTCAAGTTAGATCCATTATCAGTAATGATCTTACTTAGCACACCATACCGGCATATAATCCGATTCTTGATGAACCTCACAACAACTTGCTTGGTTACATTCACATATGATGCCGCTTCAACCCACTTTGTGAAGTAATCAATAGCCACCAGAATGAAACGGTGTCCGTTCGAAGCTTTCGGCTCAATCATGACAATCATATCAATTCCCCACATGGAGAAGGGCCATGGAGAGGAAATGACATTCAACAGTGTCGGGGGAACATGAATCGTATTCGCATAAATTTGACACTTGTAGCATTTCTTTACAAACTTGCAACAGTCAGATTCCATTGTCAGCCAATAGTAACATGCTCTTAACATCTTCTTAAACATAGCATGTCCATTGGAATGAGTACCAAAGGAACCTTCATGGACTTCAGTCATCAATAAGTCTGCTTCGTATCCATCCATGCATCTGAGCGTAACCATATCGAAGTTTCTCTTCTATAGCATATCACCATTCAGGTAGAAATTTCTAGCTAATCTCCTCAAAGTCTTCTTATCTTTCAAAGATGCCCCAGGCGGGTAAGTCTGACTTTGGAGGAAACACTGATATCAAAATACCACAGCTTTTCATCTTTGATCTCTTCAATAGCAAACACATGAGTTGGCCTATCACGACACATCACAGTCAAATTGGGAACTCCGTTCCAAATTTTGACCACAATCATTGAAGCCAATGTTGCAAGAGCATCTTCCATCCGGTTTTCATCTCGAGGGATATGATGAAATTCAACCTTTATAAAGAAAGTTGAAATCCTCCTCGCATAATCTCTATATGGTATCAAACCGGGTTGATTTGTCTCTCATTCACCTTTGATATGATTCACAACCAAAGCAGAATCTCCATAGACGTCAAGATACTTGATTCTGAGATCAATGGCCTCTTCAAGCCCCATAATGCAAGCTTCATACTCAACCATATTATTCGTACACTTGAAAGTCAATCTAGTTGTAAATGGAAAATGAGTGCATTGAGGAGTAATGATCGCTGCCCCAATTCCTTTACCATATTGATTAATAGCTCCATCAAATACCATGCCTCAACGGGAACCAGGTTTTGGCACTTCTTCAAGCAATGGTTCATCACAATCTTTCATTTTTAGGTACAAAATCTCTTCATCAGAAAAATCACACTGCACTGACTGATAATCTTTAATCGGTTACTAAGCCAAATGATCAGCCAAGACACTACCTTTGATCGCTTTTTGTGATCGGTATTCAATATCATACTCAGATAATAACATCTGCCAACGGGTAATCCTCCCAGTTAAAGTAGGCTTCTTAAAAATATACTTGATTGGATCCATTTTAGATATCAACCAAGTAGTATGATTCAGCATATAGTGACGCAGACGCTTAGTAGCTCAAGCCAATGCGCAACAAGTCTTTTCAAGCATAGAATACCAAGTCTCACAGTCGATGAATTTATTACTAAGGTAGTAAATTGCATATTCTTTCTTCCCAGATTCATCTTGCTGACCAAGAATGTAACTCATACTTTCATTAAGCATAGTCAAATACATGATCAAAGGTCTTCCTTCAACAGGCGGAGACAGAATCAGAGGTTCAAGCAGATACTCTTTGATACTGTCAAAAGCTTTCTAGCACTCTTCGGTCCAATCACAAGATTAATCTTTCCGAAGAAGCTTGAATATAGGCGCACATGTGGCAGTCATATGCGATATGAATCTCGAGATGCAATTCAAGTGGCCGAGAAAACCTCTGACTTGCTTCTCAGTTTTGGGCGCATACATCTCTTGTATTGCTTTGACCTTGGCAGGATCAACTTCAATACCTTTCTTGCTGACAATAAAGCCCAAAAACTTACCAGAACGAATACCAAAGTACACTTATTAGGATTCAAGTGGAGTTTATACTTCCTCAAACGCTAGAATAACTTCAACAAATGCTCAACATGTTCTTCTTCATTACTTTATTTTGAGTGATCAATATGGTATTCAAGTGGAGTTTGCACCAGCATTCTTTAGACCGAAAGGCATTACTCTATAACAGAATGTTCCCCAGGGTGTAATGAATGTGGTCTTCTCCATATCCTTGGGTGCCATTTTGATCTGATTATAACCGAAATATCCGTCCATAAACGAAAATACTTTGAATTTAGATGTATTATCTACCAACATATCAATGTGTGATAGAGGAAAATTATCTTTTGGACTAGCCTTGTTCAAATCTCTGTAATCGACACACATTTTGACTTTTCCATCCTTCTTAGGAACAGGCACGATATTGGCCACCCACTGTGGATACTCAGCGGTAACAAGGAAACCATCATCAATCTTCTTTTGCACTTCTTCTTTGATGTTTACTGCCATATCGGGATGTGTCCTCCTCAACTTCTGCTTGACTGGCGGGCATTCTGGCTTTAACGGTAATCTATGCTCCACAATCTCAGAATCCAAACCAGGCATGTATTGATAGGACCAGGTAAACACATCTGAATATTCTCGAAGAAGATCGATCAACCCCTTCTTAACCTCTAGACACAGTTGAGACCCAATCTTGACTTCCTTCATATCATCTTTGGAACTCTAGTTGACTAACTCAATCTGTTCTTCGAATGGATGAATGGCTTTTTCCTCATTCTCAAGTAGACGAGATAATTCATCAAATACTTCTTCATCACTTTCTTTCTCTGCCTCAAACACGTGGAATTCAAAGTTTGGACAAGTAGTAGGATCATTGTATTCAATGGGTTTAGAAACCAACCTGCATAATGATTTGATATTTTGATTTTAGAGAAGTGAATTGTGACCAAATATTATGCAGATGGACAATTATTATTTATTTATGTTTTTTGTGATTACCATTTTTAGAAAAGCAAAAAGTAAAAATAAAAACATCATAGATTTGGATGAATAGAATTGCATTTTATTAATGATAATTGAGAAATGCCCCACAATGTTCACTTCCCCCTTAGGAATAGGAGAAGGATTTTTCTTAAAATAATGGAAAAAACAAATTACTTAGAGCGATGGACAATAACGGGAACATCAACAGCAACCCAATTCTTGTAAGCCTTTCCATGCGTCACAAATTGGCGCAGTCTTCCTCTTCATCTCCCTCGATTACGGCAGTTGAGTGTTGTTCATTACCATGGATGAACCCTCTGCTACAGAAACTTGGTTGCATATATTTAGTTCTAGCATGAGACGACCCTTGCTGGAATCCCAATCCAGCTATACTCTTATTCTCGGCGACCTCTACCATACGACCCCATTGATCTGTTCTGCCATCTTCAATAATTTTCTGTGCATCTTTGAAAGAGGGCATGGGTGCCCCTGCTTTCTTAACTTCAGCAATAAATAATTTCTGGAACGGAGTTCCTACCTCCTCCTCAGATTCCACATACGTAAAAGACGATAGATGGCTTACCAACAATGCTTTTTCTCCACCCACAATGACAAGTTTGCCATTCTTCACAAATTTCAATTTTTGGTGCAGAGTGGACGTCACAGCTCCAGTCTCATGGATCCATGGCCTTCCCAACAAGAAGCTATAGGCCGGGTGGATATCCATTACATGAAAAGAAATCTAGAAATCACTCGGACCTATCTTCACTAGAAGGTCCACTTCTCCTATAGCAGTCTTGTGAGAACCATCAAATGCCTTGACAATTATACTGCTATACCTCATCGTGGCGCCTTGATATGATAACCTAGACATAGTTGATTTGGGGAGTACATTCAAAGAAGAACTGGTATCGACCAACACATTGGACAATGCATCTTCCTTACATTTCATCGATATATGTAGTTCTAGATTGTGATTTTTTCCTTCCTCGGGAAGTTGTTCATCTTAGAAACTCAAGTTGTTGCAGGAAGTAAAGTTAGTCACAATGTGGTCAAACTGATCCACAGTTACATCATGCTCTACGTAAGCTTACTCCAACACTCTTTATGATGCTTCTCTGTGCGCTTTAGAATTCATAAGCAGAGACAACACTGAAATCTTCAAAGGAGTCTGGAGTTGCTGCTCCACCACATTAAATTCACTTTTCTTTATCAATCTTAGTACCTCATCATCATCATTAGGCTTCAATTTGTTGGGTTCCCCAGACTGACACATTAGAGCACTAACCGGATTCATTGCGGGTACCTCAACTTTATTACCAATATCTTCTACATCCTTCGGGGAAATTACCAAAAACACGACCGCTATGGTTCTGTAAGACCCTAATTTTGACCCTAAGATCCCTCATGGCATCATATCCTTTGATCATTGCATTACCTCAAGGATCCTAGCATGTGTGGCTCCTTAACCCTTGGGTTGGGACTTGTGTGAGTGGTTTGAGACCACCTAGCATGCTTGAATTGTATATTATTGTTTTTATTATTTGTTTAACTAATCAAAATCACAAAAATATGTCACTAACTTGTTTTGTTTTGAAGCTTAAGCAATAATGAGATCCCTTGCTCCTAGGAGGCTCCTATGCTCAAGGAAAGGGACAGATAAAGATGAAAGCAAGCATGACAATGGTTCCCAAAGCTCTCAATCATAATATATGTCTCCCATGTATCTCAATTTGCCAATTTGATCAAGATAAACCAAAGGGCTTGAGGTTTGTTTCCCAAGGAAACCCTAATTCATATTTGCATTGACTGTGTTTTACTCATGAAGCAACCTCAACCTATGTTCAAATAGAATCAAGGTAAGTTCTTTAATTCATTATTTTATGCATATATGAGCCTATGTGAGGCCCCTCAATCATTCATTCAACAAGATTTGAAGTTTGGACTTGAGAAGTTGACCAGTCAAGTCATCTCACTAAATTGAAATCCACTAAGACCTAACTTTTGATGTGTTTGTCAAATGAAGATGACCCCAAGAGAAACAATGTCACTAAAAACCATGTGAACAACTTTAATGTTCTTCAAAAATTCATTTGAAACTTGGAAGGTCATCATTCATTTCAAAATATTATTGGTCATTTTGACTAAAACCCTAATTTCGGGTCAAATTCCCAAGGATCTAACTCACTCATTTTTTATGATTTTAAGGTGAAACTAATTGCATTGGAAAGCTTAAAATGTCTAATTCAATTGTAATGTTGGACACAATTTCATAATCCTAAAAGAAACACATGTGATAATACAAAACATTATAGGTCACTTTGGACCAAAGCCATTAAATCTTGAAAAAGTCCAACTTTAAGTGCCCTTAGATTTCTCATCAGAAATCCAAATTATGCAAAATTTAAGTCCAAATTGATCAACTTGAAAATATCTACAACTTTGATGTTGGAGGTTTTTCCATTTGAGGCTTGCATCATTAAAACAAAAGGGCTTGAAGTTGGCCAGTTTTGGCAAATTTTTCAATGACATGTTTTGTACATCAAACTTCATGACCAGTTTTCATAAATTTCCAAACTACAAATGGATTATTGTCCAACATAGCTTTTGTTCCTTATGTCAAGACCTTTCCAACCATTACTCACATGCCTATGTTTGGATTTTATAAGAGTGACTTTTGAAGAGGGGAACATTTATGCCCAATTATGGAATTCATGATGAAACTTCATGCACAAGCAATTGCAATGCAAACCACACGTCCAAATCAATTCATTATGCTATCATCTTGCAAAACCATCAACTTTTGGGCCTCACATGCGCCTGTACAGGCCCATGCATAGAGGACCCAAAGCTTCATGCACACGGTTTTGGCACTCCATTTGCTTGCATTCCAGCTATAAATACATGCCTCACTTCATTCAAATCTCATCCTTGAATCAACCTGAAGCTCTGTAGAAATTAAATCCCAGCCACACTAGAAGAATTTTGATTTCATTTTCTCAAATTCAAACTTGAATTTCAACTTCCCTGGTTGATCTTCAGTTTATAATTCCTAAGCCTATCATCATCACCATCTCAAGAGCAAGCTGCAAGCAAGAATTTGGTTGGATCGTGCTCATCAAAGCTTCACTTTAAAGGTTTACATCTCAACTATTTTGATTCGAATCTCACCATATATTGTGCTTTGCTTGTGTTTGTTTGGTTCTCTGAAGTCCTCGTGTGAGAGGTAAGCCAATGGTGGCTTTAATTTTGTGAATTGATGCATTTCAGATTGAACACCTGGATTTTCCATCTCAGATTTCTCCTCCCATAGAGATCTTGAGAGAAATCCAAGGTTACAGGGGTGATGTACATCACCCCAGATTTAATTTGGTATAAGGCACGTGTAGTTTGGTTGAGGTTGCAAAACCTGCAACTGGTGGCCGGTTTCTGTTTGCTCACCGGAGAAGATGATGGTTTCCACCACCGTCCCCACGTGGAACTCCCTTGGACCTTGGATCTGACTCCTATGATCTAATCTCAGCCTTTGTTATATTTGACTTTTTTGAATCCATTTTTTTTTGCGCTTGACTCATGTACATGATGCGCCCGCCTCTGATCCGTTGATGTTGTCCACGTCAATTAAGGAGATGGATCGTGCGCTTCCTGATTTTTCTATTTTCCTAATTTCTGTTTTATTTTCCTTTTATTCCATTTATTTTTAAAAATTCATAACTCTTTTATTTGGAATCACAAAAATATGAGACCAATTGCAAAAAAATTCTTTTAAAATCTAGTTTCATAATCAGGTTTTTAATTATTTTTGTGGTTCCATTTAATATTTTTTGTGAATTATTTTGTTTTTAATAGTTTTTAATTCATTTTAAATACTTTTTAATATTCAAAAATTCCAAAAATATTTCCTTAACACATTTCGATCATGATAAGTCTATGAAAATATTCTCATCAATTTCTTAATTGTGTTATATTTTAATGGTTTTAATTGATTTTAAAATAGTTTCTGTTTTCAAAAAATGTTGAGAAAATTTGTCAAACCTTGTTTGACCATGTTAGACTTATGATGATTCAATTGGACTTATCCAAGTTGATTTGAATTGAATTTGAAGTTTGACCTTATTTTGTTCATTTTTTTTATGTATTATTTTAATTCCAAAAAACTACCAAAATATGTTTGACTTTTCTTGACTTCTAATCTTCATTTCACTTCTGTTTACCATTGGTTGATGTTGATTCCATTCACATTTGACTATTGTATTTTGATTATGTCATTTGAATTCTCATTTTATATTCATTTCATTTCATCTTCATCTTCTTCTTTTTCTTTTGGCCAATGAGTTAATGATTTGTGGTTAGCCTTGACATATGAGATGCTTAACCTTCTTTGATCCAAATCAAATTTAACTTGATCAAAGATCAAGTGAATTGCTTTGTGTCCAAGATAGGTTGCTTCTTGGTCAAGCAAAAAACCTAAAATCCAAACAAGGCCTTTCACTCTTTTCTTTTGGCATGGCAAGTTGTAGGAGCTTGGCTTAATAGTCATGATCTCTAACTTGTGTTTGTTTGCCTATAGTTTTATTGACCGACCTCAGATAGATGTGACTACTACATTAGTCCACTTACGATTGCTTAACATAACGCTAAATTGCCTATTGGCACACTAACACTAATTACTAATTACTAACTTTTAATTCAAGCATTTAATTATTGCAATTTATCTTAATGAAATTTAATTTCTTGCTCATTTATTCATATTGTCTTTTCCCTTTGCTCATTTAAGCTCATGTTTATGTTTATGCCATTTTCCTTTTGCTCATTTGACCTTATAAATGTATGTAAATATATTGTTGCCTTGTGCTTGTTTTGTCTTTGTTTGTGTGAACCCAATGCAAAAAGGAGAAAGGACTTAGAATTAGGACCTCACCCATGCTTAATGGAGTTCAAGAGCAACTAGGCCTCATGCCTTTAGAATGCTAATTTCGTTGAAGAGCAACTAGGCCTCATGCCTTTAGAATGCTTAATCTTGAAGTTGTCTTCAAAGGACCCCTAATCCAAAACTCTTTCTTTGTCCATTCCTCTTATTGCATTGTGAACTTTTTGATTGTTTGTTCTTGTGTGATAGGGATTCCAAACTTGAGATTGTAAGAAGGACCATTGTCATGAATAACCAAGTTAAGAGAAAGGCAAGCCAAATGAAGATCCTAGGAGCTTGAATGTTTAATTGTTTTGATTACTTGTTGCTTGCTAAGTCCAAATGAAAGGAGCATCTTGAATCATCTTTATGATCTCAAGAAAGGAACTCCAAGGGTTTTATCTCTTCTCTCATCTTTGCATGTTTAGGATTAGCCCTTCTTTTCTTCTCTCCACTCTAACCCAAGCCAAAATCATTTTGTGCAATCATTGACATTGTTTTCAAAATTAGAAACCTAGGCCATATGCCTTTGATTTTTCAAACTCTTTTCATTAATACTTATGTTGAAAGAACCTTAAGTCAACTTTGACTTCATTTTGTGAATACTTTTAATTTGTAAATATAACTCACTTCAAATTGTTTTTAGCGGTTCCAATGGCCACCATTGTTAAAACCTTTTTATAAACATTAGTCATTAGGTTTGAGTTATCATAGTGGTTGATGTAAACCTCATCTTATCCTTAGTGATTGGACTATAAGTCTTCCATACTTATTATAGGGTGGATCCCTCACTAGTATGTTGAAGCTCTCCTCACATGATGGATTGTTGGTTTAGGTTGAGTTTTCTCCCTTTGATAATAAAAGACCTTAAGGCTTTTAACCAAATCAATGCACCAATCTTTTGAGATTTTTACCCGAACTACGGGGTTTTGATCCTACCTTTGTGATGGTACGTAGGCAATGGGTTTATCCGTTCAAACAACAAAATTATAAATTATTTGTATATTCTTTTCCTATCGCCCCAATCATGATTGCACTAGTTTTTTTTCACAAATACCGACCTACAATACATCTTTGAAAAAAAGGCTCCCTTAGAGTACTAAGGATGTTTTGGGTGCTTAAAACCTTCCCATTGCATAACCAACCCCCTTACCCAGATCTCTAACATTTTTATTAGTTTTTGATTTGATAAAACTTCTTGGTTTTTGTTCGCTTTTTAACCTTTCCTTTGGATAAATAGAAGTGTGGTGGCGACTCGAATTGTATAAATTACTTTTGATTTAGTCAATAAATCTAAAGGTAACGAATACCCCGCAACAGAAAAGTGGCGACTCTGCTGGGGAGGAGTAGGTTTCCTAGTGGGTTTAGCCTACTTTTTGCTTGTTGTATTGTATGTTTAAATTTATTTGTGACATATTTTTGTGCAAATTTGGGATGATTGTATTGTTTATAATGTATGAATTGCTTGATATATATCAATTGCTTGTGCGCTTGGTGGTCTCTTATGAGATGAGTTCTATACCCGAACTCGAGTGCACTTATGATAGGAGAATGGCATAGTCTTGTTGACTTGTGTGGAGTTATTCCTTAGCAAGTTAACTTGCAGGCCCATTCACTTGGTGGAGGCCTTGTTGGGATCAATAATGTCACACGAGCAGTCGTGGTTAGGCATTACTCTTTCCAATATAAACCTTAGAAGCCAAGGACCTTATATTACCTAGCCCATCTCGGCCTATTTTAGGACGTAGTGCGAAGGTCGTTCAAGTGTAAGATTTCATATGATTATTACGCGATACTACACTCATAAGAGTCTCTCTTGAGAATATTTTTGGAATACGAGTAGTCTTTTAGAACATGATTGTCAGATTTAACCATAGTACACTCCCTTTGGGTGGCTCTCAACCGAGACTCCATGCTCGTGACTTGCAACAAACCCTTAATTCGCGGTTGATCCATTCTCGTATATCCTCAATATCAATGGATCTTGGGTGTTGATAAGGTGTAAACCATAATCCACCAAAATGGATGATTGATATTGAGGATGACTTGATACATCCCGTGACCTTTGTGTGGTGTGACTTGCTTGATCCTTGAGTGTGATTGTTGCATTCATGCATTCATTTGCATCCATATCATCAACAATGAGAAACTTTTCAAGGAACTTAAGAGGTCTATATGAAAATTTTCAGACAATGGATAAGCAAAGAAGGAATACGAAGAAGTACAGTTTCAGACAACCCGACTTGAAAGAGTTAAGGAGTTTGACATCATATGTATTAGATCCCTTGGAGTTCAAAGCTCGCCATGGGAAGCTTTTGTCTATTCTTCCTACTCATGTGGATGAAGGTATGATGAGTGTGTTGGTGCAATTCTACGATCCTCTGTATCGGTGCTTCACTTTTCCGGATTTGCAACTTTTGCCTACGCTTGAGGAGTATGCCTATCTTGTAGGTATACCTATCTTGGATCAGTTTCCGTTCAGTGGCTTAGAGAGGGTTCCTTCTTCCCAAGAGATTGATGATCTACTTCATATGGATGAATCTGAGATTGGTGCTCATATGACTACCAAAGGTGGAATTCAAGGTCTCCCATCTGATTTTCTCATCGCCCAAGCTACTTTTTTTGGGAAGGCCATGAGTGAGGATGCCTTTGAAGCCATATTTGTACTTCTCATCTATGGGCTAGTGTTATTTCCCAACATCGACAATTTTGTGGATGTGAACGCTATTAGGATTTTCTATACTCTTAATCTCGTTCCTACTCTGTTGGGTGACACTTATTTCTCTTTGCATGTGAGGAATGCAAAGGGTGGTGGTACCATTGTGTGTTGTTTGCCTCTGTTGTACAAGTGGTTTATTTCGCACTTGCCTCAGACGCTCGCTTTCAAAGAGAACAAAGGATGTCTACAGTGGTCCACGAGACTTATGTCTCTCACTAATGATGATATCTTTTGGTATAACCGTGTGTATGATGGTGTCCAGATTATTGACTCTTGTGGTGAATTCTCCAATGTGCCTCTTCTAGGTACATGTGGTGGAATTAACTACAACCCTATTTTGGCTCGCCGTCAACTTGGTTTCCCCTTAAAGGATAAACCTAATAACATTTTCTTAGAGGGTGTGTTCTCTCAAGAGGGTAAAGATCCCCAGAACATGAAGGGCAGGATGGTCCGCGCTTGGCGCAAGATTCATAGGAAGGGAAGGAAAGAGCTTGGTCCGAAGAATTGCATTGCTTTGGAACCCTAAACCTCTTGGTTGAGGAGGAGAGCTTTTTAATACCGCATGCCCTATGACTATCCAAGACCTACATCTATGGTTATGGTTGGGCCTTCAACCCTCCCTAACCCAAGAGTAGAGGAGTTGAGAGATGAAGACCATTCGCGTGCTTGGGTCCGTGAGCGAGAGGAGCTACTTCAGCAACTCAGAGATAAGGATGTTGTGATAGAGTTTCTAGAGCATCAGATTATTGATGAACGCAATGACGTGGTTACTTCTCTTCTTCCTCAGTCTTCCAAGTTTTGGAAGAGGAAGTACGATCGACTCGCCAAGGAGAAGGAAAATATGGAAGCAGCTTATGAGAGAGAGGTGAAGAGGCTTCGTGTAGCTTATCTTCCGGTCTCGAGAGCTTTGGACAATTGTTTCTAGGGCTCCATAGGATGTTATTCTCCTTTCCTCTTGTATTGTATTTGGTTACCAAGACTATACTTCTTCTTTGGTGTAAAAACTTTTCCAAATATTATTGATATGAGTATTCCATATATGTTCTAAAAGATTAATATTTGCAAATAGATCTCTATAAAGTTCCTCAAATAAAAATAAAATCATGTGCACAAGCATTGCATGCATCATGTGCATAAGCAGGTTTTGTTTAGGGTTTCTTGATCAGTGGTCTAACTCTGTGTTCTTCATTTATTTTGAAGACAAGCTTACGCACCGGTATAACACCAGGGCAAATCTACCAAAGCTGATGGATCATCTTGAACAAGAGAACCGTGAATTGAAGGAGGAAGTAGCTAGGCTGACTGCCATGATGAAGTCAGTGCTGGCTGCTTAAAGCCAGTCATCTCCAACACCTGCAACTCCTCCCTAGAGGACGGTCATCTCAAAGGTAGCTTCCTCAACTGTGCTTGCCGCCACCGCTCATTTTGCTCCTGCTATACCAGCCGGGTTTCCTTGGGGGATGCCCGCAAACTTTGTGCCTGAGGGTCTTGCTCCGACCTTTGCTTCTCTACCGACATCTAGCCCGGTCCTTGCTGTGCCACCTCCCGTTATGCTCACATTACTGAGAGTCGAAGACACCATTTATCACTCAAAGCCATCTGAAGGCCCAGATGTTTATGAGAAAATGGACGCCATGAACGACCAATTCCTTGAGTTGCGCAAGGAACTAAAGACTCTAAGAGGGAAGGACCTCTTCGGTAAATCTGCTGTTGAGTTGTGCTTTGTGCCCAACGTCAAAATCCCTATGAAGTTCAAAGTGCCTGACTTTGAAAAATACAAGGGAAACACTTGTCCTCTCAGCGATCTTGTGATGTATGCTCGCAAGATGCCAACACAAACAGAGAATGATCAACTTCTCATTCACTACTTCCAGGACAGCCTGTCCGGTGCTGCCCTTAGATGGTACATGGGTCTGGATAGTGCGAACATCCGCTCCTTCAATGACCTTGGCGAAGCTTTCGTCAAGCAATATAAATACAACGTTGACATGGCTCCTGATAGGGACCAACTGAGGGCTATGTCCCAAAAAGAGAAGGAGACTTTTAAGGAGTACGCTCAGAGGTGGCGTGAATTGGTTGCACAGATTGTGCCACCCCTCGAGGAGAAGGAAATGACCAAGATCTTTCTGAAGACCTTGAGTTCATCTTACTATGAGAGGATGATAGCTAGTGCTCCCTCGGGGTTCACTGAAATGGTGAACATGGGAATGAGGCTAGAGGAAGGAGTCCGGGAAGGACGTATGACCAGGGATGAAGGCTCTTCTGCAAAGCGATATGGAGGCTTTGCAAAGAAGAAGGAGGCAGAGGCACATGTCGTGTCTTCCCATATCAAGAGAAGACCCTTTGTGAAGAGAAAGACTGTTCGCCCTGCCAATAACCAACACCAGGTGGCTCATATAGCACCTGCCTTCAGGGGAACTCAACATTATCAACAACAATAACATCAACAATATCAACAGCATCGTCCATAACAGCAGGCCTACCAGCCTTGAAACAACAACAATACCAGCACCAGCTACGATAGAAAGAGGGTCACTTTTTGTAAGACCCCAATTTTGGCCCTAAGATCCCTCATGGCATCCTAACATTGCATTTGCAAAGCCTCAAGGATCATAAGCATCTTGGTTCCTCTTACCTTTGGGTGGGACCTCTTGTGAGTTGTTTGAGATCACCAAGCATGCTTGAATTGTATATTATTGCTTTTCTCATTTTGTTTACTAACCAAAAGCACAAAAAAATGTCACTAACATCTTTTGTTTGTAGCTTGAGCAATCACAAGATCTAAAAGCTTCTAGGTGATCCTTTGTGCAATGATATGGCCAAGAGAAGATGAAGGCAAGCATTGCAATGGTTCCCAAAGTTATCATCCACCAAATATTCCACCCTAGCATCTCAATTCATCATTTTGATCAAAGCAAGTCAAAGGGTTTGAGGTTTGTTTCTCAAGGAAACCCTAATTCATCTGTTCATCAACTCTGCCTTGCTCATGAAGCAACCTCAACCCATGGTCAAATACAATCAAGGGAAGTTCTTTAATCATCATTTCATGCATATTTGAACTCATTTGAGTGTCCTCAATCATCAATTCATCAAGATATGAGTTGTGGACTTGAGAAGTTGGTCAGTCAATTCATCTAACTATTTTGAAATGCACTGAGACCTAACTTTTTGTGTGTTGTTCAAATGGAGATGATCCCAAGAGCACATATGTTCTTAAGGACAATATGAACAACTTTTATGTTCATCAAAATTGGATTTGAAGCTTGGAATAGTATCATCCATTCCAAGACATTATAGGTCATTTTGACTGAAACCCTAATTTTGGGTCAACTTCCCAAGAACATAACTCATTAATTTTTCATGATTTTCTGGTGGAACCAAATGCATTGAAAATCTAGTTGTGTCTACTTCAAATGATATGTTGAGCAAAATTTCAAAATCTCAAAAGAAATACATGTGATAATGCAAAACATTATAGGTCACTTTGGGCCAAATGCATTGAAATGGAAAAAAGTCCAACTTCAAGTATCCATAACTTCTTCATTACAAATCCAAATGATGCAAAATTTGAGTCCAAATTGATTGTCTTGAAAATATATACAACTTTAATGTTGAAGGTGTTACAATTTGGAGCTTGCGTCATTCAGATAGAAAGGCTTGAACATTGGCCAAATTTGGAAACTTCACTTTTGCATGTTTTGCACCCTATACTTTAAACTCAAAATTCACTAATTTGCAAAGCCCAATTGAAATTTTGGTCAACCTATCACTTGTTCCTTATGCAACAAGCTTTCTAACCATTACTCATGAGGTAGTATTTGGAGTTTGGAAGCACCATTTTCGAAGGCATGAAGATTTAATGCATTTTGTGAAATTCAATTCAAATTGCCATGCATGAGCTGTTTACACTTCTTGTACATGACCATTTGCAATTCATATGAGCTCAACAGGTCATTTCCATCTTCAATGGGCCTTCCACATGATCACACAAGCCCATGCAAGGAAAATCCATTTGCCATGCACACGAGTAAACTCACTTGTTCAGCCAATTCCAACTATAAATACATGTGATATGCTTCACAATTAACCAACCTAAGGGTGCCTGAAATGCTGCAAGAGTGAATTCCCAACCATACCAAAGGAACTAAATCCATTTTCTTCAAAAATTCAGATCTGAAATTCAATTGAATTTGGTTGAATCTTCAGATCTAAAGTTCCTAAACCTTCATCATTTGATGCATAGAAGTTCTGTTTTGCCAAAGGAACCAAGGAAAGGGACTCAAATCTTCATCATCCAAAGGTATGGATCAACTGGTTTTTGCTTCGAATCTTTTTGTTCTTTGATCTATTGGCCTTGATATTGTGTTGTCTGAAGTCCTCTCTATAGAGGCATCATTGATGTGTGCTTAATTTTTGAAAACAAGCAAGTTCATGATGAACACCATCAAGCTTCCATCTCTGATTTCTCTCTTGATAGGAATCTAGAGTGGAAGTGAGTGGTATAGGAGTGATGTACATCACTTCCTTTTTCGAACGGTGCCTAGGTCGTCCATTTTAAGAAGCATTTGAACCTCTGTGTTTTTTTTTACCCTCGCCGGAGCCCACCGGAGAAGACGGTGGCGCTGGCCACCGTCTCATTGCCAGATTCAATGTGGATCGTTGGATGCAATCTCCAGATCTAATCTCCACGCTTGAATGTTATGACTTTTTTTAATTCAACATGTTTCTCAGTTGACTAATGACTATGGTACGCGCGCGCTCCTGATCCATTGGATGTTGCCACGTCAATTAATGAAGTCATCCAACGCTCCTTGATTTTTGCTATTTTTCAATTTCTGATTTTTATTTTCTTTAATTCCATTTTATTTCAAAAATTCATAACTCTTTCATTTTAATTCCAAAAAATATGGGACCAATTGCATTATTTCTCTTTTTAATTCTAGTTTCTAAAAATGATTTTTAATATTTTTTATTTTATCATTTGATATTTTTTGTGAATTTTCTCTTTTCTAGTTGTTTTTAATTCATTTTAATTAGTTTTTGATATTCAAAAAATACAAAAATATTTTCTCAACCTATTTGAATGATGATGGATCTATGAAAAATATTCTCATCAATTTTTTAATTGATTTGAGATTTTAGTTCAATTAGGTTATTTTTATTCATTTTTAATTGATTAAAAATAGTTTCTAACTTTTAAAAATGCTGAAATTTTTTGTCAAACTTTGTTTGACCTTGTTGAACTTGGGATAAATCACTTGGACCTTTCAAATTTGATTTGAAGTGATTTTGAAGTTTGACCTTTCTTTAATATTTTAATTCAAGTTTATTTTCAAATATTAAAAATGCCAAAAATATTTTGTTCATTTCTTGACTTCCAATCTTCATACCACTTCTGTTTTTGATAGTTTGACCGTGATCCTCAATGTCATTGGTCAACACTTGTTGATTGGTACATTCCATTTCACTTAATGCATCTTATGTTCTTCATTTCCATTATCCATCTCCATCTTCTTCTTCTTCTCTTCTTTTGGATCAATGAGTTAAAGTTTGATAAGTTAGCATTGATTAGGGAGGTTTAATCTTCCTTGATTCAAATCTATTTCATATTGATCAAATGATCAGGTGAATGGCTTTGCATTAAGGATAGATTGCTTCCTAAATCATGCAAAGGACTTAAACCAATACAAGATCATTTCTCTTCTTCTTTTTGGCATGGCAAGTTGTTGGAACTTGGTTCACTAATCAAGACTTCTAACTTGTGTTGTTGCCTACATTATTATTGACCGGCCTCAGATAGTTGTGACTTCTACATAAGTCCAATTACGATTGCTTAACATAGCGCTAAATTTGCCTTATGGCACACTAACTACTAACATTGACCATTGACTATTAACATTAAATTCTTGCTCTTTACTTTTATGCAATTTACTATTCTTGTACATATTATTCATTTGCTTTTCCCTTTGCTCATTTGAGCACATGTTTATGATAATGCCATTTTCCTTTTGCTCACTTGAGCACATAATTGTGTATATACCATTGTGTTTGTGTTTTGTTTTGATTGTTGTTGACTAAATACAAAGAAAATGGACAAATGGACTTAGACTTTAGGACCCCCAAGCTAATGGAGTTTGAAGAGCAACTAGGCCTCATGCCTTTAGAGTGCTTAAAATGTCAAAGAGCAACTAGGCCTCATGCCTTTAGAATGCTTAAAACTTGAAGATGAATATTGAAAGGACCAATCTCTAAAACTACTTCTTGTTCTTTCTTTGATTACATTATGGAACTTTTTAATGTGTTTGTTCTTGTGCTAGGGATTCCAACATTGAGCCTAATTGAGGAACCATTGCCATGAGTCTCTAAGAGAGAGAGAGATAAAAGCCATTGGAAGATTCCTAGGAACTTGTTGTGATTGTGTGCTTGCTTGCTTGAATATTTATTTTGCTTGCATATTCCAAAGGATGGGAGCTACTTGGATCATCAATATGATCTCAAGAGAGGAACTCCACTAGTGGTCTTGCTTCTTTTCCTTTATCTCTTGTATGATTAGGATTTTGCCTTTCTTCTTCTTCTCTCCACTCTAACCCAAGCCAAAACTTTTTGTGCAAACATTTAACCTTTGTTTTCAAACATTAGAAACCTAAGCCTTATGCTTTTGATTTTCAAACTTTCTTTTCATAACACTTATTTTGAATTGAACTTCTAAACCAACTTTGATCATATTTTGTAAATACTTTTCATTGGTAAATACCACTCATTCAAATACTTTTGTGGTTTCAATGGCCACTTTCTTAATCAAAACTTTTTCATAACCTTTAGCTATTAGGTTTGAGTTATCTTTGAGGTAGACATAATAGTCACCTATATCCTTAGTGATGGACAATGAGTCTTCCATGCTTATTATAGGGTTAACCCCTCACTAGCATCTTGAAGCTATCCTCACATGGTGGATTTGTGGTTTTAGGTTGAGTTTTCTCCCTTGGATAACAAAAGACCTTAAGGCTTTTGGACCAATCAATCCACCAACTCATTTTGAGATTTTTATCCCGAACTACGAGGTTTTGATCCTAATATTTTTTAAGATGGTACGTAGGCAATGGGTTTATGCATCCAAACACAAAATGTAAATAAACTTGTATATTCTCTTCTCATCTCTTCAATCATTGTTTGCACAAATAAATTTTCACAAAATACCAACCTTACAACAAATGTGAAAAGGGCTCCCTAGGAGTACCTAGGATGTTTTGGGTGCTTAAAACCTTCCCATTGCATAACCAACCCCCTTACCCAGATCTCTGACACTTTTACTAGTTTTTTATTCGATAAAACTTTTAGGTTTTTGTTCGCTTTCTAACCATTCCTGTGGATAAATAGAAGTGCGGTGGCGACTCGACTTGTATGGTTTACCTTGGATTTAGTCAATATCTCTAATGGTAACGAATACCCCGCTACACTTTTGATCCAATTCCAATGACCTATGTTGAACTTTATCCTTCATTGATTGATAGAAAGCCGATTACTCCACGTGACCCACCTGCTGTACCGACCAATCCTCAGTGGTGGTACAAGCCCGAGCTACATTGTGTATATCATTCCGGTGCTCCCGGACATGATGTGGAGACCTGCTATCCCCTGAAGACCAAGGTTCAAGACCTTGTTAGAAGTGGGATTTTGTTTTTCGAGGACGTAGGTCCTAATATAAAGAAAAACCCATTGCCCGAGCATGGGAAAGCTGCTGTGAATATTGTCCAGGGTTGCCCTGGAAAATATAAAGTCCTGCATGTCAGTCATATCAAGCAATCGTTGGTCGAGATGCACAGACTGTTATGTCGATACAGTCATTATGAGGATGACCATGATGGGTGCCAGGTGTGCACAATCAATGAGAGAGGATGTCGCCAAGTCAGGAAGGACATCCATGAGATGCTGGATCAGGGTATGATTGAGATACTTCAAAATCGCAATGAGGATGAAGTGAATGTTATTTCCCCTGTTTTCAGAATACCAGAGCTTGTTGTTGTCAAATATGATGGCAGCAAGAAGAAGGTTTCTCCGTCTCTCGTAATCAAACCAGCGGGCCCTGTCTCGTACTCATCAGACAAAGTTGTTCCCTGCAGGTATAATGCGGTTATGCTCAAGGATGGGAAGGAGGTTTCATTGCCCTCCACCTCTGTTGTAAGTATATCAGACGTTAGTGGTGTGACCCGCAGTGGTCGTGTTTTTTCGGCACCTCCGAAACCCCAAGAAGACGCGCTGAGAAGAACTGTTGTTGATAATGCTACCAGTCCTGTGGGGACATCTTCTTCTTTGAATCTGGCACTTGTTCTGAAGTGTGTTGACCCTGCTGTTGTTGTAAAAGCTCATGCCCCTGTTGGCTAGCATGGCATTTGTTAGGGACCAATTAGTACTACTTTTTATACCATTTTATTGGTCCCTTTTACCAAGTTTTGATGTAATTACACACTTTTATTCTCACTATTTTGTATAAATGCAATTAGGTTTAATTTATTTTGTTTTGAATAGTTATTTCACATATTTGTTAGTTTTGTAGAATTTTTGGATGAGAAAGCTTTGGATTGCAGCATCATAATATGGAAGATTTTGGATGAAGCTTGCAAAACAAGGAAACTGAGGCAGCTTCAGTTCGCCCCGCGAACAAAGTTCGCCCCGCGAACTGCATGACAGGACCAGTTCGCCCCGCGAACAAAGTTCGCCCCGCGAACCCTGCGAATCCAGCAAACTGATTTTTGGGTCAAAAGTGCTGTTTTGAAGGCCAGCTGTTTTTGCCATTTTGATGTCTGCCTGGGAATTGCTTTTCTGCTCTAGATGACAATGTCCAATTAGGGAAATGTCAACCTTTTTTGAGAGAGACAAAATACATTAACCTAGGGCATTGAGACATTATTCCAATGATTCACACATTGGTGCTGTAGAGCTTTTGTAATAGAGAAAAACCAGAGTTTTCTTCTAAATCTTTCTGCTTTGTAACAATGGTGATGAGGAGCTAAACTCCCTTTTGTCAAGATTGGAGGTAGTAGCTATTCTCATCTATCTATGTATTCACTTTGATTTATATATGAGATAAAGATTGTTGATGTATTGGAACTGTTTTTGCTTTACTTTGAAAACCAGATTTGAGTAGTTGTCGAGAGAGATTACTCGAGTTTAGACATAAAACAGATTTTCAAGTAATGAATAAGTTGTAGAGATAGATTTATTCATTACTATTCTTGGATATTGAACATTCAAGGTTACTATATTGATAGTTAGGTGGAGAGATCGTCTAAGGATCAATATAGTAACTATCACGATATCATTTAGACATAAATGACTTTGAGAGGATATTTGAACATCATCAATAATCTTGAATCTAATTATGTATCATAGGGAATCATAGATATTTGAAATAGTGAACTCCAATCTTGCCAAGCTTTTATATTTGTCTAAAACCACTTAATAGTTTATGTTAAAATTGATTAACAAGATATTTTTCCAAACAAAACAAACCTGTTACTTTCTAAACTTAAAACATTTGAATTATCGAACGGCGGTAATATCACCTAATCTCTGTGGATACGATACAAAAATATTTGCCAAAGATATACTCTTTCAACAAATTGGCGCCGTTGCCGGGGATTGGTGTCGATATTACAAGCATTGCAATAATTCATTGTTTTAAGTTTTGTTACTTTTATTGTTATCCCTCTTTTGTTTCACTTGGTTTGTTAGTTTTGAAGATTCTAGTGCATGCGAGGAAAAGCAACTGAGGAGCAACTTCAATTCGATCCTGAAATTGAAAGAACACTTCGGAAGCTCAATAGCAAAACACGAAGAAGAAGGAAACTAGCCGAAGAGAGGAACCGGAGAGAAGAAGCATCTACTTCCGCACTTGTTCAAATCGAAGAAGTGGTTGTAGAGGCTTGTAAAGGAAACATGGCGGATGACAATCGTACCGAAATGTCCGCTAATAGTCCAAGAAGGAATGCTCAATTTGCCCGTGGAGGAAGAAATACGGAGATGAAGACCGGAATCCTCCAACTTCTCTATGCAAATCCATTCACCGGAATGGATCATGAAGATCCGTACTCCCATCTCATCAAATTCTATGAGATTGCGGGTTCGACGGGAATTGATGAAGCGGGTGAAGAAGCATTATTCAAGAGGATGTTCCCACACTCCTTAGTGGGAAAGGCAAAAGAGTGGTACCTTGATCAAGCAGCAAGAGTTATGACGGATTGGAATTTGTTAGAAGAAAAGTTCTTAGAAAGATATTTCCCTCAATCCCGATTCATGGAAGCCAAAACGGCTATTGCGGTATTCACTCAAGGAAGCAACGAGTCTCTAAATGATGCTTGGGAAAGATTCAAATCAATGTTGAGAAAATGCAAGGGACATGGTTTTGATGAGCTCACTCAAATCCATATTTTTTTAAATGGGCTCCAATCAACTCACAAGACACTTCTGGACGCCACCGCGGGTGGGTCGCTTATGTCAAAAACTGTGGAAGAAGCTAAAGTCATTATTGAACGGATGGCCATCAACGATCATCAAGGTCAACATGATCGTAGCCCTTCACAACGTAAACCGGGAGTTCTTGAGTTAAATACCAATGACGCCATTCTTGCTCAAAACAAGCTACTCTCTCAACAAGTGGAGTTGCTTACTCAACAAATGGCCAAGCTTCCACAGCAAATGAAGGAAATTCAAGCTTCTCAAATTAGACATCAAGTAGCATGTTGCGAATTATGTCAAGGGGATCACCCTACTGGTTTTTGTCCTCCACTAGAAGAAGTGAGCTATGTGAACAATCAAAATCAAGGCTATCAAAGGAACAATCAAGGTTATCAACCATCAAGGTTCAACAATCAAAATTTTCAGCAACAAAGTCCTTACCAACATCCAAATTTTCAAGGACAGCAGTCGCAAGGAGGAAGTTCCAAGTTAGAGGATACTCTTCAACAATTCATGCAAGCTTCCATGGCAAATCAGAAGAGTAACGAAGCAGCAATTAAAAATCTGGAAACTCAAGTAGGCCAACTTGCGAAGCAACTGTCGGAACAAAATGCAGGATCTTCTTTCTCCGCTAACACTCAACCCAACCCAAAGGAGCATTGTAAAGCAATTTTTACTAGAAGCGGTAGAGAGTTGACAAGTAAAAAAGGTGAGGAAATTACAGTTGAGAATGATATGAATGCTGTGCTGGAAAATGAGGACGTGGCTTGTGGAAAGGAGAAAGTGGCAGAAACTGCTAAGTTCGCGCCGCGATCTCGCTTCGCGCCGCGAAGACAGCAGAACCAGCAATTGATGGAGGAACAACAGTGTGAAGCGGAAATGAATAGGGAAATCGAACCAAGGAAGAAGAAAAAAGGAGACAAAGGAGTGAATGTCATTCCAGTTCAACATCTACCATATCCGCACGCACCATCAAAGAAGGATAACGCTAGACACTATGCACGGTTTATGGACATCTTCAAGCAGCTTCAAATCAACATTCCATTTGCTGATGCATTAGAACAAATGCCACGGTATGCCAAGTTCATGAAGGACATTCTTACAAAGAAAAGGAGACACGTGGAAGACGAGACCATACTGCTTGATGCACGGTGTAGTGCTATCATCCAAAAGACTCTCCCAAGGAAGGAGTCCGATCCGGGCCGGGTTGTTCTACCGGTGACCATTGGAAGCACATACACTGGAAATGGTTTGATTGACTTGGGCTCTAGTATAAATTTAATCCCTCTCTCCATTGTTAAAAGATTAGGGAATGTTGAGATTAAATCGACGAGAATGACTTTACAACTAGCCGACAAGTCTACCACTTTACCATACGGAATTGCTAAAGACATGTTAGTGAAGGTGGACAAATTCTTGTTTCCGGTAGATTTCGTAATAGTGGAGATGGATGAGGACCGTGATGTGCCCCTAATTCTTGGAAGACCTTTTATGAAAACAGCTCGGATGATGATTGACGTAGATGAAGGACTAATGAAGGTGAGAGTGCAAGACGAAGAGGTGACCTTTAATCTTTTTAAAGCTATGAAGCATCCACATGACAAACATGATTCATTCCGAAATGATGCAATTGAAGAAAAATACCATGATGGAAAGGCCCGTCGCAAGGAGTTTCATGTCGGACAAATGGTACTGCTTTTCAAATCAAGGTTCAAGTTATTACCGGGTAAGCTGAAGTCAAAAGGGTCAGGACCGTTCGTTGTCAAGGAAGTGCGGAATTATGGAGCCATTGTAATCGAGGATCCAAAGTCACAAGAGAGTTGGACCGTAAATGGTCAAAGACTCAAAGTTTACCATGGTGGCGACATAAATCGTGATGTGGATGTCGTGTCTCTATTTAAACCGGGCTAATCAGTGGACCGTCAAGCTCAAACGACGTTAAACAAAGCGCTTGTTGGGAGGCAACCCAACGTTGTAAGTCTGTATTTTAATTTTTTTCTGCTGTGTGAGTTTTTGCTGTGTTAAATTTTGAAAAAAATTGGGTTCTGGTTTTTACAGTTCGCCCCGCGAACACTATTCGCCCCGCGAACTGAATTCCCAGCTTCAGTTCGCGCCGGGAACAAAGTTCGCCCCGCGAACAGTAAATAACAGAACTAATTTTTTTGAAATTTCCTTCAGTTCGCCCCGCGAACAAAGTTCGCCCCGCGAACTGTAAAAAAAAAAAAAAAAAAAAAAAAAAAAAAAAAAAAAAAAACTTTTGTTTTATGTCATTTTCGTTTCATTCCTATTTTCACGAACTTAGGAGATTCTTTCAACAACCTCGCTACTCCACATCCAAACCTCCAAATTAAAAACTTCCCCTTTCCATTCCTTTCTTAAGAGGATTTTGTAGCTTATGCTAATTGGCCTGTGGGCAGGCCAAATTTTATGGGGGGTGCAGGAGGTGGTGTAAACCATGGCGATGAGTTGAAGGAAGATTGAGGAGTTTGTTGAATTTTAGAGTGTGTCTTGATAATTGCATGAATACTTTTTGAAATTTAAGTGTGTTTTAATCAAATATTGGTTTGCCAACATTTTTGTTTAATTGTTCTTACTCATAAGTCAAGCTTTAAGCAACCGAGAAATGATCGCAAAGAAAGAAGCATAGGACACTTCGAGTGGTGATGATAAGAATTAGTGTCGGCATTTCAAGGTACACTTTATCGCTTTCTAGGCTTAACATGAGTAGTTTGATGGTGTGTGCAAATTCCGTGTCATAAATTCATTGAAGTATATGTCATTTTTGAATCAAAATAGGACTTAGCCAGTTGTGAGGAGACTTTCCATTGTACACTAAAAAGCGGGAAACCGAGCATTGTTTTAACTCATTCTTATCATGCTAAATCATGCATCAATCCATTTTTGTGTGAAATTTTTGAAAATGATAGAGGCATTGTTTGTGAGAAAAACCACTTGACCAAAAAGTTTGAATCAACTAACCTTGTGAGGAATAATCCTTAGTTAACCCCCTTTGAGCTTAATTTAGGATTCATTTGATTGATCATTGTAAAATCAATTGAAAATTGTGGAATAAATGAATCCTAATTTCTTTCGTATCAGTTGAAACCTCAAACCGAGTTGTTTGCAAAATTTTGCCTTTTGCTTATGTCTAAGTAGGGAGCATTATTGAATAAATTTGGTTTTGGAATCTAAAGTTGGGGAGAGTAAAGTGAAAAGTTGATTAGAAACTTGGAAAAGTGAGTTTCTATGAAAGGGTAAAAATATGAAAAGAAACAAGAAAAAGAAATCACCCTTGAAACCATAGAGCATAGAAAAAAAAATTAGAAAAAGAAAAGCAAAGGAAATGCTCATGGTTGTGTGGATTTGAAAAGAAAAAGAAAAAGAAAAAGATAGGGATCAAAGAAAGGGAAATTGTGTAGAGTGAATCTTTGGGAATGCTCCCTTAGGATAGGCAATTTGGTTGAATTGTCTTAATCATATCCTTTCTTGTAACCTAAGCCACATTACAACCTTTGAAAGACCTCTTGATTCTCATTTTTCACATGATTAGGTACTTGTTGTGATAACCGCATGATTTGAGTTGTTGTTGATTTAATTGCTTGGATGAGTGAAAGTAACCCTTCATGTTATTCATCATTATTATGATGTGTGTGTAAGCTTGATTCAATTTTGACATATATGGCTTTGAATTCCTTGGAATGATTTTTGCACTTTACCATTTCCCTTATTCATATTTTGTCTAGAATTGAGATAGGTGAATTGAGAAAATGCCAAACACTTTTGAACCATTTGAATGTTCTTGGTAAATCCTTGTTTCAATCTTTTGTGTCATTGCTTTGATTGTAAGGGTGGAAACTTTTGTTTAGGGACAAACAAAATGCTAAGTTGGGGAGAGTTGTTAGGGACCAATTAGTACTACTTTTTATACCATTTTATTGGTCCCTTTTACCAAGTTTTGATGTAATTACACACTTTTATTCTCACTATTTTGTATAAATGCAATTAGGTTTAATTTATTTTGTTTTGAATAGTTATTTCACATATTTGTTAGTTTTGTAGAATTTTTGGATGAGAAAGCTTTGGATTGCAGCATCATAATATGGAAGATTTTGGATGAAGCTTGCAAAACAAGGAAACTGAGGCAGCTTCAGTTCGCCCCGCGAACAAAGTTCGCCCCGCGAACTGCATGACAGGACCAGTTCGCCCCGCGAACAAAGTTCGCCCCGCGAACCCTGCGAATCCAGCAAACTGATTTTTGGGTCAAAAGTGCTGTTTTGAAGGCCAGCTGTTTTTGCCATTTTGATGTCTGCCTGGGAATTGCTTTTCTGCTCTAGATGACAATGTCCAATTAGGGAAATGTCAACCTTTTTTGAGAGAGACAAAATACATTAACCTAGGGCATTGAGACATTATTCCAATGATTCACACATTGGTGCTGTAGAGCTTTTGTAATAGAGAAAAACCAGAGTTTTCTTCTAAATCTTTCTGCTTTGTAACAATGGTGATGAGGAGCTAAACTCCCTTTTGTCAAGATTGGAGGTAGTAGCTATTCTCATCTATCTATGTATTCACTTTGATTTATATATGAGATAAAGATTGTTGATGTATTGGAACTGTTTTTGCTTTACTTTGAAAACCAGATTTGAGTAGTTGTCGAGAGAGATTACTCGAGTTTAGACATAAAACAGATTTTCAAGTAATGAATAAGTTGTAGAGATAGATTTATTCATTACTATTCTTGGATATTGAACATTCAAGGTTACTATATTGATAGTTAGGTGGAGAGATCGTCTAAGGATCAATATAGTAACTATCACGATATCATTTAGACATAAATGACTTTGAGAGGATATTTGAACATCATCAATAATCTTGAATCTAATTATGTATCATAGGGAATCATAGATATTTGAAATAGTGAACTCCAATCTTGCCAAGCTTTTATATTTGTCTAAAACCACTTAATAGTTTATGTTAAAATTGATTAACAAGATATTTTTCCAAACAAAACAAACCTGTTACTTTCTAAACTTAAAACATTTGAATTATCGAACGGCGGTAATATCACCTAATCTCTGTGGATACGATACAAAAATATTTGCCAAAGATATACTCTTTCAACAAATTGGCGCCGTTGCCGGGGATTGGTGTCGATATTACAAGCATTGCAATAATTCATTGTTTTAAGTTTTGTTACTTTTATTGTTATCCCTCTTTTGTTTCACTTGGTTTGTTAGTTTTGAAGATTCTAGTGCATGCGAGGAAAAGCAACTGAGGAGCAACTTCAATTCGATCCTGAAATTGAAAGAACACTTCGGAAGCTCAATAGCAAAACACGAAGAAGAAGGAAACTAGCCGAAGAGAGGAACCGGAGAGAAGAAGCATCTACTTCCGCACTTGTTCAAATCGAAGAAGTGGTTGTAGAGGCTTGTAAAAGAAACATGGCGGATGACAATCGTACCGAAATGTCCGCTAATAGTCCAAGAAGGAATGCTCAATTTGCCCGTGGAGGAAGAAATACGGAGATGAAGACCGGAATCCTCCAACTTCTCTATGCAAATCCATTCACCGGAATGGATCATGAAGATCCGTACTCCCATCTCATCAAATTCTATGAGATTGCGGGTTCGACGGGAATTGATGAAGCGGGTGAAGAAGCATTATTCAAGAGGATGTTCCCACACTCCTTAGTGGGAAAGGCAAAAGAGTGGTACCTTGATCAAGCAGCAAGAGTTATGACGGATTGGAATTTGTTAGAAGAAAAGTTCTTAGAAAGATATTTCCCTCAATCCCGATTCATGGAAGCCAAAACGGCTATTGCGGTATTCACTCAAGGAAGCAACGAGTCTCTAAATGATGCTTGGGAAAGATTCAAATCAATGTTGAGAAAATGCAAGGGACATGGTTTTGATGAGCTCACTCAAATCCATATTTTTTTAAATGGGCTCCAATCAACTCACAAGACACTTCTGGACGCCACCGCGGGTGGGTCGCTTATGTCAAAAACTGTGGAAGAAGCTAAAGTCATTATTGAACGGATGGCCATCAACGATCATCAAGGTCAACATGATCGTAGCCCTTCACAACGTAAACCGGGAGTTCTTGAGTTAAATACCAATGACGCCATTCTTGCTCAAAACAAGCTACTCTCTCAACAAGTGGAGTTGCTTACTCAACAAATGGCCAAGCTTCCACAGCAAATGAAGGAAATTCAAGCTTCTCAAATTAGACATCAAGTAGCATGTTGCGAATTATGTCAAGGGGATCACCCTACTGGTTTTTGTCCTCCACTAGAAGAAGTGAGCTATGTGAACAATCAAAATCAAGGCTATCAAAGGAACAATCAAGGTTATCAACCATCAAGGTTCAACAATCAAAATTTTCAGCAACAAAGTCCTTACCAACATCCAAATTTTCAAGGACAGCAGTCGCAAGGAGGAAGTTCCAAGTTAGAGGATACTCTTCAACAATTCATGCAAGCTTCCATGGCAAATCAGAAGAGTAACGAAGCAGCAATTAAAAATCTGGAAACTCAAGTAGGCCAACTTGCGAAGCAACTGTCGGAACAAAATGCAGGATCTTCTTTCTCCGCTAACACTCAACCCAACCCAAAGGAGCATTGTAAAGCAATTTTTACTAGAAGCGGTAGAGAGTTGACAAGTAAAAAAGGTGAGGAAATTACAGTTGAGAATGATATGAATGCTGTGCTGGAAAATGAGGACGTGGCTTGTGGAAAGGAGAAAGTGGCAGAAACTGCTAAGTTCGCGCCGCGATCTCGCTTCGCGCCGCGAAGACAGCAGAACCAGCAATTGATGGAGGAACAACAGTGTGAAGCGGAAATGAATAGGGAAATCGAACCAAGGAAGAAGAAAAAAGGAGACAAAGGAGTGAATGTCATTCCAGTTCAACATCTACCATATCCGCACGCACCATCAAAGAAGGATAACGCTAGACACTATGCACGGTTTATGGACATCTTCAAGCAGCTTCAAATCAACATTCCATTTGCTGATGCATTAGAACAAATGCCACGGTATGCCAAGTTCATGAAGGACATTCTTACAAAGAAAAGGAGACACGTGGAAGACGAGACCATACTGCTTGATGCACGGTGTAGTGCTATCATCCAAAAGACTCTCCCAAGGAAGGAGTCCGATCCGGGCCGGGTTGTTCTACCGGTGACCATTGGAAGCACATACACTGGAAATGGTTTGATTGACTTGGGCTCTAGTATAAATTTAATCCCTCTCTCCATTGTTAAAAGATTAGGGAATGTTGAGATTAAATCGACGAGAATGACTTTACAACTAGCCGACAAGTCTACCACTTTACCATACGGAATTGCTAAAGACATGTTAGTGAAGGTGGACAAATTCTTGTTTCCGGTAGATTTCGTAATAGTGGAGATGGATGAGGACCGTGATGTGCCCCTAATTCTTGGAAGACCTTTTATGAAAACAGCTCGGATGATGATTGACGTAGATGAAGGACTAATGAAGGTGAGAGTGCAAGACGAAGAGGTGACCTTTAATCTTTTTAAAGCTATGAAGCATCCACATGACAAACATGATTCATTCCGAAATGATGCAATTGAAGAAAAATACCATGATGGAAAGGCCCGTCGCAAGGAGTTTCATGTCGGACAAATGGTACTGCTTTTCAAATCAAGGTTCAAGTTATTACCGGGTAAGCTGAAGTCAAAAGGGTCAGGACCGTTCGTTGTCAAGGAAGTGCGGAATTATGGAGCCATTGTAATCGAGGATCCAAAGTCACAAGAGAGTTGGACCGTAAATGGTCAAAGACTCAAAGTTTACCATGGTGGCGACATAAATCGTGATGTGGATGTCGTGTCTCTATTTAAACCGGGCTAATCAGTGGACCGTCAAGCTCAAACGACGTTAAACAAAGCGCTTGTTGGGAGGCAACCCAACGTTGTAAGTCTGTATTTTAATTTTTTTCTGCTGTGTGAGTTTTTGCTGTGTTAAATTTTGAAAAAAATTGGGTTCTGGTTTTTACAGTTCGCCCCGCGAACACTATTCGCCCCGCGAACTGAATTCCCAGCTTCAGTTCGCGCCGGGAACAAAGTTCGCCCCGCGAACAGTAAATAACAGAACTAATTTTTTTTGAAATTTCCTTCAGTTCGCCCCGCGAACAAAGTTCGCCCCGCGAACTGTAAAAAAAAAAAAAAAAAAAAAAAAAAAAAAAAAAAAAAAAAAAAAAAAAAAAAAAAAACTTTTGTTTTATGTCATTTTCGTTTCATTCCTATTTTCACGAACTTAGGAGATTCTTTCAACAACCTCGCTACTCCACATCCAAACCTCCAAATTAAAAACTTCCCCTTTCCATTCCTTTCTTAAGAGGATTTTGTAGCTTATGCTAATTGGCCTGTGGGCAGGCCAAATTTTATGGGGGGTGCAGGAGGTGGTGTAAACCATGGCGATGAGTTGAAGGAAGATTGAGGAGTTTGTTGAATTTTAGAGTGTGTCTTGATAATTGCATGAATACTTTTTGAAATTTAAGTGTGTTTTAATCAAATATTGGTTTGCCAACATTTTTGTTTAATTGTTCTTACTCATAAGTCAAGCTTTAAGCAACCGAGAAATGATCGCAAAGAAAGAAGCATAGGACACTTCGAGTGGTGATGATAAGAATTAGTGTCGGCATTTCAAGGTACACTTTATCGCTTTCTAGGCTTAACATGAGTAGTTTGATGGTGTGTGCAAATTCCGTGTCATAAATTCATTGAAGTATATGTCATTTTTGAATCAAAATAGGACTTAGCCAGTTGTGAGGAGACTTTCCATTGTACACTAAAAAGCGGGAAACCGAGCATTGTTTTAACTCATTCTTATCATGCTAAATCATGCATCAATCCATTTTTGTGTGAAATTTTTGAAAATGATAGAGGCATTGTTTGTGAGAAAAACCACTTGACCAAAAAGTTTGAATCAACTAACCTTGTGAGGAATAATCCTTAGTTAACCCCCTTTGAGCTTAATTTAGGATTCATTTGATTGATCATTGTAAAATCAATTGAAAATTGTGGAATAAATGAATCCTAATTTCTTTCGTATCAGTTGAAACCTCAAACCGAGTTGTTTGCAAAATTTTGCCTTTTGCTTATGTCTAAGTAGGGAGCATTATTGAATAAATTTGGTTTTGGAATCTAAAGTTGGGGAGAGTAAAGTGAAAAGTTGATTAGAAACTTGGAAAAGTGAGTTTCTATGAAAGGGTAAAAATATGAAAAGAAACAAGAAAAAGAAATCACCCTTGAAACCATAGAGCATAGAAAAAAAAATTAGAAAAAGAAAAGCAAAGGAAATGCTCATGGTTGTGTGGATTTGAAAAGAAAAAGAAAAAGAAAAAGATAGGGATCAAAGAAAGGGAAATTGTGTAGAGTGAATCTTTGGGAATGCTCCCTTAGGATAGGCAATTTGGTTGAATTGTCTTAATCATATCCTTTCTTGTAACCTAAGCCACATTACAACCTTTGAAAGACCTCTTGATTCTCATTTTTCACATGATTAGGTACTTGTTGTGATAACCGCATGATTTGAGTTGTTGTTGATTTAATTGCTTGGATGAGTGAAAGTAATCCTTCATGTTATTCATCATTATTATGATGTGTGTGTAAGCTTGATTCAATTTTGACATATATGGCTTTGAATTCCTTGGAATGATTTTTGCACTTTACCATTTCCCTTATTCATATTTTGTCTAGAATTGAGATAGGTGAATTGAGAAAATGCCAAACACTTTTGAACCATTTGAATGTTCTTGGTAAATCCTTGTTTCAATCTTTTGTGTCATTGCTTTGATTGTAAGGGTGGAAACTTTTGTTTAGGGACAAACAAAATGCTAAGTTGGGGAGAGTTGTTAGGGACCAATTAGTACTACTTTTTATACCATTTTATTGGTCCCTTTTACCAAGTTTTGATGTAATTACACACTTTTATTCTCACTATTTTGTATAAATGCAATTAGGTTTAATTTATTTTGTTTTGAATAGTTATTTCACATATTTGTTAGTTTTGTAGAATTTTTGGATGAGAAAGCTTTGGATTGCAGCATCATAATATGGAAGATTTTGGATGAAGCTTGCAAAACAAGGAAACTGAGGCAGCTTCAGTTCGCCCCGCGAACAAAGTTCGCCCCGCGAACTGCATGACAGGACCAGTTCGCCCCGCGAACAAAGTTCGCCCCGCGAACCCTGCGAATCCAGCAAACTGATTTTTGGGTCAAAAGTGCTGTTTTGAAGGCCAGCTGTTTTTGCCATTTTGATGTCTGCCTGGGAATTGCTTTTCTGCTCTAGATGACAATGTCCAATTAGGGAAATGTCAACCTTTTTTGAGAGAGACAAAATACATTAACCTAGGGCATTGAGACATTATTCCAATGATTCACACATTGGTGCTGTAGAGCTTTTGTAATAGAGAAAAACCAGAGTTTTCTTCTAAATCTTTCTGCTTTGTAACAATGGTGATGAGGAGCTAAACTCCCTTTTGTCAAGATTGGAGGTAGTAGCTATTCTCATCTATCTATGTATTCACTTTGATTTATATATGAGATAAAGATTGTTGATGTATTGGAACTGTTTTTGCTTTACTTTGAAAACCAGATTTGAGTAGTTGTCGAGAGAGATTACTCGAGTTTAGACATAAAACAGATTTTCAAGTAATGAATAAGTTGTAGAGATAGATTTATTCATTACTATTCTTGGATATTGAACATTCAAGGTTACTATATTGATAGTTAGGTGGAGAGATCGTCTAAGGATCAATATAGTAACTATCACGATATCATTTAGACATAAATGACTTTGAGAGGATATTTGAACATCATCAATAATCTTGAATCTAATTATGTATCATAGGGAATCATAGATATTTGAAATAGTGAACTCCAATCTTGCCAAGCTTTTATATTTGTCTAAAACCACTTAATAGTTTATGTTAAAATTGATTAACAAGATATTTTTCCAAACAAAACAAACCTGTTACTTTCTAAACTTAAAACATTTGAATTATCGAACGGCGGTAATATCACCTAATCTCTGTGGATACGATACAAAAATATTTGCCAAAGATATACTCTTTCAACAGCATTCTGAAAGAGGTTTGTGATGAGATACTGAGGCTCATCAAGAGAAGCGAATATAATGTTGTTGATCAGTTGCTTCAAACTCCATCAAAGATATATGTCTTATCTTTGTTGATGAATTCTGAGCCACACCGTAATGCTTTGCCGAGGGTGTTGGACGTGACATACGTGGATCACGATGTCACAATTGAACAGTTTGATAGAATTGTTGCAAACATAACTGCTTGTAACAATTTGAGCTTTTGCGATGCTGATCTTCCCGAGGAGGGAAAATACCACAATTTGGCTCTACACATTTCTATGAACTGCAAGGATGATGCCCTGTCTAATGTGTTGATAGACACTGGGTCATCGCTGAATATGTTGCCAAAATCCACTCTGGCCAAACTTTCATATCAGGGGCCTCCCATGAGGCAGAGTAGAGTGGTAGTGAAAGCTTTTGATGGATCAAGGAAAACTGTGATTGGCGAAGTTGAGCTCCCAATCAAGATCGGACCTAGTGATTTCCAGATCACTTTCTAGGTCATGGATATCCACCCATCATATAGCTGTTTGCTTGGCAGACCATGGATTCACGAGGTAGGCGCCGTGACATCCACCCTACACCAGAAGTTAAAATTTGTCAAGAATAAAAAGTTGGTGGTGATAGGGGGAGAGAAGGCTCTCTTGGTAAGCCATTTGTCTTCTTTTTCCTACATATACGCTGAGGATGAGGTTGGGACTCCGTTCCAAGCCTTATCTATTGATGAGCCTTCAAGGAAAGGACCTTCTTCATTTGCTTCCTACAATGATGTGAAGTTGGCCATTGAGCATGGCGCAACTACTAGTTTAGGACGAATGATTAAGCTGGAAGATAATAAATCCTGAGCTGGCATAGGGTATTCTTCAGGCATTTTCAACAAGCATGGGTTGTTCTAGAGTGGAGGTTTTATCCACACTATTGAAGACCAAGAGGCTGCTACCATAGTGGAAGATGATGCAGAGGAAGATCTGGGCAACTTCGTCATCCCCGGAGGAATCTGCAATATGTTCACTTTTGTTTAAAAAGCCTTCTCCCATGCCAAAAAGATAAGTGATGACATTGTTGGCACATTAATACAATGATATTCATTCAAAAATTACATGTTAAATGTTTGTTGTTTCCAAATTATTTTTCCTTTTTGCTTTTTGCATGAAATTGGTGATCATCATAAAACCCTAAAAAAGAGAATAAAATCAATCTTTTTATCTGCATAATGATTTTCCTTGCTTGAATTCTGAAATCTTTTTTTACATCGAAAATCATTATGCAGGTTGATCAAACCCATTGAACATAATGATCCAACACCATCTCCCAACTTTTATTTCCCTGTATTTGAGGCCGAAGAAGATGATGTTGAAGAGATTCCTGATGAGATTACCCGTCTACTTGAGCATGAGGAGAAGATCATTCAACCACATCTTGAGAATCTGGAAACAATCAACTTGGGGTCTGAAGACTGCATTCGTGAAGTGAAGATCGGGGCACTCCTTGAAGAATCTGTAAAGAAGGGGTTGATTGAGTTTCTACGACAATATGTCGACGTCTTTGCCTGGTCATATGAAGACATGCCTGGTCTAGATACTGATATTGTGCAACATTTCCTGCCTTTGAAGCCTGAGTGTGTGCTTGTGAAGTAGAAACTCAGAAGAACTCATCCCGATATGGCAGTGAAGATTAAAGAAGAAGTTCAGAAGCAAATTGATGCGGCGTTTCTGGTGACTTCTACGTATCCTCAATGGATGGCCAATATTGTGCCCGTGCCTAAGAAAGATGGAAAAGTTTGAATGTGTGTGGACTATAGAGACTTGAATAAAGCTAGTCCGAAAGATGATTTTCCTCTACCACACATTGATATGTTGGTAGATAATACAGCAAAATTCAATGTCTTCTCATTTATGGGCGGATTTTCCGGTTATAACCAGATTAGGATATGGAGAAGACAACATTCATCACACCTTGGGGAACATTCTGTTATTGAGTGATGCCCTTCGGTTTGAAGAACGCCGGAGCCACGTATCAACGTGCTATGACTACCTTGTTTCACGATATGATGCACAAGGAGATTGAGGTATACATTGATGATATGATTGCAAAGTCGAAAATGGAAGTTGAACATGTAGAGCACTTGTTGAAGCTTTTCCAACGTTTGAGGAAGTATAAACTCCGCCTGAATCTGAACAAGTGTACATTTGGAGTCCGTTCCGACAAGCTATTGGGCTTTATTGTCAGTGAAAGAGGTATTGAAGTTGATCCTGCCAAGGTCAAAGGAATACAAGAGATGCTTGCGCCCAAAACTGAGAAGCAAGTCCGAGGTTTTCTTGGCCGCTTGAATTATATTTCCAGATTTATATCCCACATAACTGCCACATGTGCGCCTATATTCAAGCTCCTCCGGAAAGATCAGCGTCATGATTGGACTGAGGATTACCATAAGGCCTTTGACAGTATCAAAGAATATCTGTCTGAGCCTCCGATTCTGTCTCCGCCTGTTGAAGGGAGACCATTGATTATGTACTTGACGGTTCTTGAGGACTCTATGGGTTGTGTCCTAGGTCAGCAAGATGAATCAGGGAAGAAAGAGTATGATATATACTATCTGAGTAAGAAGTTCACTGATTGTGAGGCCCGATACTCAATGCTTGAGAAAACATGATGTGCTTTGGCTTGGGATGCTAAGCGTTTACGCCAGTATATGTTGAATCATACGACTTGGTTGATATCCAAAATGGATATATCTTTGAGAAGCCTGCTTTAACTGGAAGGATTGCCCGTTGGCAGATGCTGTTGTCTGAGTATGATATTGAGTATCGAGCTCAGAAAGCTATTAAAGGTAGTATCTTGGCTGACCACTTGGCACATCAAACAATTAAGGATTATCAGTCTATTGAGTACGACTTCCTTGATGAGGAGACTCTGTATTTGAAGATGAAAGATTGCGATGAGCCTACGCTCGATGAAGGTCGAGAGCCTGGTTCCCGATGGGGTATGGTGTTCGATGGTGATGTTAATCAATATGGAAATGGTATTGGGGCAGTGATTATTACTCCTTAGGGCACACATTTTCCTTTTACATCAAGGCTAACTTTCGAATGCACGAATAATATGGCGGAGTATGAGGCCTGTATTATGGGATTGGAAGAGTGTATTGATCTTATGATCAATAGTCTTGATGTTTATGGTGATTCGGCCCTTGTTGTTAATCAGATTAAGGGTGAATGGGAGACGAATCAGCCTGACCTCATCCCATACAGAGATTATGCGAGGAGGATCTCAACTTTCTTTACTAAGGTTGATTTCCATCATATTCCCCGAGATGAAAATCGGATGGCAGATGCTCTTGCTATGCTTGCTTCAATGAATGTGGTAAAATATTGGAATGAAGTCCCCAATATCACTGTGATGCGCTTGGATAGACCAGTGATATTGGATTTGAAGAAGTTAAAGATGATAAGCCATGGTATTATGATATAAAATGCTTTCTCCAAAGTCATATTTACCCGCATGGGGCATCTGTTAAAGATAAGAAGACTTTGAGGAGATTATCTGGAAGTTTTTACCTTAATGGTGATGTGCTTTATAAGAGGAATTTTGACATGGTTTTTCTCAGATGCGTGGATAGTGTAGCGGGGTATTCGTTACCATTAGAGATATTGACTAAATCCAAGGTAAACCATACAAGTCGAGTCGCCACCGCACTTCTATTTATCCAAAGGAATGGTTAGAAAGCGAACAAAAACCTAAAAGTTTTATCGAATCAAAAACTAGTAAAAATGTCAGAGATCTAGGTAAGGGGGTTGGTTATGCAATGGGAAGGTTTTAGGCACCCAAAACATCCTAGGTACTCCTAGGGAGCCCTTTTCACATTGGTTGTAAGGTTGGTATTCTGTGAAAATTTGTTTGTGCAAACATGATAGAAGAGATGAGAAGAGAATGTACAAGTTATTTACATTTTATGTTTGGATGGATAAACCCATTGCCTACGTACCATCTTTAAAAAAAGATTAGGATCAAAACCTCGTAGTTCGGGGTAAAAATCTCAAAATGAGTTGGTGAATTGATTAGTTCAAAAGCCTTAAGGTCTTTTGTTATCCAAGGGATAAAACTCAACCTAAAACCACAAATCCACCATGTGAGGATAGCTTCAACATGCTAGTGAGGGGTTAACCCTATAATAAGCATGGAAGACTTATTGTCCATCACTAAGGATATAGGTGAGCATTACATCTACCTCAAGGATAACTAAAACCTAATAGCTAAAGGTTATGAAAAATTTGATTAAGAAGGTGGCCATTGAAACCACAAAAAGACATTTCAATGGGTTGTATTTACCAATGAAAAGTATGTTCAAAATGGTCAAAGTTGACTTAGGAGTTCAATTCAAAATAAGTATTAAGAAAAGGAAGTTTGAAAATCAAAAGCATAAGGCTTAGATTTCTAAGGTTTGAAAATAATTGTTAAATGTTTGCACAAAAATTTTGGATTGGGTTAGAGTGGGGAGAAGAAGAAGAATGGCTAAAGTCCTAAACATACAAGAGGTAAGGGACAAGAAGCAAAACCACACATGGAGTTCCTCTCTTGAGATCATGTTGATGATCCAAGTAGCTCCCATCCTTTGGAATAAGCAATCACATAAGCATAAACTCAAGCAATCAACAACCAAATGAACCCTTGGAAAGCTCCTCAATGCATCTTGGATCTCTCTCTCTCTTGGAAGCTCATGGTAATGGCTCCTCAATTTGGCTCACTGTTGGAATCCCTAGCACAAAACACACACATCAAAAAGTTCTATAAAACAAATAAGGAATGGACAAGAGGAGTTTAGAAGTTGGTCCTTTC